>NW_027493584.1:0-361863 GCF_021521415.1 Bidens hawaiensis | reverse complement strand
CAGCCCCTCAGTGAGAGGGCTTGCGAATTAGGATCGAGGTTTATTTGAGGAGAAAAAGGACAAAACTGCTCCTCACGTAAGGGACAAGCTGATGTGTTTAACAACTAGACTTAACGTGATTAATGAATTCGGGTTTAATTACAAGTGAATCGAAACCACAGGGACGAAAATCGCAAATTTGAAACTATCGGACTGCAACTGAAGATTTGGACAAATCACATGGACGAAAACCGCAGTTTACTCTTATTATTATTATTATTTTATTATTATTATTATTATTATCTTTAAATCTACAAATTAAAATGATATTTAACAATACTCTTATTATTCCAATAAAAAACTAATGTAACAAAACATTTGCCTCTCATAACTGATTTCAAAATATGAAGGGCCAAGAACAACAAATACTAAATAAAACAGATGAAGTAATCAAGACATATCACAATATAACTAAACTAGTACATATGTGTACCTAACTGAAATGAACCTTTAGGATCTATTCACCTGTCCTAGATTCGGTGATGGGGGCGCTGGAAGTGTAGACGCCGGCGACTTATTAGAATCTTTGAATGTGACCAACGGGGCAGAGAATCCGCCTTTCGAAGGAGGTGATACATTTGCGGGTGGTCTAGGAAGCTCATGTAGTTCACTTATTTTCGGAGACGATATAAAGTTACTAGTTAACTTACCACTATGTAATAAAGAGCTGCTTGAAGGCGGTGTAGCAGCTATAGGACCCGAGGAAAGCGTATCTTTTCACCTTGCTGTCATCAAAAGGGTGTCGTAAAGGAGACGGAAGTTGGGTTGGGTTACTACGGTTGTTTGGTGACAACGAGAACTTCGGATTTTCTTCGTATTTCTTGAAATCCAAAGGCGATGAATGCCACATGTTATTATTATTATTTTTACTTGTTGATGCCGGTTTTTGAGTATTAGTAAATCTTGGATTTTTGTCGAGTGGCGTTGGGAGAACGTATGTGTTTAATCTTCGGGTTGATGATTGTCTAAACTTTTCACTCGGGTCCATGTTATTCCTTGCACAGAGTGGTGCTGATTTGCTGCATGCGTTCTCTGCGATATTATATGTCGATGAGTTCCAAAGCGGTTTCCTCTGTTCCTGCTAAATCATCAATAAACGTTTAGTATGCAAACGCACACGCAATGCATATGCATATGCTATCAAGTTAATAAGTCTAAAATATTTTACCTTCACTGAATTCACTTGTGGGAATGTAAGGTCTACTTCACTCTCCAACTGTAAAAAAGAAAAAAAATATATACTTTTAGTTTAGCAAATATCGAACCAAAACGCGTAAAACGTTAACAATATGAAAAAAAATAAAATAAAATAAAATAAAAATACCTCCATTGAGTGTTCTGAGCTTGGTACTTGATTCTTGGGCTCATTCCTCTGGTAATCAAAACTCAATTCACCGCAGCATTCATGTTCATCGTTGGTTTCGTCATCTTCATCATCAGTAAGAAAAACCGAGTCCCTGTCATCATCATCTTCAAGTCCACTGAACTGATAATCAATATGATGCTGTTTCGTTACAAACTGAATGTGCGGCTCAATCGTTTCAAGAGATTTAAGCGCTTTCCTGAAAAAACACATCTGTATTCCCGACACGTAAATAAGACTAATTCTGTATTTGAGATAAAATAAGTGATTAACAATTTAAAAATAAAAGAGGCCCGACCTGCGCAGCATGGTGACGAGCAGCCCTGCGTTAGAAGACTGCGAGACTGGCCCCCTTTCAATGACTTCATTCGGAAAACAAATAATGTAGCGTCTTCCTCGAATTCTTCTTTAGCCGCCCGCAGCTGATCAGACGAAACATATTCAGCTTTCTTGCATCCTAACTTTCTCCTCTGTTTGTGATTATGTTTCATTTCATCATACCACATCCTACAATCACGAAACACGCAAACTTACTATACTATACTATACAGTTCCTAATATAAATTCATTAAAAACAAAGCTAATGCGTACCTCTTCTCGTCACACTGCCTTTTCATATCCTGCAAAAAAAAAATAAAAAAATAAATAAACATTAGCCACAACCTCACTTATGAAATAAGTGAAAATTATGATAATACAAAAAATGTGTATATATATATATATATACAAACCTCAACTACAAGCAATTCATTAAGAAGGGACTCTGAAGGGACTGTAATCGTCCGGGAAATATGGCTGCGCTGGAAAACGAGTTTAAACGTGTCATAAAACAGTATGCATACAAAAACGGGATAACGAAAATTTAACTAACTAGCTAACTCACATAATTATCAACCAGCTTCTGCATTTGAAACTGCACCTTTCCTAGCATTAGCAACACTCTACCACTGTCTTCGTCTTCGTTTAGCGAGGTTTTCTCGAGAAGACAGTCTCCCATTTCCCGTAACGATTCGGAGAATTCTGAAACATGTCATAAATATTAGCATCAGTACACATTTACGTTAGTCAAGATTTTATAAATGTTGGTTTCAGTCACATACCATATGCGCTGTTTGCGGTCGCAGCCGCGGACGAAAGTAAACTGTCATAGCAATCTTTCATGTCTTGCATATCCTGTGATGTTTAAAACCCAATCACAACTATTATTAACAAACAATTCATAATCTAAAACTGTGTCCGGTTCGCGGAAATTTTTTTTATAATAGTTAAAACTTAAAAATGATCCAAATACAATAAAACGGCGCCGCAACCCCTTTTGAATGCAAGGCCGATATTACTGAAAACAAAGCCATGATTCTTCACCGACGATAAGTTACTGTGCATGACGCGCTTAACAAAAAATTAAAGAAAAGAAAGAAAAATTATATTCCAGTTTTATTAAATTCCGTGAACCAAACGCGCCCCGAGAAAAACAAACAATAAAGTATAGAAACCTGGGAAGCTTGAGAGAGTTCATCAAGTTTAGCAAGTGAAGGTTGAGCATGATGATGATGATGTTTATTATTATTATTATTGAGGCCAAGCCCACGAAGTTTTTTGAATGGAGACTTCATAATATTTGGTTCAAGGAGAATTTGTGAATGAATAAGAATAATATTGAATGAACAGTTGTTGATTTAAAGTAAATAAAAAGAAGAAGAAGATGATGATGATTATATCATATCATTATTATGAACATGAATTCAATGGTCAAAGTCAAAAGCAGAGATGGTCAAAGTTTGTTCAACTGTCAATTGTATCTTTATTTTCATCACACGATAAGATATTAATTTTTTTCTTCTTTTTATTTATAGCCAATTTATTTTTGTTTTGGTAATAGTTACATAAGGAAAAAGACTCTAAGAAAAAGTACCTTTCGTCTTGGAATAAATAAACGTTTGACAGATTAGAAAGTTCGTTAATATTCGTTTGTGTAATAATGAATATGAATAAGAAATTCGTTAGATTAACTAAATTAACGGTCATGTTCGTTCAATTATGCTCGTGAACGTTCGATAACATGTTCGCTTACGTCCATTTAAGTTCGTTCATATAATAATAATAATAATAATTTGAGATACTCTTTTTTTTTGTTAAATGTGGAGCACAAATAAGCAAGGAGTTTGAAATTAATTTGAGAGTCAAGAGTCAAAGTTGCAAAATTTAATGTGTTGAAGGATGGCATTGACGGGATCTTTGGTTTCATACGATGTGACATTATTATTATTATTATTATTATTATTATTTTACCCGCGTTTCCTGTCTTAAATTGAAATTAATACATTTTACTTTTATTTGAAGATTGCATCTTTCAGTAACTTCAATGTCTTTTCAAACGAAAGGATATTGTATATCATCAAACACTAGGAAAGAGCTAGACAATACACAAATAAGTTGACACAATTTGTTCCAATCTATAGTAGACAATTAACTCGATTAATGATTTACTTTGTCCATTGTTTTGCAAGTTACGTAAACTTGAATACCCGAGACTTGTTACAAGTGAATTCGTTAACTACTTTACAAACTGAGATACACGTTATTTATTTAATGTTGTATGAAACCATATTTTGATGTGATCATAGAGGTTTATGTCGAATACATTCAAGCAATATGTATATGGAGGACGATGTCACACTCTTCACATGATACGTTAAATAATGGCAAGTAGGCATCCGGTTGCACATACTTAAAAATGTTATGGAAATTGATGTGTACACTTAGTGAAGCTCGGGATTTAAACTGCTCGATTGTATGCCTTTAACCACTATAAACTACAGGGTCAAGATATTTTTGTTAGCTTAATGTTTTAGGTTAAACTGTCATTCAAATGTATTCACCAGCCTTATGCTAAAGCGTTCTTTTTTAAGTGTGTCACTCGGGTGGGCATTAGATTAGCATTGACCAGAAGATTAAGGGCGTGATGGGACACCCTGAATTTTGAAATTTTTACCCATAGAAAGCAAACATGTTTAGTCTTAGTGTGTTGTGAAGGTAGGTTTGACGCCCTCACCATCCACCAGGATCCATTTGATTGGGTGTTGCAAGCAAAATGGAATTGAGTCGTGTGTTGTGGTTACGTCATTGGCGCTTGAAGGGGCAATTGGCATTGGCACCATATGTAGGTGAATAAAATTGGCCGAAATGACTATGAATAACGCCTCCAGCAACTGTAACACCCATTCTAATAAAATGTGTTGCACATGTTTTAGATATATATTCTAGCATGTAAGTAAAGATTGAAATTAATGTATGAAAATACAAAGCTAAACATTGAAATGGAAGATTATATTCTAATATCACTTTGAAGGTAGAATAAATAGCATGAAATTAATATTAGAGGTCATTAATTGGGGGTGGAAAACGTGTAACACAACACAAGTTTCACAACCTTTCTACAATCATCTCAATATTCCAAACATCAATATCGTTCTTTTTCTTCATATATATGAATCAAATTAATTACTAGCTGCCAGCTTGAAACTTTGAATAAAAGAAATTGAATTATATAATAATATTATGTACAAACCGGCCAAAGAGTCAAAGGCAAGACTTACAACTCATCAAATATTTTGTTTTCGGTCGTTCTAATAATACTATTTAGGGGTGCAAACGAGCTAAGTCGAGGCTTGTTTTGATTTATTAGAGCTTGAGCTTGGCTCGTGAGTTATTTTAGCAAGTTTAAGTTTGGCTCGTTTAATATTTATTAATTTGTACATATGTTTTTCTAATTATTTTTATTTATCTTGAGAAAAACACAAAACAACCTAAGATCAGCTCGAGTTTGTGTGGTTCAATAAACGAGCCAAAGCAGGCAAAACTTAAAAATACACAAGGGTTGTTAAGGTTTGACGAGCCTAAACGAGCTTCTCATACAAGACTCAGGGTCAGAGTTGATAACTAAACAAGCTTAATATCAGGGTCGGCTCCGAAAAGACGAAAAAAATTTGGGCCAAAGGTGAATTTTTTTAGGCCTTAAGTAAAAGAAACATTTTATTGGGTTTAAACAATTTAATTATAAATTGGCTTATTTGATTATGATTTAAGTTGTGTAAAAAACTTTTGTATAAAAATAAGTTTAAAATTGTCTCAAATAAGATTAGAACACACAAACTTTTGGTTAGATGTCATACCCTTTTACCATTAGACCAAGCTAGTGGTTATGTAATTGTGTTGAAACATTGATTATACACATGTTTTTGATAAAAATACATATAATTTTTTTTGAAAAAAAAAAAAAATTCAGGCCTAGCGGGGTGTCGGGCATGTGCCGTCGACTACCCTGCCATGCCTCAAAGACGGCCCTACTTAATATGAAGCTCGGGCTTGAAAAAAAATCGTCTGTTTTTTAGAAGAGGAGCTCAAGTAGGTTGCCAGTTTGTTTGCACCTGTAATAGCAGAGGTGCACAAAAAATCCATACACGAAACCGTACCCGAAAAAAAATACCTGGAACCGGTTTTTTTATACCCGGGTATTCTATACCCGAAACCGGAACCGACCCTACCCGTAGGGTATGCATTTTGATGTCAATACCCGTACCCGGAACCGTACTCGATTTATACCTGTAAATACCCAGACCCGGTCAAACCCTATACCCATACCCGATTATAGCCGATACCCGATACCAATTTTCTAATAACCGAAATAATACACGAGTTTTTATAGTATATTTTTATGTTTGCTTCACAAATTTTATGTTTAAGTTTTTTGTAAAATGCATATTACTAAGTAAATAATTTGTAATTAAGTGGATTTATGGTTTTTGTAATATAGTTTAATTATTTTCATAAATTACAAAGCAAATTTAAATTTTAAACAAATTAAAAAATGTATAAAAAATTACAAATTCAAAGCCAGGTATAATACCCGGTCGTACCCGGACACATACCCGGTTCCAATACCCGATCATACCCTACCCGGGTACATAGGGTTGACTTTTTCTCCTCAATACCCTACCCGATTTCTCTCAATACCCGATTATACCCGAAACCAGTCTATACTCGAACCCGGGCACTAGAAAAAACCCGATTTGTGCACCTCTATGTAATAGTATGAAGTATGAAGTATGAAATGATAATCCTAAAACATATAATATAGAGGTGCAATATAGTGGTGCACAAATCGGGTTTTTCAAATACCCGAGTTTGGGTATGGAAGGGGGTTCGGGTATGACCGGGTATTGGAATAGAAAATAAGTAGTGTTTAAAGGAGCCCAGCCCAGTCCAGTCCAGTCCAGTCCAGTCCATTAGGTTGAAGTGGTGTTGTTACTGGTGGCAGTATGTATGAGAAAACACAAACAGAGAAAGAGAAAGAGAAAGAGAAAGAGAAATAGAGAGAGGCGAGTGATGGAAATAGTGACTCCGGTGGAAGAGGATCAAGCCCACCACCACCCGCAAAGCCAACGCATTCACCGTGTATTATTCTTTCCTCTTCTTAGTTAGGTAGGTTTTATTTATTTCTTACAATATTATTATTATTATTATTCCCGATCATACTCCTGCCACTAGGAAGCAAGTTCGTTAATATTATTATTATTATTATTAACGAGCGCTATCTTGGCTATTAACAACTATTCATTAATTACACCTGCCTATACACACAACTAGACGTTAGTATCCAGAATCAAAAACTCCACCACGGGAAGGTACGCAAGACAAAGCATTTATTAAAAACATAAACCACCCAAGAGAGCATGACAGGGGCATTGTTGAGTCAGAAATTATTAAAAATAATAATAATAATAATAATAATAAAGGTTACTACTTTAGAGGCCCATACAACTTCTGATTTCACTAAAACTAGTAAACATAATTGGAGTATTGTTCTCAGTTATAATACAAGTACACAGAATAAACAAAACACTAACTAAATCAAAAAAGGCGGTTCGAGCAAGAAACATTGGTACCCAAATTGGTGCTAGTAACCGGATTATGGGACCCAAAAAACTAACCTCATCTAACTTAATAATATCAGTGTGACATGCAATATTAACTAAAAACCGAGGACATTATACAAACGACAAACAAAATAGCAAAACACCCAAGAACTGGGCTTTCACAAAGCTCCATGGCCATCCCGCAAAGGGCCTTCAACAGATTTGGTAGGCGGACTGTGTGGGCTTGCTGGCAGCCTAAACTGTCATCACTAACTCCGTGCAAATGGTCTTCAAGTTTCGGCTTTTCCTCACAGAAGGATGCACTATCACTTGGACCATAATCAAACCGAAAATGGAGGCCACAGAATTGCAATAAACGGTTAACAGAATCAGCAGATTCACGGGAACAAATGTCTATTAGGTTTGTCTTTAGATACCACATGGTAGCAGCAGGGTAACATATAGGGAGTCCATTTAATGACCCATAACAGCAGCTGCAATAGTGCAGCATCCTCCAAAAACTGACAGCAGATTAAAAACATGCAGTCAGCAGTCGGATGCCAGAAACTGAAGCATCATCAGAAACCGGGGCAGCATCCATCGTGCAAAAAATCGAGTACCATTTATCTGGAACATGAGAGAAAATCCATCCATGGAGCGTAGTAACTAGAATTTAATAAACAATATGGTTTCTGTAGTCGGGGAGAAACATATGTAATAACATGAAAAGAAAAAAGCACCATACATGGGCCATCCCGGGCTTTTACTGGCAAATGAGAAACATCGTTACTTACCCAAAGCCCAACATGCCTACACGCACCACCTAACTACTTTTAATGGGTTTCTTTTTAATTCTCACTTAAGGGTTTTTCTAGGATAATGATGTTAATTGAATGCCTTTGTTTTTATGCTAGTTATTGATTCTTTAACTGATACACCATTTCTATATCCTGAAAGCCTATAAGTCATAAACCGTACTACCATTTGTGTAGCTGATAGTTGAGTGCCATAGTTATGATACAGAATCTGAATTCTGGGAACTGATCTTTGAAAAAAAGTTATACTATCCAAAGTTTTTATTTGTGATTGATCAATATGTGGATTACATCAATTTAACATACGGTGTTGTTATACTTGTGATTGTATACTTGTGAAAGTTTGTGAGATGCATGCTGCTTGTTCTTTATGGAGATAAATCGCATTAGAAATTTTGAACAATTTTTAGAAACCAGTAACAACGGTGAACTTTAGAACAGTAATAAGTCAGATTCTGACGTCAGCATAGGAATAGCATATTATAAAGCTAGACCGGTGGTTGCATGATTATGATTTATCTGTTGAGTAAACTGTTTTTATCTATTTTGGTAATTATTCTTTGAAATTATAGGTACTTAAAATGATTAAAAGTTGTTATATTTTGCAGAACGAGGAGGGCATGCTCAGAGGCACCATCTTCAAAGACAAACACTGCAGCGTCCAGGGTGCAAGAAGGCGCAAAATAGTAAGAAATTGTTTTTGTATGGACTATTTTTATTTGTTAAACCTTTGTATGGACTTTAGCCTGCATAACATAAAATTTCAAAAGTTTTGGTAAAAGTCAGTCAGTATGATTGGAAAAACCTTAGTTATGAATATTATGTGTTTCTGTTAGTGTTTGGTTTGGCGTATAATAGGATCCAGTTGGTTGAATAGTCAATTCGTAGTCGTTTAAAAGGATGTTTGAATCATGTCCATACGTTTTGAATCTTGAAATTAGATTATGAGGACCCATCTTAGATTTTGGAGGAAAGAGAATAATCTTAGATTATTTTTCTTACCAAACCTAAGTGGTGGATTAATAATTGTAATTTTTTTTTCTATTTTTGATAGATGATGTAAGAAGCATGCTGCATGAAGTGGGTATGTAATTGTTTTGAGTAGATGTTTGTTTCTTGATTAATATTATTATTATTATTATTAAGATGAAACAATTAGTTAATGTTAAGAAAGTTGAAAAACATAAGCATGTTGTTGGTTTGAATTAATGGTCGCTGTTGCAGAGAGTGTAACCAACCTTACATTTTGCTAAAAAATAAAAGCTATTAATTAAATTTAAGGTGGTTGGTTTTGGTTTTAGAATTGGTCCCTTCATCTACCTCATATTGACTTTCAATGAATAATTATGGTATAAGTTGAATAGGTAAAAGTTGACGATTATTAACACACACTTTTTAACTTTATAAAGCCAAAAATAAATATTGAAGAAAACTACAGTTTCCATAATTTAGGAATAAAATCAATTTTTATATCTTGTCTTGGTTTTATTTTTTTTAATTTTTTAATGTTAAGTTTAGTCATTTGCGTTGAAATATGATCCAAATCAAGGGATATGAAGAAATAAAGCGAGGGGGAGGAAGAGAGAGGCTGGTGGTGTTGAAAAAACGAGGTGTCGTTAGAATGGTTTTTGTGGTAGCGGGTTTTGAAGAGAGTTGAGTGTGTTGGAATAAAAAAAAGTAAAGTTTGTTAGCGAAAAGAATGAAAATTGTGACTACGATGAACATAACTACAACAATTTTACTCACGAAATTCATAGAAATAGAGATACTGCTTTTAGAAAAAATATAACTAAAAAATGCAAAATCATACAAACATACAATGCTAGAGCAACAGAGTTACAGAGCTTAACAAAAGTAGTTAAAAGAGAAAATTAAAACAATAACGCATATATAACAACATACAAAAATAAGTACAAGAAGACAACCATTTACAAATTCACATATTGTGTCACACAATACCCTAGTGGCTACTCTTGATCTACAACGACCAACTTGGTTGTGATGGGCGTCTTCACTATCCATCTCCCCATCCATGACTATAAATGGTCCTAAATACTTGAACTTAGTTTCCTGCAGAACCACTTGGTTACCAATTGTTATTAGAATATCCTAGGCGTCGCTTATACCACAGAGATCACACTATATGTACTCAATCTTCGAGGAACTAATCTTTAGTCCTTTATCCTATAAAGCTGCTCACCATTCTTCTAGCCTCACAATAAGACCATGTTTAGTCACAACTAACACAATATCATCCGCTAAAAAAACACGCGTTGTAGAATGGCTCTTGAATCGACTTTGATAACTAGCCAAGACGACCAGAAAAAGAAACAAACGCAATACATACCCCGGGTGAAATCCTATATACCTTCCTCTAAACTATTTCAAATCAGTATACATGACACTGTCGTAAACAATGATTTATGTTAATTTCTTAGCTTAAGAATGAAAAATGAAATATGCTATAAATAAACCTTAAAGATTAAAAGTTAATTTACTTTGGCTTAGCAAAAACAATGTAAGGTTTTAGAACACATATCATTGTCTCTTAAATTGAAAATAAATATTATCCATAATAATAATATCATATGCCAGAGGGCAAAGAGAGCGTGACGTGAACAACTTAAACTCCAACCTCAATAATTCATTCATCAAATCTTATATATATTTATATCTCATAACCAATTTCACAAGAAACTTTTGGTCGGCATTTTTATACTCAAGTTTCGTTTGTTTGTTTGTGTTTGATTTATAATTGCCGGCCCACCTTTTTATCACATCACAGGCCCAACTCAAAGATACGCTTCGATTCTTAATTGACATCCTCTTCATCACGTAACTCCTTATTTTAGTATTGTTTATTCTTAACTTGTCGTTAACAAAACATCCACTTGCTTAGGACTCACTTAATATAAAATAATATTAATAATAATAATTGCTATCACCACCTTGGTGAGAATGATGCTCATGTACGCGCTCAGCACCAGTGTAAGGCTGAGGGGTGTGGAGCGCGAGAATGGGCGCAAGAGGCCAGCCGCTCGCGCCCCGGGGCGCGAGCACCACACCACCGAGGCGCGAGAGGGGCGCGAGCGCGGAAAAAGAGGCAGGCGCAAGAGGGGTAGCGCGCGTGAGAGGCATCGGAGTGTGTAAATAGAGCCGTTGGGAAATATGGAGTATTTTTTAATAACCTCAAAAAATGAAATTTCTGTAGCTGCAACGGTTCTCGGAAGTTTATGATGATGAATATGAAGATAGCATGAGGAGAAGAAAGGGAGTATTTATAAAGGTGGGAAATAGGGTTTTAAAAGTGGGCTGGATCAAGTGCAACGAGGTTCAGTGTACATTACGTGGCCCACCAAGGTCCATATCACGCAACCAACATAAAAAAAAACGTTTTTTTTTTTTAATAATACATTTTTTTAATACATTTATAAAAAAAAAAAAAAAACCGCTCGCGCCCCTCCACACCATGGCCCGGGGCGCGAGCACCACAACCAACACCCATCTTATCAAGTTTCTCTCTCTGCCACACGTCACAATATTATTGGCTGGCGCCCCCACTCGCGCCCCCTCTCGCGCCCCCCACACCCCTCAGCCTAAAGGGGATTCAGACTCGGGTACTGGGTAAGAAGTTACTGACACCACTTCTACTGCGATAGACGTCTTTTGATAAAAACTAAAACAATATATATAATACGTTACTCGGAAGGGGCTAAGTCAACCCTCTTTGCATGTATGAAATGTACGTAAACTAAAACACCAGGATTTGTTTTTAATGTAATTAAGGTCAAGCCAACACAAGTACACAACTAATGAATAATGCAAAGACACTTCCACAAAATACACCTAATAAAATAATAATAATATTATAATTATTATAATATATGAGAAGACAGTTAACAAACTTTGGTTTCCTTATGTTTTTCACTTTTAACACCTACATTTCAACCGAAAAAAGAAAGCCTCATAACACTAGTACTAGAAAACTAATTAAAAACTTGTTCATTTACTGCCACTGCTATAGCTTAATTTCTCCTAAGAGTCCAAGCAATTAGTGCTGCTCTCTTCATGACCATAACCATCAGCCTCCGTGACCCCACTTGAACCCGACGACGACGACGCGGGTACCAAATTCAAATCGCCCGTCTTTACTTTCGGTGTAGCCAAAAATTCGTGGAAAATCGGCTTTGATTTGATAATGTTTTTCTCGTTTTCGACCACAATTGTCTCTTTCTCGTCCTCCTTGTTACCATTACTTCCTCTTTTCTTTAAAAAGATTCTGCACAACACCCACTTTTCCAATCCCTAGATAAAAATAAAAGGTTTTAGTCAGCTTTATATGTTACTTCCGGTCTGTCACTAGGTCACCAACCTAAGGACATTTAATTAAAAAAAACCTACCTGAGTTGGGGTTTTGGATTGGGGGGTAACAAGACGATACTCATGCATAATCCAATCAGTTCTGGCGCCAGTGGGCGGCTTTCCTTTATAGAAAACTAAAGTTTTCTTCATCCCAACTACTTGCTTGGTCCCCGAGGCTACAATTTGCTTATCCAGTCCGGTTGCTTTCCAGTAACCGGATTGGGTGGCCCGATTGGATCGGTTCCCATTCGGGTACTTGATCTCTCGGGTGCTAAAAAAGAACCTCTCCTCCTGGTGGGAATGGCCAGGTAAATCCCAAGGATCAGACTTGCAAACGTCGGCCTCGGGGATTATGGAAGCAGGTAGAGGACAGGACTGGAGCTTGCGCTTCAAGTATTGAACCACAAGCTCCTCGTCTGTCGGGTGGAACCGAAACCCGGGAGGGAGTCTCAAATTCATATCGACGGTTTGGTTTTATGTTTTTTTGTTTTTTAGATGGTTAGGGTGATCATTTGAATTTGATGTGTTGAATTGAAATATGTGTACGTAAGAAATAGATTAAAAGGGTGTGAGGGTTATTTATAGTAATTGGGCCGACAAGTGTGAGTGTGTGGCGTAAACAAGACTCAATCCTCTTATCACGAAACATATATATGAATATGACATACGATAGATATTATTATTTAGGTTCTGGTTTGTACGAAACCCATAAACAAACAAAGTTAATAGTCAAATATATACGCAAAACATATAACTTGATTATTTCATATATACACTTCTCTTTATAAACAACTATTTAAATCATTACATAAATTAAACTAGCCTTTTTCCAAAGGGTTATTTAACTTTCACTTGTTGTTCGGGAAATTTTTTTATAAGATGTCACCTATGCATGTCACGTTAGTAAAAAAATGTTAACTTAGCAAGAAAACTAAAAGGATAGGGTCTATTAAGTTTAAAAGTGGTAGAAGAAAGTAAGTTGGAATAGGTGGTACACATTTTGTTAGTTAAGATTGTTCCCGATCGATAAATGAAAGTTGAGAATATGTAAATTCGATAACCACTTTCCAAAATAATATAGAGAGAGACTCCTTCAAGTAATATATTTTTTTATTAATGAGTTTTTACTTTTTTAGAAAGTGAACTTTTTTTTTATGTTTTTAGTTTTTATTTTTTTGCTACCCTTATGTTCTTAATTTCAAAAGAAATTAAATCATTAGTTTGTATAATTATATTAATAAAAATGAAACAATTTATGTTTTTTTTAATTAACGTTATACACGATGTAACAAATGTTGCTAGTCATGTGTTATATGTGTAACATTTCTCAAGCAACATTTAGTGAAATTATACTTTTAACTGATATTTTTAAGAGAACTTAATAATATCTATATTTGTTTTCACTGTTTGATGGGCTTTCACAACTCAAGTAGGTTAAACGATTAATAAGCTCTGACAAGCCCAACCCAAGCTCGAGCTCGAAAAATCTACTCATAAGCCGAACTTAATCTTTAGAGAAAAAGCTTGAAACTAGCCAAGGTTGAGCCTGAGCCCTCATAAGTTAGACAAACGAGTCTGATAATAGACTCTGCTCAACTCGTTGCTCCATTCACATTTGAATTAATGTTGGCATGTCTTCACGTTGAAGACACCTAGCTATATATGTTGGTGCATCGTAAATTGGATAAGTTTGTTTGGGTTAAGCATTTACATAATTGTGTGACGTACGTACATAGGTACGTGTAGGTGTATGTGTAATACTAGATAAGGAAGGATCCAGCTATGTACGTACGGTGAAGCTTTTATGACACAACCAACACCTAAAAACATCCCATCATTTGTTGGAGTTTTATTTATGGGAAAATCTACAATATCCGTTTTACTTTGTTAAAGTTACAAATTTGTTTTAAGGGTTTTGTAGGGACACCAACCCCCACCCCCACCCCTCTTCCTATATGCCTGCATAGGGCTATACGGGGGGGGGGGGTGTACCCCCGCCTGTATAGGACCTTGTATAGCCTTATACGGGGCGTATAGAGAATGTTCCTAGTAGGACCCTTTGTTTATTATATTAGTTAACTCTCAAGAATGTCTACCAAGAAACAACCTATCAGCCCGGATTCTAATTATCACATGACTGGATTTTAATCTAAATAGAAAATATGAGGTCAAATGCAATAATGCATATCAAAACGGCTCGGTTTTGAGTAAAGTTTATGGCGGCACGTATATAAAATAAGCACGTCGGGAAGGTATATTCGGAATTTTATAAATTATAAAAGAAAAAACAAATAAAAGTAAAACTAATTATATTAATATAACATTCAAAACAAAATTTTGAAAAAATAGGTCTGTTCGATTGGAGTTTTTGGCACTTGGCATTTTCTGGTTTTATTAAAATTCATTCGAGGTGATGATTTAAACCCGGGTTGGTAGACTATTTTTTAGTAGACACTCTTGAGAGTTGACCAGTTAAATGGATAAAATGTGACTTAATGAAGTAAAATGATCATGTTAAGAATTTTCCATTTATTTATTTGTTTGTTTTTCACACACGGTACAACTTAACTTTGATCATAACCAGGACCGTGTCCGAGAATTTAAATACCTCGGTCGAGCCAAATAAAAAGACCCGTAGGCCTTAGCGAAATTTTTTTATTCGCTAATGTACATGGATAAAATTTTTATCGACAGATTTATTATAAGCGGAAATCATTCTAAGCATGTAATTATCTCATAAAACATTGCAAATAATCTTATTTTTAGAACCAAAAAAGCATATATATGTAATACGTATAAAAAGTGTGTGCCCCCCGAAACTTATGTGTCCTGGCCGATGGTACGGCTCGCACACCATCCGAGCCTCCCCTAATCATAACCTCATGAAAATTTATAGATTCCGTTAAATGTATCGTCTCTAGTAGTTATAGATTAGGAAGTCTTGATTAATCAAATTACTTGAATACAAATTAATATTGTTTGATTAAATATTTTCACAGCTAACTTCTGTCATCGTAGCTCTGTCGACGCACCTCTTGTCGTCGTCAATATGCTTTAGGTTAGTCGAATAGCATCGTTCGTAATTATTCTTAATGAGCTCTAATATTTACACACATGTATAGGAGGCTTTTCAACCCTTTGATCATATTAACTAGTTGTCAAGATTAATAATGACGGCATTTTTGAATTGGTTTTATCTTTTAAACCATTATATGTCCTTTACATGGCTTTAAAAAGCAAACTAGTTTTAATAATAAAACCCCTTTATTATCTCTATCAATTTGAAAAAAAAAAACATGTTTAAATCTTTGAAACTGAAAAAGCACACATTACTAAAAGCACCATAGTCACGTTTAGTTATCAATGTTAAATTGTCCTTTGCCAAATACCATGTTTGAAACTTATAAACTTAAACACATGTTTGAAACTTATGAACTAAAACACATTGCAAAACTATAAAAGACCATAGTTACGTTTCTTATCAATAACATATCTACCAATATAAATGGAACATCTGAGTTTGGACTGGCCAATGAAAATAAATGTGAAGATCTTATGATCAAATTTATTCAAATAATAATCATGTATCATTAACATTCAAAAGAATTGTGGGTTCTATGTGTGATACGAGTGTGTCAAGGCGTGCGACCGTGTAGATATGACTGATGGCCTTGTAATGGTATACCAGAGAACACAATTGAATCACTCAAATTTCTGGTAATGTTATCCATGAACTAAAGTGCTATAAATAGCTTACCTGCCACTTCATTGTAAATCGTTTGAATGTTTCTATGAAACTCCTATCAATTAGAAACAAACCATAAAGTACGGAACAAGCCAAAGAAAAAGTAAATCGTGTGCATGCAAACGTGCACTACACATGCAACAAACAAAGTTGGACAGGTGGACCTCCCAAAGCTTAAAGCTGGACTGGACCTTATTTAACCCAATGCAAAGAACAAAGCCCACATTACAGGCCTGTAGTTGTTCCTGAAGGTTAAAGGCAGGTTCAAGTCAGTCAGAGAGGCCTTGAAACGAGATGTAAGCACCAAAATGACAAGGTCAATTCGAGATAGCGAATCTCCCAAAAAAGGAAAATAATTTTTTTGATTAGTTTTCTCGTAAATCTGAAGCTCAATCCTAAACTCAGTTGGGCTTGTGGATCACTTGTTTCGGTCGTTTCTATCTGATGGACTATCCTTTTGGGTCTTTTCATGGACCAATTGTCCATGGGCCGTATACCCGTACTAACGATTTTAGTAATTTTAACTATTGACACCAACTATTGATACAATCTAACTATTTATGTGTTCTTCATAACCTTTTCTTTTTTCACATATTTCTACTACAATTTAACCAAAAAAAAAAAATTAACAAGTATGTCCAAAATCCAAGATTTATAAGATTTTAGAAGCATTAAGCGAATCACAAGTCATTCCTTTTGCGTGATTCTCGTTTTTCCCGTTATTTTCTCTTAAAAATTAATTTTGCCACCACGTAGTTTTCTTTTTCTCTTCGATTCTCACAATTCAACTCAATTTGTTATTTGTATTTATCAAAATACTATACATACAAAGAGGGTATAATAATTAAGCATATAGATGACATAAAGGTTTAAATTTAAGGTGGATAAGAAATGACCAAAAGAAAGAAAATATGATCTACTAAAAGAGTCATAGCCAAGTAGAGGTGCATAAATCGGGTTTTTCTAATATCCGGTTTTGGTTATGGAACCGGGTTCGAGTTCGAGTATTGTTTCTAAAAACCATATCTTGTGCATAGGGTTTGGTCAGGTATAGAACTGGGCATCCTAAAATCGGATATTTGAATACCCAATTTTTAGGTAATGAAAAAGCCCTATTTTCGGGTTTTTGGGGGTATTTGTCGGGTATTTTCGCGTATAGATTGGGTCTTTTAATGGGCTGCACTTTTGGGGGTATTTTCAGATATTTTTTTGGTAATTTCGTGTATAGACCGGGTATTGGAAAAACCCGGTTCCGGATATGGAATCAGTTAGGTATTACCGGTACAAATTTGGTCTAGTTCCGGGTACAGGTTTTGGTACTGAAATACATACCCTACGGGTAAGGTCAAGTACGGGTACGTGTAGTAAAAACCTGGTTCCGAATTATTTTCTGGTCTGGCTTCCAGTTTGGGTCTTTCGTGCACCTTTATTTATTTTTCTGTTTTGGGTATTTGGGCTGAGCATCAAGGCCTGTGGGCTGAAGTTTGGGTCGGCAAATAAAACACGGCAATTTGATGGCTGAGAAGAAATTTCAAGATATGGGGCGGCTGCATAGAATTCAACGTGGCAACACTTGGAATTTTTTTTCTTTAAACTTCTTTGGCTTGTTTTTTATTCTATATTTTCTCTGGTATTTGTTTTTTATTGGTTTAGCCGTCATGTCTTTCTACACTTTCGTTTCTTTGATTTCGGTTCAACACTCGTGTAAAATGATTATGTGATACGTTTGTTAAAATGATTTGTTTACGTGAATTTTGCACTGATAGATATTAAAATGTTAATAAGTTGATCAACTTATACTTTAAAAGTTCTTCACTTTTTAAACCTTATTCGGAATTTATTTTTTGATGAAAGGAACCAATAATATTTTGTGTTTGTCATTGGACCAAAATCATTATTGAATCATTCAGTCAAATTGAACATTCCAAACGGGGTGTCCGTGTGTGTTTGATTTGAATTGATACTCCTGTCATGCTATGCGCACATCAAGATTTAAACGGCTTGAGTCCAACTGAATGGTGCTCTTTGAAGAAACGTGGATCGACTCACTGGTAGACGATCTACTTTCCTCGGGTGTGATTATGCTATTTCACCGATGGTTTCTCTTGGATCTGGATTCTTCCACCTACAAAATGAACAGCACCGTAAACTTACCCCTCAGAAAGGGACAGAGGGGTCCTCTTTGGGGTAACCCTCCGGTGTGAGAATAAGTGTTTGTAGGAGAAGATAATAATATGAGAGTAAGGAAATTGGAGTGTATTGCTTAATAGCTGAATACTGTGTAATTGCCTGTAATTGGATGTGACTCTGTTTTATGATATGATGCCTCTCCTTGTGGAGTTGATGCTGTATTTATAGTGCTAGGGTTTCCAATGATTGGGCTCAGACCCAATTAGGGCTTTGTTGGCCTCTTCCAGTTGCTTTGCGCCACGTGTCCTTTGGGACACCTGGTGCTTTTTCATTGGTTATAACCACGTGGTATCACATAGGTTTTGCTGAGTTGTCCACCTTTCATTGGCAGCTGTCAACATCAGCATATTCTTATTCCTTAAAAAGATACCTTCTGGAAGGTTGTCTGACGTGCACAATCAAGGTTGCCCTAATCCTGATTTGGATAAGGATGAGGTTGATTATGTGCATGTGTGATACGCGCCTATCCTGAGGATGCGCGAGGTCTTCTCTTTATTCTCACGCGCAGATGTTTCATGCGCAGATGTGATATGCACGAGCATGTGATATGCGCCACGCGCGGATGCGCCACGCGCATATGTGATATGCGTGAGCATATGTGATGCGTGAGCATATGTGATGCCTGAGCATATGTGATGCCTGAGCATCTGTGGTGCCTGAGCATATGATGCCTGAGCATGTGATGCATGAACATATGTGATATGCGTGAGCATATGTGATATGCGCCATGCGCGTAGGTTTTGGCTTTGTGCCTTCATAATGTCTTGATTTCAAGCCTCTTGTCCTTATCTTGTGGGTTGACCCGCCTCGCTCGGTGTTGAGGCGGGTACATACCTCTTCAAGCCCCCCCAGTCTAATGTGTGTCTTGTCTCGCGCGAGCGAGGTAAGATAGATATTAGACTAAATAGTTAGCTCTTTTAGTAGTTGTTTGTCTTTTTCTTCTTATTATTCATCGCTGCGCGAAATTCTTTCGTTTTTGTTGAAAACGAATCGTCCCTGTACGTGGTTGGTTGTTGCTGACATGCGTCAGTGATGGAGACGTGTCAGACCTTTCGTGTGCTCGAGGTGCTACAGTTGCCTTTCGTGTCCCCTCACATAGTGTCAGGGACACGTGTCGCGCTCGCGTTGGTCCGTTCCTGCGAGTGGTGGCGCGTGAATTCTGGCAGCAGCTGTAGAGTTTCTTTTCGTGTCCCCTCACACAGTGTCAGGGACACGTGTCGCGCTCGCGTTGGCTTACACCTGCGAGTGGGGGCGCGTGAAGTCCGATCAGCACCAATATTTCTCTCTCCTGGGCCTATAAAAGCCAGCCCTTAGAGTTTTTTATCCTTCATCTTCTTGTTTATTATTCAGAGCTTTCCTTTCTTTCCTTGTATTCCGATTACCTTTGTTCTGCTTCCAGATATCTGTTCTTCAGAAGCATCCTTTGTTCGTTGTCACAGTTGTATGTCTGATAGCTCAGACAACACAATCTCCCCCATCCATTGCCGTGTGAAATCGTTAGTGATGTCTACCTTGAAGAAGACCGGCAAGGGGAAGAGGGCTGCTGAGGCCTCATCGGAGGAGGTAGGGAGGACCAAGGCCGTGAAGAAGTGGGACGAGATCCCCTGCAAACTGAGGCAGGCCGATCTTGACAGCCTTATCGATACTCAGGGTTTTCTCCCTGAGTATGGCTGCATGTTGCCGGCGGCCGGGCAGACGGCGGCGGTCCCGCCTACCGGCTATATTTCCCTTTACTGCCATTTTTTCACCCACTGCAACCTTCGTCTCCCGATGACAAGGTTTGTGGGTGCGGTGCTTAGGTTCTATGGGATTCATATATCCCAAGTCCATCCGTTTGGACTTGTGCGCATGACTCATTTTGAGTTCCTGTGCAAATCCCAGCGCTAGGAGCCCACCCCTCGTCGCTTTCAATTTTTTTACAAGCCCAAGATCCAAGATTCTTGGTTCTCATTTATTCCTCGCAGTCAGAAGGTCAAGTGCTGCACTGTTTCATTCAAGAGCCTTCATGACTGGTCTGAGAGATTTTTTTACATCAGGGCTGGTGTGATCCCCATCCGCATGACCATGCGCGCGATCTCTTCTGCGCCTGCGGATGTGGGTGTCTTCAAGAACCCAACTGGCGCCTGGGTTAAAAAGTTGACCGCCGAACCATCCCCCGCCAAGAAAATTTGTGAGGAGGCACTGGTGGGGGTGGGTATGAGCAGGAGGTGGGCTGACAGCGCGACTGAGCCCGTGATCCAAGTTGACGGCTTGTGTAAGTTAATCTCATTGCCTTACTTCTGCGCGAATATGATTCTTTTTGCTGATATCATTTGACTTGTTTTGTGCAGTCGTCAAGGAGTATGTCCACGCCGCCTATGATGAGCATATGGAGGGTGGCTCCGTCGCGCTGGGCGCTGGGGAGGTTGGCTTCCCCGATCGCTTTGATGACATGTTCATCCCTGTTGATCTGGGATTTGTCTTTGACAGCGATGCGCCTGGTAAGCCTTTGTACTTATGCATTTTCCTTTATAATACCAAATTTGGCTAACATTTCTGTTGCACATATTGTAGATGCGCTTGAAAACTACGAGCTGGAGCTCGCGGAAGAGGAGGAGGAGGAGGAGGCGCCCCAACTGAAGCGTAAAGCTAAGGGGAAAACTGGCGGAGGGGCCAGTAAGAAACAGAAGAAAGATGTTGCCCCTGTTGCTCAGGATCCTCCTACTCAGGCGGGGGGATTTGAGAAAACCCAGGAATTTCCCCCCAAGTTTTCCTTGTCTTCCCTGCCTCAAAAAGTGGGCAGACCTCCTGTCCACACGAGGTATGGTGCTACTACCTCCTCCCTTCGCGCGGTGGAAAAGGGAAGCGGCGTTGCGCCTTCGACAGGTATACTTTGCTTATCTTTTATGGTTCTATGAGCGCGATTCTGATAGAATTACTAATGAATCTTTGCTCACTCAAATGTTTGTAGAGCCGGCGACAGCGCAACAAGATGCCGAGGCTGCGCCGGAGGTCGCTTCGAAGTCCCCTGTTTTACCCTCGAAAAAGGGTAGAATGGACTTCATGGCGATGTTTGCCTCGCGAACGGAGTTGCGCCAAGGTACGTATTGTGGTTTTTTTTTTCTGACTTTTTTCTTTTAGACCAAGTCATGAACCATTTCTTTTTGTTGATTTTTTCATAGGAGTCGTAGCTGGCGTACAAGCTGCTGGCGGCACTCCTGGCGCTGGTGCCAGCGCCGTTGGCTCTGCTCCTGCTCCTGCAGGCGATGAATCTCCCCTCATCGGGATTACTAAGGAGCAGGAGGCCGTTTTACGCGCCGATCTGGCGGCGTCGCGACCTCCCTCACCTCCTCCTGCGCACAGCCCTCCTCGCGAGACTGATTTTGATTCTAGGTCGCAGGAGAAAAGGCCTGTTTCTGAGGAGGATGAGGAGGTTCATGCTGAAGACTCCGACGGCGGCCGCGCCAGCCCTGCAGCGCCACGAGGTTTCGCGGCGCCGTCTTCTCGTGGGCCTGCCGCTGACTTTTCTGCTTCGTCCCCGCAGGTATAAGTTCGTTTTTGCTCCGCTGCGCGGACTTTCATATTAGTGTTTTGATGACTTAGAGCATTACTTTGTGTTTGCAGGAAGCCGATCACATCTACCGCCCGAGATGGAACATTACTGAGGACAGCTCATTTCAGTCCATGGGTGTGTGTGAGGACTTCTGGGCTCATTCTGTGCCTCCAGCTGAAAGGAGGTTTCAGGAGGCCCGCGCTCGCGATGACTTGCTTAAAGATCATCTGTTTGCTGGGTCGGCTTTCTTTGCTGCCTCCCAAGAGCTTCGTTATGATTACGTCAAGGTACGTGATGCTCTTGCGGAAGCCAAGCAAGAGGCTAAAGTATCTGCTTGGCATCTTTCTGATGCTCGAGAGAGAGCTGAGAAGCTCCAAGCAGAGCTTAGTGAGAACAGAGCAAGTGCCAACACCGCGTTCGTTAAGCGCGGGCATGAGCTACAGGCTGCGCGGGAGAAGCTGCAGGCGGCAGAGGCGGACGCTGCCAAGTACGCGCGCCAAGTGCGCGACTTAGAGCTGGACGCGGAGGCGCGTGACCAAGCTCTTGTCCAGTCTATAACTGACAAATCATCACTGGAGAGTGAGGTTGCCCGCCTGAAGAAGGAGCTGGCGGCCGCGCAGGCCGATAAAGATGAAGCCTTGGCGACGGCAGCGTCTAGCCAGGAAGCACTTGATGCTGCGCGGGCGGAGAAGGAAGAAACCTTGGCGGCAGCAGCGTCCGACAAAGAGGAGCTGAAACAGACTAAGGAAACTGTTGAGTTATTAAACTCTCAGATTCCTGCCCTCGAGACGTCTGTTGCTTCCCTCGCGCAGGATCGCCACTAGATAATCTCACAGGGCATGACTCGTTGCGCTTACGCGATGAAATACTCAGACGAGTTTCAGGCCCTTGTGATGGACTGCAACGCTGCCGCGCGCTTGGTGGGTCGAGCTGAAGGGTTTACGGATGGCTATGAATATGGCATGTTGAAGAAGAACCCATCCGAGTACCCTTATCAGAGCGACGTTGCCTGCGCGGACATGGCCGCGATGGGGGAGAAGTATATGAATACTCCCATTCCCATCCTTGCGCAGGTATTTTAACCTTAATGAGATTACCTTGACTTATTTTCTAAGTCTTTTTGTACTCATATTTTTCCTTATGATTTGCAGATATCCGCGCTTGCTGACCAGCCCGATCTCGGCGCGCTAAAGAAATTACTTGACGAGTGCGAAGGGGCTGGTGGCGGTGATGATGGCGCGGGGAATGCTGGCGTTGCTAGCGGCTCTGGCGTGGCCAAAGGATCCGCTCCTGACACTGTTGTGATAGAAGACTCCATTCAGGACGAAGAACTTGACTATGGTCAGTTTGGAGATGACGAGGAGCGGGCTGCGCCAGATGCTGAGGGCGGTGATGAGGATTATGAAGAGGCTGACGTCGACATGGAGACTTGAGAAGCCCTTCATGTTTTTTGTATTTTTATTTGTAGTTTGTATCTTTTCATCTTGTATACTTGTAAATTTCAATGCTTTGGAATGAAATTTTGTTTTTCCCTTCTTCGCATCTTGCGCATTCCCCATTCATCTCTTTATTTTGCTTGTTGAATATAAGATATGCTTGCACGTTGAAATAAGAACAAGGTTGTAAGGAAATTATTATACTTAATCCTTGTCATATTGTAAGTGATTTTGCCATATCTTGATTATGTTGACACGTGCCTAGGCTTTTTCATTATTCCTCTTTTGCGCGACGCTATCGCGCATTTATTATATGGAATTATGAGTTTTTAGTCTTTACGTATCAATATGTGTTGCTCAGATATCCATTACAATTGCATGCGCGACCTCGACCTGAGACCTTAACAACTATGTTTTGGCATTTGTTTTGCCTTAGTTGTGTTTAGGTATTTTTATGGTCAGGTCGCGCAGTATGTAGGATAGATGTTGTGAGTGATTTGAGCTAAGGCTCACATTATTGGGCTAAGGCCCTGACGTTTTAGAGTTAAGACTCGTTAACGCGTTTGAGCTTGAAGCTCGCTCATGTATGTTTTACTTCGTTTTATTTCGTTTTGATGTCAATACAATGTTGTCATATTGCTCAAAATTAATAAAGGGAAGTGTGAAACATGTATGCAAAAGGTAATAGAATTGGGCTAAGGCCCTGACGTTTTAGAGTTAAGACTCGTTAACGCGTTTGAGCTTGAAGCTCGCGCATGTATGTTTTACTTCGTTTTTATTTCGTTTTGATGTCAATACAATGTTGTCATATTGCTCAAAATTAATAAAGGGAAGTGTGAAACATGTATGCAAAAGGTAATAGAATCCACATTAAGAGAAGATAGCGCGTATCATTTTTCATAATGGCTTAAAAAGCCTTGATTACAAACTTGACATTTTTTACATGAAACATTTTCTAAGCTGTGCCGCGTTCCATGCGCGCGGGATCTTCTTTCCATTCAAATCTTTTAAAGCGTATGCGCCTTTTCCCAATTCTTCAGAGACTTGATAAGGTCCCTCCCAATTGGGTGACATTTTTTCCGGGGGTATCGCGCGGCTAGCTTCATTGTTTCGAAGGACAAAATCATTTTTCTTGAAGTGGCATTCTTTCACACGCTGGTTGTAATATTTTTCCAGTTTTTTCTTGTATTTGGCTTCACTGATGATAGCCGCCTCTCTGCGCCCTTCAAGTAAGTTGAGATCCAACCTTCTTTCGCGCTCGTTGTCAATCTTGCTCATCATGAGCACTCTATGGGATGGGCATCCAATTTCTGCTGGAATCATTGCCTCCGTTCCATAAGTTAGGCTGAACGGGGATTCGCCATTGCTGGTTTTGCTTAATGTCCTGTGTGCCCACAGGACATTAGGTAGCTCTTCGACCCAAGAATGAGATTCTCCCTCCAACCTTTTCTTCAGCCCATTTAACAAGCTTTGATTCGCGCGCTCCACTTGGCCATTCCCCTGAGGGTGGTATACCGAAGTGAAGATTTGGTTGATGCGCAATTCCTTGAGCCAGTTGGATATCTTCCTGTCAGTGAATTGTTTGCCATTATCGCTCACAATTTCCATGGGTAAGCCAAAACGGCATATGATGTGGCTCCAGATAAACTGCTTCATCGCTTCGGCTGTGATTTTTGCTAGTGGCTTGGCTTCAACCCATTTTGTAAAATAGTCTACTGCCACTACCAAAAATTTTACTCGCCCTTGCGCTTGCGGTAGGGGACCCACAATATCGATTGCCCATTTGTGGAAAGGCCATGCGGAGGTCACCGGAATCAAGTTGTTCTTTGGCCGCATGGTGTTTGGCGCATAGCTCTGACATGCTTTGCACTTTTGGATCTCTTTTAAAGCGTCCAAGTACATGCCTGGCCAATAGTAACCTGCGCTCATTGCCTTGGCAACCACCATGCGCGGGCCAGCATGTATTCCACAGATTCCTTCGTGTATCTCTCTGATCACATAGCTTGCTTCCTCAGCATCTAGGCATTTCATGAGTGGTCCAAGATAAGAGCGTCGATATAATGTACCATCAAGCAGTTCATAGTTCTGCGACTTGTGTCTTATCTTCCTCGCCTGTGCGCGATCGTCCGGTACTTTTCCCTCCTTCAAGAATTCCATTACTGGAGTTATCCATGATGAAGGGGTTGTATGAGTTACAAGGACAGACTTCGCTCCCACCGACGGGTTGCTCATTACTTCTATCCTGACATCTTTGCCAAAGTGATCGAAGCTGGTTGATGCCATCTTGCTCAGCGCGTCAGCAGATTTGTTTTCACTGCGCGGAATATGAATGATTCTGAAGCAGTCAAATTGCTCGATGAGCTTTTTCGCCTGATCTAGATACAGAGGCATGGTGTTCTCCTTGGCATCATAAAGGCCATTGACCTGTGCTGCTACCAAGTATGAATCAACATGGGCCTCTAGCTTTTTAACTCCGAATTTGTGCGCGATGCGCAGGCCAGCCAGCAGGGCTTCATACTCAGCTTCATTGTTGGTGCTCTTGAAGTCCAACCTGATGGCGTAAGTATATTCCTGATTCTCTGGATCCAGCAGCTTGAGGCCTGCGCCGGATCCTTCATTGTTTGACGCTCCGTCGGTGAATAACCTCCAAACATTTTCTTCATCATTGGCTCGCGGAGGGTCTACCTCGCGCTGAGCCTCTTCAATTTTTCCTTCGGGGACTTCGGCAACGAAATCAGCCAAGACTTGTCCCTTTATTGCTGGACGGGGCTTATAGGCGATCGTGTGCTCACCTAATTCCAGCGCCCACTTTGTCAGCCTTCCTGAGAGCGCGGGACGCCGCAAGACTTGCTGGATGTTGTAACCAGTCAGAACTTCAATGGGATGACCATTGAAATATCTATGAAGCTTGCGCGACGCGTGTGTTAGTGACAAAACTAACTTTTCCATGATGGAGTAGCGCGTCTCAGGATCTGTCAGCACCCGACTCACATAGTATATTGGCGTTTGGATTCCCTTGCGATCCACCAACAATACTGCGCCGATGGCGCGCTCTCCTGCTGATAAGTACAATGTCAAAGTTTCAACAGGAAGTGGAGCTGTGAGCGCGGGCAGATTTATCAAACATTCTTTTATCTCACTGAAAGCTTGCTCGGCCTCAGGAGTCCATTTGAATTGGCTTTTCTTTAAGCAATTCCTCAATGTGTTGACAAATGGGGTAGATTTGCTTGCATGGTTCGCTAGGAACCTGTTGATTGAAACCAATCTACCATTCAGCTTCTGGACTTCTTTCATGGTGGATGGCGATGGCATGTCAAGGATGGCCTCCACCTTCTCAGGGTTCACCTTGAAACCATCCTTGGTGACCATTACACCTAGAAATTTTCCCTCTAGTACGCCGAAAGTGCATTTGCTCGGATTGAGCTTCATGTTAACTTCCTTTAGGCGCCCAAGGGTTTCTTCGATGTCTTTGAGCATTTGCTTTTCCTCCCTGCTTTTGATCACCAAATCATCCACATAGACTTCGAGGTTTCTTCCAATCTGCTCGCTGAAAACGGCATCCATAAGTCTTTGGTAGGTGGCTCCCGCATTCTTCAAACCAAAGGGCATTTTTGTGTAACAAAAAACACCCTTGTCGGTTCTGAAGGCGGTCTTGTCCTCGTCTTGTGGTGCCATTTGAATCTGGTGATAGCCTTTGTAGGCATCCAGGAAACATTTGAGCTTGAATGGCGCCACGGAGTCCACCTTTGCGTCGATGTTTGGGAGGGGGTAACAATCTTTTGGGCACGCTTTATTGAGGTCCTTGAAGTCAATGCACATCCTCCACGACCCGTTACCTTTCTTTACCATCACAGGATTGGCTACCCATGTCTGGTATCGTATCGGGCGGATGATGTTTGCGCGCAATAGATCCTCAACCTGCTCATTCATGGCCCTCGCCTTCTCATCCCCCATGACTCTCTTCTTTTGAGCAATTGGCTCTACAGACTTGAACGTGTTGAGAGAATGTTGCGCCAGGTCTAGCGGAACCCCAGTCATATCAGAGTGTTGCCACGCGAAGACCGACATATATGCTGTGAGCAATCTTTTCATTCTTAACCTCGTGTCGTCTGATATCGTAGCGCCAATTGTGATTGTCTGCTCCGGGAATTTTGGGTTGAGAATCCATTCCTCTGGCGCGTTGTCTGCCATTGGAAGTTTCATCCTCCCTTCCCGCGGAGTACTTGTCACTGCACACAAATGATCTCGGTATACAAAAGTTACACCTGTTGGTGTTGGGAACCCCAATGCGCCGTGCGCTGGCGACGGTATTGTAACACCCCGACCAAAGGCGGATTATACATCGGGGCGCCACATATTGCTTCATTACTCGCGACACTATTGGTGTCAATATTTATTAATACACATTTTATCGCGCACGCGCAGCGGGGAAAATATAGAACATAAATCAAACATAAATCAATATATTTTAAATTATAACATTCAAACAACATTAACTTGTCTTGATACATTTTAATCTAGGTCCAAAAGTAAAAACGTCCTATGTGTCCACAAGCTCCAAAACAGCTACTGCAAACCTGAACATGTGTTAAAATAAACGTCAAACACTTGCGTGTTGGTGAGAAATCAAGTTTAATACAATACATAGATAACAATAAATCTGCGCGCAACATGTGTATGTCTGGTTTTCAACAAGGGTGTAATCTGATCGGGACCAACTCTAAGAGACAAGACTGCCAGTGCTCACAATTGAGCTCACAAACAAGACTAACTGTGCATGTGTAAACAAAAGAGAAAATCATAAACGAATGTTCTCCCGTGTTCATCTAATGGTACCATGAAAACTGCGGAATAGACCGTCCATACGGTTAATGATCCACACATACAAATAAACAGCCAAGTCTACGTCCTCAACACATGGGATACTGCGCGACTAAAGTTCATAAACAGTTTAAGACTCAAGTTTTGTATGAACACATGAACATCCCAAAGCATTTAAAATAAAAAGGGATTAGATACGAGATAACTCACTTGATAAACGATGCGGTGTAAGATAAAGCAAGAACCAACTTTAAACAAGCACAAGTTAACCTATAAATAAGATTATTGTTTTAATGATCTGTTTTAAGTCTTGATTATA
The DNA here is from genome assembly GCF_021521415.1 of Bidens hawaiensis. Lineage (NCBI taxonomy): Eukaryota > Viridiplantae > Streptophyta > Magnoliopsida > Asterales > Asteraceae > Bidens > Bidens hawaiensis. The sequence continues at coordinate 333,326 of NW_027493584.1, read as the reverse complement.
AGTTAGCATAATTAATAAGTAAATTATTATATATAATATATATATATTACCGGAAAAGCAGGGAAGAACAGGGAGGAAGACGGAGGCAGGAGAGGAAGACGGCAGAGAGAGCAAGGAGCAAGAGAACAGGAGAGATTAAGTGTTTGTGTGTGATGTGTTATGAAAATATTATTATTATTTATAGGAAAACCCTAGGAGACACAAACCCTAGAAAAAGGGGAAAAGATCTCAAAAAGTAAAAGAAAAGATATCAACGGTAAAAAGTTCTGAAAAGTAAAGATATCAAAAGATATGGCAGCTGCAGGGGGCAAGATAAAGCTGACAGGGAACAGTAAAAAGCATGGGCGGATCAGATAAAGGTACTGGTCAAGCATGGCAAAAGCAGATCTCAAAAGATTATGTCAGTCACTTTATCTGTCAACCAATGGGGTTGGTGCGCATGCTGCGCCGAAAGTAACTATTCAGACATTAGATGGGTTAGGTCAACGGCTCAAAAGATAAGACAACACAAAAGCAAACGGCTAGATTTAAACAGAAGATACAAGGGTTAAGCGCGGGAAGGCTGAGTGCGCGAGCGCGAAGGCTGGCACAACAACCCTTAGCGCACTGCGGGAAGAATCGCATCCTTAGCGTGCTGCGTGAACTAGAATTCTAAGCGCATCGCGGGAAGAACATACATTCTTAGCGCATTGCGGGAAGAACATGCATTCTTAGCGCGCTGCGAGAAGAGTTCTCTTCACGCATCGCAGGAACAAGATGTCTTCACGCAGGCTTCCATGTAAGGAGTCTGGCGCGTGGAGCTGCAGACATCCTTAGGCGGGAAGAACCAAAGGACAAGCAGAGAGTTTGAGGGAAACAAGGCTTAAGGGCGGGACGGCGACAAGAGGGAAAAGAAGGCGGAATGAGAGAAGGAAGAGGGAGGGGACGGCGGAAAGAAAGAGAGAGAAAAAGGCGGGAAGGAAAATATATATTATTATTAAAAGTAAAATATAAGTATAAATAAATATTAAATCATAAAAGAAAGAGATCGGATAAGGGAAACGGGTACCTGGGTCGGGTCGGATCAGGGCAGATGTCACAGTCTCCCCTACTTTAAGAAATTTCGTCCCGAAATTTATCTCGAAGTAGGTTGCGCAGAGAACAGGTGCGGGTACTTGATCTTCATTTGATCTTCCCTTTCCCATGTAAACTCGGCTCCGCGCTTGGACTCCCAACGAACTTTCACGATAGGGATACGACTGCGCTTGGTTTGCTTAACCTCGCGATCCATAATCTCAACAGGCTTCTCAACGAAATGCATAGATTCATCAACTTGAACTTCATCGAGTGAAATGTGAAGGTTCTCGTCAGCTAAACACTTCTTGAGATTGGATACATGGAACGTTGGATGCACATTACTGAGCGCGGGCGGCAGGTCAAGTCTGTAGGCAACTTTTCCCACACGCGCGAGAATCTTGAATGGACCAACATAACGAGGAGCAAGCTTACCCTTCTTCCCAAAGCGGACAACACCTTTCCAGGGCGACACTTTGAGGAGAACAAGATCACCAACTTGAAATTCGAGAGGCTTTCGCCTACGATCTGCGTAACTCTTCTGTCGGCTTCTGGCAGTCAGCAGATGATCACGGATCTTGGCGATTTTATCGGTTGTCTCTTGAACAAGTTCGGGTCCTGTGATTTGAGCTTCACCCACTTCGCTCCAACAAATCGGGGAGCGGCACTTACGACCGTAAAGTGCTTCAAATGGGGCCATACCGATACTGGAATGATAGCTGTTATTATAAGAGAACTCAATCAAAGGCAGGTGCGAATCCCAATTACCTCCAAAATCAAGAACACAAGATCGGAGCATGTCCTCAAGAGTTTGAATAGTTCGCTCAGACTGACCGTCAGTCTAAGGATGATATGCCGTACTCATGTCCAAGCGAGTTCCTAGCGCAGATTGGAGAGATTTCCAAAAGCGAGATATAAAACGGCCATCGCGATCAGATATGATGCTCAAAGGAGTACCATGGCGGCAGACAATTTCCTTGACATAAAGCTGCGCGAGTTGCTCAACACGGTAGTTTTCACGAATGGGCAGGAAGTGAGCAGACTTAGTCAATCGATCCACTATTACCCAAATGCTATCATGCTTACTTGCTGTCAAAGGTAACTTGGTAATAAAGTCCATTGCTACACATTCCCATTTCCACGTAGGAATTTCTGGTTGTTCGAGCAAACCAGATGGGCGTTGGTGTTCAGCTTTCACTTTAGAACAAGTCAGGCATTTAGCTACGAACACAGCAATATCCTTTTTCATACCGGGCCACCAATAAGTTATGCGCAAATCCTTGTACATCTTATCAGCGCCAGGATGAATAGAATACCGAGATTTGTGCGCTTCACTCAGGATATCAGCGCGAAGATTCTCATCAAAGGGGATCCAGATGCGATTAAGATAGCAGAGAATTCCACTCAGATTAGGGACAAAGTGCGCTTCCGCGCCACACGCTAACTCGGCGCGAAGGTTACCATTACTGATGGATGCGCGCTGCGCGTCACGAATACGCGATTCAAGGTTGCTTTGAATCGGCGCGAAGTGAAGCTGGGTGCGCGGAAAGATACAGTTAAGTTGGCAGGGTTTTCGGCTGAGCGCATCGGCTACCACATTAGCCTTACCAGGATGATACCGGATCTCACAATCGTAATCGCTGATGAGTTCGTTCCATCGGCGTTGCCTCATGTTAAGTTCCTTCTGATCAAAGATGTGCTGAAGGCTTTTATGGTCAGTGTAAAGGATACACTTAGTACCATAAAGGTAGTGTCTCCAGATCTTCAAGGCAAAAACAACTGCACCAAGCTCGAGGTCGTGAGTTGTATAATTCTTTTCATGAACCTTAAGTTGCCTCGATGCGTAAGCGATAACCTTGCCTCGTTGCATAAGAACACAACCAAGACCTTGGTTGGATGCATCGCAATACACGACAAAATCATCATTACCCTCAGGTAGCGCAAGAACAGGAGCTTTACACAACAAACGCTTGAGCGTTAGAAAGGCTTCTTCTTGCTTCGAGCCCCAAATATACGGTTTACCTTTGTGCGTCAGAGCTGTTAAAGGCAAAGCGATCTTCGAGAAGTTCGAAATAAAGCGCCGGTAATAACCAGCTAAGCCTAGAAAGGAACGGATCTCAGAAGGAGAGGATGGCGTAATCCAGTTCTTGATTGCTTCAATCTTGGATGGGTCGACATGAATACCCATCTTGTTTACAACATGACCAAGAAACTGTACTTCATCAGACCAGAATTCACACTTGGAAAGCTTAGCATAGAGCTGCTCGGTTCGAAGCTTCTGCAACACCAACCGAAGATGTTGCTCATGCTCGGCCTTGGTCTTAGAATACACCAGAACATCATCGATAAACACGATCACGAATTTATCCAAGAAAGGCCTACACACCCGATTCATTAGATCCATGAAAACGGCGGGTGCGTTGGTTAGACCGAAGGACATGACCAAGAATTCAAAATGGCCATAACGAGTTCGAAAAGCAGTCTTCGGAACATCTTCATCGCGGATGCGCAACTGGTGATAGCCAGAGCGGAGATCAATCTTCGAGAAACAAGAGGCACCTTGGAGTTGATCAAAGAGGTCGTCAATACGCGGTAAGGGATACCGGTTTTTAATGGTGAGTTTGTTCAACTCGCGGTAATCAATACACATGCGAAACGATCCATCTTTCTTTTTAACGAACAACACCGGAGCACCCCAGGGCGAAGAGCTAGGGCGAATGAATCCTTTAGCAGTCAACTCTTGAAGTTGGCTGGCCAATTCTTGCATCTCAGCGGGTGCAAGACGGTAAGGAGATTTAGCTACGGGGGAAGCACCAGGGACAAGATCAATACGGAACTCGACTTCACGAGCGGGAGGGATACCAGGAAGATCATCAGGAAAAACTTCAGGGAAATCACGCACAACAGGGATATCGCGAAGCTTCTTCTCTTCAACAGGTTTAACCACATGGGCTAGAAATGCAATACACTTCTTCCGCATGAGTCTTTGGGCTTCGGCGCAAGACATAAGTTTAAGACCACTGGAGGGTTTTTCGCCGTAAATGTAAAGATCACCATTTTCTCGAGGTAGGCGAATCAATTTCTTGGCGCAAATAACTTCGGCGCGATTATGCGAGAGCCAGTCCATACCAATAATAACATCAAAGCTTCCAAGAGGCATAGGGATGAGGTCGATCAGAAAATCGTTTTCGTTAAGATTAAGCGTACAATCTTTAATCACTGAGTTAATTAGAATAATTTCACCATTAGCCAATTCAACTGAAAAATCTTCTTTTAAATCGCTGCGCGGTCGCGCAAGCTTCTGCTCGAAGGCGCGAGAGATAAAGCTTCGATCGGCGCCAGTATCAAAAAGTACAGAAGCATAAAATCCGTTAAGTAAAAATGTACCATTAACTACGTCATTATTCGCTTGCGCTTGGTGCGCGGTTATGTTAAAAGCTCGTCCACGCGTTACTTGGTTCGAAATCTGGTTCACCGGATTCGCTTGCGTAATCTGAACTTGTAGTCTTGGGCACGCGTTCCGGAAATGACTGGGATCACCGCAGTTAAAGCACGATCTGGGTCGTGGGTTTTGGTAGATTGATTGTGGGTTCTGCGGGTAGACTGGTTGTGTTGGCGCAATTGGATTGGCGGGAAGGACTCTACAGTTTTCAGCAGTGTGACCAGTACGGCCACATCGGTTACAAAGTCGACACGGGGTTTGGGTTGGGTGGTGAAATCTACAGGTTGGGCAAAAGGGATGGTTTCCTGTGTAAGGTTTCTTAGTTGGCGGGGCAGGGAGTGCTGGATTGGTTAAGGCATAGTTATGGACTACAGGAGGTGCTGGGTAGGTTGACAGTGGGTTAGGCGCGTAAACTGGGGGTTGGTAAACGGGTTGCTGGACAATGGGCGGGTTGGTAAGCGCATAGGCCTTGCGCCTGCGCTTGAGGTTGTTACGGTTTGAGGGTTCTGGTTTGGTTTCTGCGGGTTCAGGGACAGTTTTGGTGGTTTTGGTCTTCTCAGTTCCCCGCAGGAACAGGGTTCCTGCTCTGACATGGTTGTCGCTAAGCACAGCGGCCAACTCGATGGCGTCAGAGAGGGTAACTGGGTTTCTGGCCCATACAGAATCTTGAATTTCCATGGGGAGACCCCCAAGGAATTTCTCGATTGCTCGGCGTGAAGGGGTAACAAGGTGAGGGACTAGTAAGCTTAGCTCGTGGAAGCGCGTCGCGTACTCGCGCGCTTCACCGCTGTACTGCTTCAAGTTCCAAAATTCTTCCTCCAGGCGCTTAACTTCGTTGGGAGGGCAGAATTCTCGCGTAAGAATTTCCTTGAATTCCTCCCATGTCATGCTAGAAGCAGCCTCTGCGCCACGCGCATGGGCTACTCCATTCCACCATGTAAGCGCTCTGGATTCCAGGACACTGGAAGCATATAGGGTTCGTCTGTCTGAGGGGCATTGGGTGTGAAGGAAAGTGTTTTCTATCTTCTCGAGCCACTGGAGCATCACGGTGGCTCCTTCGAGACCTGTGAACTTTGGAGGGTTACCCGCATTAAATGTCTTAATGTTATAACTCGAGGTGTTGGTATTGTTTTGGCTCAAAGCTTGGGCTATTGCGGCGGCCATTTCCTGGGAACGTTGCTGTCTACGCATGCGCGAGGCTTCTCTCCTCTGAAATCGGCGAGATAGCGGAGGCATTCTATAAAAGTTTTAATTTTAGTTAATATCTTGGTTTTATCGCAAAGTATAACTTTATAAAGCTTGGTTTCACGGAGTTAGATGCTATCAAAAGTTAAAGTAAAATAAATGACCCAATATGCAGACTTAATAAAGGTAACAAATTCGAATCAGAAATCGACAATTCATGCATCACCATGACTTTCCGAATTCCCAATTTAAAATATACGAGTAAACGAGTATTGGAGATTGACGATTCATGTATCACCATGACTTTCCAATCTTCAATATAAAATATACAAGAAAATGAGTATTGGAGGTTGACAATTCATGTATCACCATGACTTTTCAAGTCTCCAACCTCAGAACATAATCGTAAATGGAAATTGAAAATCAACTATTCATGTATCACCATGACTTTTCGGATTTTCAAATCCCACAAACGAATATGTAAGTAAAATCAATAAAAATCGAAATTCAACCAAAATCGAAATATCGCGAAATAGAACATAAAATCATATACTGCGCAAGTGCGAGCATATTCATAAATAACGAGTAATTAACAATAAGCGCGCAAACACGAGATTTCTCTCATGCGCGAGAAGGGACTCTTAGGTATTCTAGGCCGTTACGTCTAACCACCTATCCTAAAGTCAACGAGCTCTGATACCAATCTGTAACACCCCGACCAAAGGCGGATTATACATCGGGGCGCCACATATTGCTTCATTACTCGCGACACTATTGGTGTCAATATTTATTAATACACATTTTATCGCGCACAGCGCAGCGGGGAAAATATAGAACATAAATCAAACATAAATCAATATATTTTAAATTATAACATTCAAACAACATTAACTTGTCTTGATACATTTTAATCTAGGTCCAAAAGTAAAAACGTCCTATGTGTCCACAAGCTCCAAAACAGCTACTGCAAACCTGAACATGTGTTAAAATAAACGTCAAACACTTGCGTGTTGGTGAGAAATCAAGTTTAATACAATACATAGATAACAATAAATCTGCGCGCAACATGTGTATGTCTGGTTTTCAACAAGGGTGTAATCTGATCGGGACCAACTCTAAGAGACAAGACTGCCAGTGCTCACAATTGAGCTCACAAACAAGACTAACTGTGCATGTGTAAACAAAAGAGAAAATCATAAACGAATGTTCTCCCGTGTTCATCTAATGGTACCATGAAAACTGCGGAATAGACCGTCCATACGGTTAATGATCCACACATACAAATAAACAGCCAAGTCTACGTCCTCAACACATGGGATACTGCGCGACTAAAGTTCATAAACAGTTTAAGACTCAAGTTTTGTATGAACACATGAACATCCCAAAGCATTTAAAATAAAAAGGGATTAGATACGAGATAACTCACTTGATAAACGATGCGGTGTAAGATAAAGCAAGAACCAACTTTAAACAAGCACAAGTTAACCTATAAATAAGATTATTGTTTTAATGATCTGTTTTAAGTCTTGATTATAAGTTAGCATAATTAATAAGTAAATTATTATATATAATATATATATATTACCGGAAAAGCAGGGAAGAACAGGGAGGAAGACGGAGGCAGGAGAGGAAGACGGCAGAGAGAGCAAGGAGCAAGAGAACAGGAGAGATTAAGTGTTTGTGTGTGATGTGTTATGAAAATATTATTATTATTTATAGGAAAACCCTAGGAGACACAAACCCTAGAAAAAGGGGAAAAGATCTCAAAAAGTAAAAGAAAAGATATCAACGGTAAAAAGTTCTGAAAAGTAAAGATATCAAAAGATATGGCAGCTGCAGGGGGCAAGATAAAGCTGACAGGGAACAGTAAAAAGCATGGGCGGATCAGATAAAGGTACTGGTCAAGCATGGCAAAAGCAGATCTCAAAAGATTATGTCAGTCACTTTATCTGTCAACCAATGGGGTTGGTGCGCATGCTGCGCCGAAAGTAACTATTCAGACATTAGATGGGTTAGGTCAACGGCTCAAAAGATAAGACAACACAAAAGCAAACGGCTAGATTTAAACAGAAGATACAAGGGTTAAGCGCGGGAAGGCTGAGTGCGCGAGCGCGAAGGCTGGCACAACAACCCTTAGCGCACTGCGGGAAGAATCGCATCCTTAGCGTGCTGCGTGAACTAGAATTCTAAGCGCATCGCGGGAAGAACATACATTCTTAGCGCATTGCGGGAAGAACATGCATTCTTAGCGCGCTGCGAGAAGAGTTCTCTTCACGCATCGCAGGAACAAGATGTCTTCACGCAGGCTTCCATGTAAGGAGTCTGGCGCGTGGAGCTGCAGACATCCTTAGGCGGGAAGAACCAAAGGACAAGCAGAGAGTTTGAGGGAAACAAGGCTTAAGGGCGGGACGGCGACAAGAGGGAAAAGAAGGCGGAATGAGAGAAGGAAGAGGGAGGGGACGGCGGAAAGAAAGAGAGAGAAAAAGGCGGGAAGGAAAATATATATTATTATTAAAAGTAAAATATAAGTATAAATAAATATTAAATCATAAAAGAAAGAGATCGGATAAGGGAAACGGGTACCTGGGTCGGGTCGGATCAGGGCAGATGTCACAGGTATGGCGTTGAATTGGGCAATCGTTTCCCTACCCAGGATCATATTGTGGCATGAAGTGGTGGGCAAGACCAAGAAGTTGACAACTTCGGCTCGCTTGTGTTTTTCATCCCCCATGGTTAGTTCAAATTGTATTTGACCTAGGGGATGAATGATTTCATTCGAGACACCAGAGATCGGTGCATTCACAATCTCAAGCCTTGCTTGGTCTGCCGGATCCAGTTTCCTGAAACATTGCTCATACATGATGTCTGATTCGCTGCCAGTGTCCACCAGGACTTTTGATACTTCATAATGAGCAATGTGTGTAGTGATGACAAGAGGACTGCTGATGGAAGGGCCTCCCCTGATTCTTGGGAAGATGACTTGTTGCTCGCGCCAATCTCCTTGGATTTGCGCTCTTCTCTTTCTTGATATTTGCCCTTGCCTTCCTCCCTCGGCTACACAGATTCTTTTGTACTTTTTGCTGGCTGAGGCTCCTGATTGTTCATTTTCTGGTCTTGAGTTTTTTACCAGGTGAGCCAGCTTGCCTGATTTCACATCTTTTTCAATTGCATCCTTCAAGTGGTGGCATGCATCAGTGTTGTGTCCTGTGGACTTGTGAAACTCACAGTACTTGCCACTGTCTGATGGTCCCTTGTAGTGTAGTGGCTTGGGGCTTTTGAATTGGACATTCTCAGTGCTTAACACCTGTGAAGGCGTTTTAGTGAGGGGAGTCCATATTCTTGGCAGAGGTCTGTTAGGATCTCTGCCGCCTTCCCTCTTGTCACCCTCCCCGCGATTACGAACGTCTTTTTGGGGCTGGGGTGAGCTTGGTGGCGCCTGCTTTTCTGCGGAAGAAAAACTGGTTGGTTGCAACCTGGACCATACAGAGTTCTGTTTGCCCCTTCTTTCGTTGCTGCGCGGTGACTCAGCTTGATGCGCTCGTTCTCTTGCCCTATCTTGGGCAATTTGTTTTTCATTTCTCGCGAAGACTCGCGATGCTTCCATTAGTTTGGCCCAAGTGGTTGGCATGCCATCTCTGCTTACGAGAGCTCGGCGGAGTTGATCACTGCGCGCGCCTTGAATAAAGGCCACGCGCAAGAGTTGCTCAGTGATACCTCCGATTGCCAGAGACTCCTGATTGAAACGAGTTATGTAGTCTTCAATCGTTTCATCATTCTTGCGCACGCAGTGCATGATGTCATCAGGGTCGCGCGTGTGTCTGCGCTGCTGTACGAAGTGGGCTTGGAACTTTTCCAATAGCTCCTCGAACCCATCGATTTGCCCAGTCGGCAAGCTCTCGAACCAGACACGCGCCGCGCCCGTGAGGCAGCGAGCAAACATGTGACACCATGTTGGCATCGTCCAGCTTTCTAGGTTTCCTGTGTTGTAAAACCCTTGTAAGAAATCGTCTGGATCTGTTGTGCCGTCATATTTGCCCAAACCACTTGGCATCTTGGTTTTGTGCTGAATGGGGGCCTTCGCGATGCGCTCAGTGAACTTTGAATGTTTCACCAAGATGGCTGGCCTGTATGGTGTGGTTACGTCCACTTGCCCTCTTACTGGTGGGCTGTATGGCGCGTGCAGATCCAGATCGGCTCTGGCTCCAGGCGCCATGTTCACATGCGCGCGGAGCTGTGAGCCTCCTGCATGAGTATCTCGCGTCTTCCTCATGCTGTGCACTTCTTCATCACTAAACTCAGTGTGTGCCGTGTGAACGGAATGACCATCTTCCGGCGCGCGCGCCCTTTTTGTTCCATGAACGTTTTGCTTGTCAAACGCTAGCCGTTGCGTTAAGTCGGCTGTCTTTTTGTGTTTGACCATCTCATTGTACTTGTCCATTAGACGTCGTTGCTCGTTTATGAGCCATTCTTTGGGGTCACTGGTTTCATCTTCTGGACCCTTTGGTCCTTTTTGTTTTGCGCAAGATTTTGAGCAAGATTTTGTAACGTGAGATCGTCTGGAGGAGTTTCAGTCTGGCCATGAGGAGTTGTGATGAAGGGACGGTTACTGGTGGCGCGCGTAGAATCACGCGGCACCCTCAGAAACTGTTGTCCCTCATTAACATCCTCACGTTCAATATCCTCCAGAACTTGATCAACGTTACGAACGCCAGAAACCATGGTGAAAATTTTGTTTTTTGTTTAGAGATCTGATGAGATCTTGTTGCCGTTGTAATAGTGGATGGCGCCAATGAAGAAACGTGGATCGACTCACTGGTAGACGATCTACTTTCCTCGGGTGTGATTATGCTATTTCACCGATGGTTTCTCTTGGATCTGGATTCTTCCACCTACAAAATGAACAGCACCGTAAACTTACCCCTCAGAAAGGGACAGAGGGGTCCTCTTTGGGGTAACCCTCCGGTGTGAGAATAAGTGTTTGTAGGAGAAGATAATAATATGAGAGTAAGGAATTTGGAATGTATTGCTTAATAGCTGAATACTGTGTAATTGCCTGTAATTGGATGTGACTCTGTTTTATGATATGATGCCTCTCCTTGTGGAGTTGATGCTGTATTTATAGTGCTAGGGTTTCCAATGATTGGGCTCAGACCCAATTAGGGCTTTGTTGGCCTCTTCCAGTTGCTTTGCGCCACGTGTCCTTTGGGACACCTGGTGCTTTTTCATTGGTTATAACCACGTGGTAGCACATAGGTTTTGCTGAGTTGTCCACCTTTCATTGGCAGCTGTCAACATCAGCATATTCTTATTCCTTAAAAAGATACCTTCTGGAAGGTTGTCTGACGTGCACAATCAAGGTTGCCCTAATCCTGATTTGGATAAGGATGAGGTTGATTATGTGCATGTGTGATACGCGCCTATCCTGAGGATGCGCGAGGTCTTCTCTTTATTCTCACGCGCAGATGTTTCATGCGCAGATGTGATATGCACGCGCGGATGCGCCACGCGCATATGTGATATGCGTGAGCATATGTGATGCCTGAGCATATGTGATGCCTGAGCATCTGTGGTGCCTGAGCATATGATGCCTGAGCATGTGATGCATGAGCATATGTGATATGCGTGAGCATATGTGATATGCGCCATGCGCGTAGGTTTTGGCTTTGTGCCTTCATAATGTCTTGATTTCAAGCCTCTTGTCCATATCTTGTGGGTTGACCCGCCTCGCTCGGTGTTGAGGCGGGTACATACCTCTTCACTCTTGTTTGTTTATATCTTGGTTGCTAGTGATATGATTGAATGTAGTCGAATAACACATCAAAAGTTAAGTTTAGAGGGATAGGGGCGTCATCAGGTACCACCATAGGATAGGGTACCCGAATTAGGGTACATTGCCGCTGTTGAAGTTTGTCTTAATTAGGGTACCGAAAATCGGGTTGTAGTACCTGAGCACGATTAGCTGTTGGAGATGACAGTTAGAAAACCGTGTATCCATATATATGAAAGTTGTATTACAATGTAGGCCTTTAAGAAGTTTATGGTGAATCTGGATTCCTAATATTTGCATTAGGCACTTATATACAATACGATGTAACTTAAAAACAAAACCGTGATTTTTTCTTTTATTTTTATTTTGTCTATACAGTTTTACTGTTTGACACACAACACTGTTGATGCTTATAAAAGTAAACGAGTACCACTTGTCACTTAATAATTTGTTTCTATGATAACATGTATGTATGTATGTATGTATGTACGTACGAGGTCCCTGGTTCAATCCAAATACAGGTGAGAACCACTAAGAATGATTCGAAAATCGTTGTCATCAAGTTGGTACCGTTAAAAAAAATATACGTGTTTTGTTCCAAAGGGGTCAATTTGGGTTAGCACATCAACTTAGAATTAAATTAGTTACTTGTTGAATGTGAACCTTTCAAATAAAGTTAAAACATTTGAACTTGAACACTTGATCATCGTAAGTTGTAACTATCACATAATTCATGCTACTTAATGTTATCGTTATTTTATTTATCAGATAAGAACTCAATATCAGCACGAGATCTACTAGAAACATCGAATACTTTTCTTATTCTTAATAATCAAACTTATTAGCTAAGTATAAAATTAAGTATTATACTAGAATCTTCGAATACTAACTATCACATAATTCATGTTATTTAATGTTATCACTTATTTTATTTATCAGATAAGGATTCAGTATGAGTAGAAGATGTACTAGAAACCCCGAACACTCATATTATTTTTAATAACCAAACCTTATTACCAAGTATAAAATCTAAATGTTAATCCCGATAAAAGCTATTTAAAAATATATCAAAGCTAACTTGAACACTAAATCAAGCATACGAAGTTAGACTCGTCCTTACAAACATCTTTTTAAATACTAGTCACGACGTTGAAATAAACCTCAAAAGTTAGACACACCATGATAATAAAATGAATGCACCATCGCATACTAGTGTATAAAAACTCAACTCAATCAATCAATCAATCAAGCCATGTATATCCCACCGCATAGCACGCTATCGGTAGGGTCAGGGGAGGGTGGGATGTAGGCAAGTCTTTCCTCTATCCGAGAGAATAGAGAGACTGCTTCCAGAGAGACTCCGGCTCAAAAACTCAACTCATATACCTAAAAAAATTAAATAAACATTACAACAACATTTGTGCGATCCAAACTTTATGAAACAGATAAGCAGTTAATGCTGATAATAAATGTACCAAATTTTGTGATTTGTATGAGCAATGGAAGACCACGTAATACTTGGCTCCATTCATTTCATTACCTGCTAGAGGATGAGAAACTTTCCCCTTACCCCTTCTTACAGGGTATATGACAACTTGTTCCTAACATTAATCTATCCATTTATATATTTGTTGTATCAAATTTTGGAATTTTGCAAACTATTAGTTAAGTATATCTAAGATTGCAAACTTAACACTTAATAACTTTTTTTTCTTTAAAAAGTGTGTATGTTTTCTGTATACATTATATAAAATAACATAATGTTTTCTTTCAAACAAATTTCGTGATTATTTGCGCATGTCTCTTAGGAACTGTAACTTACCAGTAGATGTAAAAAAAATTAAAAGAAGAGAAGACAAAGACGATGTTTTGGTTTAATATTTAGACTAAATGTTTTTGTATAATCAACGCCCTCGGTTTGGTTAAAGCCCATGGCAACAAGTCAAGATTTATATCGATTAATTGATCCTGTAAGGTGACGCTTGATCTTGTAAACCCAGTGATATGGAGTTGATCCAAGAGCTAGCTAAGTTATACTTAAACCAACTAGTCTAGGTAAACATGGAGGAAACACAGAAAGGGTGATGTAGAGCGCTTGGGTGAAGTAAAGCTGTATAAGAGAGAACCCCCCCCCCCCCCCCTCCTTTCTGATTTATATGTAGTGAGTCCGTCTCACATCGTTTTTGTCCAAGTTTCGCCACTGGTCGAGCTGAAATACAAATATGGGCTCCCCCCGAAGCATTTTAGACAAAAGTTAAAACACAAATCATGTTCTTAACTTCTTCCCCATATATCTTACACTCCACTTTAGAACATGATCATGAGGGAAGCATTTTAGGCAAAAGTTAACACACAAAGAGAACAAAGAATGTTGGCTTTTTACTTTACATGACATATCTTCACGGTTGTTATTTTCCGCAAAAGTTACTAGTAGATCATGATGCCAATGAAACACGTTCAAAACTCATCTTTTAAAACCAAACCTACAAAAAGTATAGATCATAGATGAGTGCAAGCCATAGGTGTTGTGAATAAAAGGAGACAAGTGTCACGTGAACAAATATATATGCAACATAACAACACGTTTAATTGATTTATTCTTCACCAAATCATGTTTTCTAATATACAAAATACTACTTTTTGATGATATATATGTATCCTAGATATACATATTTAACTTGGGCTTTATGGTACTTTGCGTGTACCTTTTTGTAATATCTTGAAATAATAGCATTTTAATGATATTGTTAAGCACAAATTACTTATAATTCTTAGCATTTTAATGATATTGTTTTACACAAATAGCTTAAAACTCTTAGCATAGATTAACAAATTAACTGAATAAACTGAACCTATAACTGAAAATTGATAAGTTAATAAAATAGATTAACAAATGAGTTCGATTTTAGTTTCAGCTTAGACTAATAACCGAATTGAACCTAACTTAATCATGCACAACCATTTACCATCTACATGTATCTATGCAGGAATACTAGATAGAAGGCACCGTGCCGATGTGAGGTTTAATGACATTTGTTTAAAAAGAAGTAACAACTTTGTATTTCTTTCACTCGTACTTTCGAATAAGATATATTGGTTTTTATTAATCCCGAATATCATTTTTTGGTCATTGTCGTGCCCAATTAACGAATTCGTTGCTGACGTTCCCATCTTTTAACGTATTTGTTTCCAACAGGCCGCAACTAACCGAATCCTAACGCCGTTACTTGCAAATCGCTGGAAAAACGTTTTGGCCGGAAAAGTCACATCGCCGGAAAACGTGTTGGCTGGAAAAGTCACATTTTTTGCTCGAAAACTCAACCTGAACATCACCTGAACAACGCCACACCAACTGACTCACTACCAACCAATCGATTCCGACGATCGTTCTAAGGTTCTGACAACCTCAATAATTGGGGCCTCTACTATAAAAAGGTTCCTAAAGGTCCTATACAATACTACAAAGATGTTTGAGACGGAAATGTTGAACTTAATTTCCAGACAAAATGTGAGTTTTCCGGCCAAACACATTTTCCGGAGACCTGCAACTAACGACATTAAAATGCTGTTTTAGTTGTGGGCCGTTGTGAATTACAATGTGGGATCGTTATTAGCAAATTCGTTAGTTAAGACCGACAACGACTAACAGGTGATAATTGAGATTAATAAAAACCAATACGCCTTTGAATAACATAAAACCCACGTTACAAAAGATCATAGTTCATTCATCGTACCTTTTGTCTCACTATTTGAGGTTACCTGATGAACCTTTATTAATAACTTTCTACGTGTTAATTGATCACCTTTAGCGACTTAAGAAGTGTAAAAATAAAAATAAAATTTGATAAGATAGAAACAGAAACTAGGTTAATTTGAAAACATGTGTAGACAAGGTTGTTGGGAGGTGTCTAGTAACTATTTTGGAAGGTAACATGAAGACGCAAATTAGTTAAGTTAAAACAGTAATTACAAGCTACCAATGAACTAATTTATGACACGTTCTTTACCGTAACTTGTCCCACAACAACTAGATTATTTATAACACCTCCATCCACTACATATATATACATATAAATACACCCTCCTCATCCTCTTTAGACTTCACAACAATTTAACATTTTTAGATCACTCCACAAGCTACTCGAATCGTTAGCCCGAAAAATGGAACTTTTTAACGTTCATCACCCTCTCGTTTTCGTCTTCGGCCTTCTTGGTAACATTATATCCGCAGGGGTATACTTTGCTCCATTGTAAGTTATAAACACAAAGTATTACCTAATTAACAATATAAGTGTTTTAATATAAGCTAATGATCATGTTATGAATTTCAGGCCAACATTTATTGAAATATGCAAGCGCAAATCGACAATGGGGTTCCAATCGTTGCCATATGTCGTGTCACTCTTCAGTGCGTTGCTTTGGTTGTTCTACGCCTTTATCAAAGGCGGCGACACCTTCCTCCTAATCTCCATTAACACCCTTGGCGTCGTTATTGAGTCCATTTACATCACCATCTTTCTTATTTACGCCACACCTGACACCAAGGTACGTTTTATAACTAGTTAACTTGTAACAAGTTCCTTTTACGTCCTGGGACTTGAACTCAGGACCTAAGACTTGCATATTAATTTTTTAAAAATATGTACATGATGACCACTTGACTAATTAATTTATTATGTGTGTAGAAGCAAACAATTAAGAGTCTAACCGGTGTGATGGTCCTATGCCTTGCGATTTCGCTTGGGACGTTCTTCTCGTTTCAAGGACCAACACGGGTGCTAGTAGTCGGGTGGATTTGCGTGGGTATATCCGTGTGTGTGTTTGCCGCGCCTCTTACTATTGTGGTAAGCTAGCTAGCTATAGTTAAATTAGTTAAATTCAAATGAATATTAAGTTAATATTCCTTGTCTATGAATATTATTAGTGACAAATTTGTTAACATACAGTTCGAAGTTGTTAGAACCAAAAGTGTCGAGTTCATGCCACTGTCATTATCGTGTTTCCTTACACTAAGCGCGACCATGTGGTTTGCTTACGGGATGTCCCTCAAAGATATATGCGTTACGGTAACGAATACATTATACATACCCTTGCTAGCTTTTATTTACGTGTCAACAACTTTCTTCTAACTAAATATATATATTGTACCTAATTTGGTGGATTAATGTTTGTAGGTGCCAAACGTACTAGGATTCTTGTTAGGAATATTCCAAATGGGACTCTATGCATATTACAAAAACCCGGAGAAAAAACAAGCCAATTGCAAGGAGCACGTGATGATAAACGTAAATATGTTGTCACACTCAGAAGTGCACCCCGTGGATTCAGGGCGAAAAAACGACGACGATGGTGGTGGTGGTGGTGGAGAAGGAGAAAAGGTGGCTGCGGCGGCGGTGGTGGATGAAGAGAAAACATGTTGTGATGTGAATTAAGATTAAGGATTGTTTGTTTTGTTGTTGATTTTGACGTAGTGTAACATTAGAAACCAGACCCCCAAAACTAAAATAAGAAAATTGGAAAATCCAACATATTTTTGTTTGCTTGTTAGTGCCTTTTCAACTAATGTAAGTTGTAATAACAACCTTTTAATTCTTTAATGAAGATTTTTTTTATACTTTAAGATTTAGAAAAACATATGTTTTTAGTAATTAGTTTGTTAGGATGGAAGTTTTACTCAAATCAATCGGATACATGTTCTCATTCATTACGCCGTTTAAGTACAACAATGATCACTAACTATTAAATACTAGACGTCTGACAATACTATTTAACCAAACTAGCTAGACCCTAGAGCTATTTTAGTCGTAACATAGTTACATATGTTAATTGTCATCCTCACTAAAATGACACTTTATCAAATATGTGATTTGGTAATGAAATATTTCTTGGTTTTCTTATGATATATCAATAAAATCACCTTAATATATTAAGTAGTTACAAGATAATCATGGAAAGATCAACAAATGTCCTAATGATCCAAATAATAATAATAATAATACGTTAGTTGGAATGTTGTGGTTGGCTGCAGCAAGGGTATTAATTGAGAATGTAACAGAACTTCGAATAAATAACATAAACGTATATTAATAAACAAACACCTCCTTAGGTTGGTGTTTGGTCTGTAAGAATCAGTTGGCATGTAAACCGACGGTTGGAATTTCGTTTAGGTTCATTTATTTAATAAGCAAATGAATATGAACAAAAATTTGTGTTCATTTAATCCAACAAACGGACATGAACACATGTTTTGTTCTTTCTTTATGTTCATGAACATTTGATAATGTTCGTTGATTTATGCAATTTATGTTCGTTTATGTTAGTTCATGTTTGTTCATTCAAATTTTACAAATACTAAAGTAGTTATATTAATATAAATATAAACATAAAACAGGCTTATTATTATATCATTATATGTATATGCTTAGTTTATTAGTTTATCATTAGTATTGAATTATGTTTGTTGAATTACATTTGTTTATGTTCCCGTACTGTTCATTTAACTTTTAAACGAACAAACATAAAGGAAAGCGAACATACCAATTTTTTTAACAAACAAACACGAACTGAAAAGTTTGATTATATGTCCGTGTGTTAGTTAAAGTTAAATGAACAAACACGAACATACCCTCGTTCGTGTTCGTTTACAGACCTATTTACACACAAAAAAAAAGATGGAAATTAGAATGAAGTCATTTAAATCCCTAGGAATGAATTCAACCAAATCTCATAATTCCAATTTCTACAAATATATATGATATATAATTCTAAAACCCCATTCAATCAATATATATATATATGTTGCACAAGAAAAAGGAAAATAAAAATAATAAAAATCATCCCTCTTCTCAATCTGTCATCAAAATATACAAAATACCACTGCAGCTTAAAAGTTGCTTTCAACTTTCACATCTCACCCGAAAAACGCCTTCAATTTTCCAACACTACCCGGACTGTCTTCGTTTTTCGACCCACATTTTCGCTTCCGCAACAGCCCTCTCTCTTTCAAGCATCTTTACCGTCTCTTTAGGCGAATCCGACCCTTCCAAATCCCATCTGCTGCAACCCCCTTCATCGTTCTTTGAAACCCGTCCGTTTTTCGGTCTCATCGTATTATGAGCCGGCACTGTCGTGGGGTCATACCCCTGGTTTGCTAGATACGACAGTGCAGTCACCACGTCAGCAATCAGAGGCCGCGCTGCAGCCTGCTCTTGAATGCACATGGATGCCACTGCGAGCGCCTGGTACAGACCCCGCATCGGGTACCGGCCTTCTAAGCGCGGGTCCACCAATGATGTAAACTTCCTTCTGTCGTTAAACAATGGGCGCGCCTGAAATCACATAAACATTCATCAAAAAATAAAAAAATAATAAAAAAAATGTAATTGTCTTAATAAAAAAAATAGTATAATAATAATAATAAAATGTAATTGTCTTAATAAAAAATAAAAAATATAATAATAATAAAATGTAATTGTCTTAATAAAAAATAAAATAATAATAATAATAAAATGTAATTGTCTTAAAGAAAACATATTTTTTAACTACCCATGTCACAAGATTCTGTTGTCCGTGCGGTTGAGTGCTATCTATCGCTTTTCTACCAGTAATAAGCTCTAAAAACACGACACCAAAGCTATAGACGTCGGATTTGACCGTAAGTTGACCGGTCATTGCATATTCAGGAGCACAGTAACCGTATGTACCCATGACCCGTGTGGAGACATGTGATTTGTCTCCAGTGGGGCCCAGTTTCGCGAGCCCGAAGTCGGACAACTTTGGTTGAAACCCCTCATCTAGTAAAATGTTTGATGATTTGAAGTCTCGGTAAATGACAGGCGGGTTAGCTTTGTCGTGAAGAAACTCTAACCCTTTGGCTGCACCGGCTGCTATCTTCATTCTCGTGTTCCAATCTAACGGCTCTCTGTCAGGTGGAATATCTGCAAACAGTATATTAAGTGTCAAGCTTTAAAATGCATGAACTCGCAATGAAATTTGCACTTTCTTTATCTTTTAGAAAATATAATGAATTTTCTAAAGATATGCAAAATTTACATATCTTTAAATTGTCTAAAGCTTTAAACTTTGGTTTCGATTTTTTCGGTTTTTGGCATTTGAGCTTGAAAATTTTTTGCCCAAAAAAAAAATGCAAAAATAATGAATTTAGCCATAAATACTTTTGTTGATTCTTAACTAAGTGACTATTATACATTTGGCAAAAAATATTTTAGTTGCATATTATTAAAGTCTTGTAAATTACTTAACATAGAAAATTAAAAAATTAAAAATCTAGAAATTCGGTTCGTTTTTATTATATGCAAAACCAAACCGAACCATAAATTCGGTTTTTACAAAAACATAAAACCATATTTTTCGGTTTCTTGCAGACCCCTAAAAAAAGGTACTCATGTGGAACTAATAATAATAAAACTATTTACAAGATAAAAAAATTATATTTTTTATTTGTATAACCTTTAGTCAAGAATAATTGCTAATACATATACATTATAATGACAAATGGGATTCTACAATCAGTATAAATTGGTTGTTAAACCGGTAATAATAAAGTGTAACTTGGTTTCTATTTTAAGCATATTTCAAGTTGGTTAATATAATCAGAAAAAAAAAAGCACAAAACTTGTTACCATGAAGGTGATCTTCCAATGAACCCAAGGCCATAAACTCGTAGACAAGAAGTCTTTGGTCACCATCCGCACAATAACCAATCAAATTCACCAAGTTCGGATGATGCAAAAGGCTGAGCATAAGAACTTCGACTAGAAATTCCCGGTTACCTTGAAGCCCGTTTCTATCCAGTTGTTTAACCGCTACAACCTATACATTAGCTAAAGATATGTAAAATTTACAGTCTTTACAGTCTTTAAAAGACTATCGAAAACATAAAAAACACATGAACTTACCTGACCGCTACTCTGAAGACGCCCTCTATATACACAACCGAAACCACCCTCCCCTAAGAAGCAATCAGGGCGGAAATTATTCGTCGCAGCTGCAAGTTCCCGAAACGTAAACGTTTGCGCCGCGATTTGACCATCTGGCAGCCCGAGCCCCAACCCCGGGCCGGATGACTCCCTCCTTAAGCTAACATTAGCACTATTTCTAGTTTTCATTCTATCAACTCCTGCCATAACAAATCACATATCAGTGTCAAATATCGGTACCGATAATATCAGCGATGTTTACTAATATCTGACCGATATATCACTGATATTCCCGACATCAGTGTTTTAAGTCTTAATCATTTCCTGCATGCTACGATTGTTAGTGTTTTGTAAGTTGCAAAAGGTTAATTTGTTAATGGTAGGAACTCGAGTATATTGAATTATTAGTGTTAAATTGCTACACATACACGAATTTTACAATTTGCAATCTCCCTTAGGGCCATATGTAATGGCCGACTAATTGGGGCGAAATCCGGAAAATAGAGGCACAAACACCCCCCCCCCCCCGGCCTCATTGTGGGACGACACCCCAAGAACAAAAACTTACCCTTTGCTGACTGGACGTCACATGGTGCAAATCGCCCCATTTTGTAGCACCTCCACTACACATATCTCAAAATTGATTACAGGGTTTTACTACATGATATTAAAATTACCGATATCCCACTACGCATAACCGAATCTCAATACTTTTCCTATAGTAACTCACTTTAACAACTAACAACCAATAATAATAATAATAATAATAATTTCAAAAGTGACATCACAATCATTCAGTTATAAGATTATAAAGTTAATCTTTATCATGGGTCCAGATTCAAAATACAAATCTATATAGATAAACAGATCAAATAAAATAATATTACCAGAAGATAATCTAGAGATATTGGAATTGGGAGCAGAAGGATGAAGCTCATGGTGATCAGAAGAGACTTTTTGATGATTAAACTTGTCTTCTTCTCTTGAATCAAAGCAAGGAAAACAACCCATGAATGGATCAAAGATGGATATGGATAAGAATATTATTATTATGAAGGGGTAATAATAATAATATAAGAAGTTAAAGGGAATTGATGATAGATTCGATGAAGAAGAGGGTACAAAGGTTAAGGTAGGGACAAATCAAGAGGTAAAAAGATTTGTTTAGGACTAACTGATTGATAGATAGATATTAGATAGATTGATGGATAGAAAGCGTGTGTTTGTGTTTGTGTTTGTGTTTGTGTGTTTACAACTTACAACTTACAAAGAAAGCCGGCTTTGTTGGTCTTTCTTCTACTTTTTTACTCCTTTTGTTTTATAAAATTTAAAATAATATTATATTGAAAAATAATTTAAAAAAAAACATGAATGATAGGGAAATTGAATGTTAATAATGTTAGTTTTTATAGTTGGCTGATAATAATTTCATTTTGTAAATTTTTGTCTATCTGTTCTTCGTTTTACGCACTACTTTTTCTTACGGGACCCTAATAAAAAAACATTTTTGAATTTCAAAATGATGTTTTGAGACTTTTGATCGAAAGGAGGATACAAGTCGATTGATGTGAAATTTATCTCTAAACGGTGCTTCAAGCGGTTCGATTTTGTTAATAGGAAGTTTAAACGCCCTAACTGAAACATCGTCTCGTCGTTTGGAGCACAGTTTCGATGTAAATTTTTCATCAATAGACTTGTGTCATCTTTACGATCAAAAGTCCTAAAATATCAGTTTGAAGTTTGAGAAAAAGTTAACGGAGTTAAACTTTTTTAACGGGGTCAAATGAGAAAAAAAAATAGGGTGAAAGGTGGGACTGATGGCAATATTTTCTTTTAAGGTATGATTATTATCATACAACCGGAAAAAAAGTTAGATTATTAAAATCAATTTGCCTAAATAATATAATCTTTTATATAAAGAGGTAATCTTGAGTTATTGTTTTTATAATAATGCTTTTGTATTTTTTTTTTATTATTTTCTTTTACTTTAAATGTGATTCATGATACGGTGTGAACGTTTTACTATCTTTCTCTTTCATATTAAATTATTAGTTTGTTACAAAAAATTGCTTTATGCGGTACTCTTAGTTGTCAACATAAAACTTGTTTTGAGAAAACATGTTACACTAACACCTTTACCTCGTATCGTATGAATCATAAATGGTTGTTCTAGATGAAATATAAAACATGTAAGTTACCCCAGAGTGGACTTAATGCAGAAATTCTATAAATATATTTTAGGGCTCAAACCAACCTAAAACAAGTCAATTAAGGTTAGTTGTCCAATTTTTATAAAAGAGTCTATATCGATGATACGTTATTAATTTCATCTTCTCTAATGAAACCCACTTGTAAAATTAGTTACTTTCGCGCCACAGGGCTTGGTGGAGCTCCGCCTTTGGGTGACCTTATTCTTATCATGATCAAAAGTCTTAAAGTATTAGTTTTAAAATTGGAAAAAACTTAACTCCGTTAAGTTTTTTTAAACGGAGGTATAATGAAAACAATTAATGTGAAATGTGAGACTGGTAGTAGCTATTGTTAGAGGTGAGATTGTTAAAATAAGGGTGATTATTAAAATTCAATTTGCAATTAAAATTCATGATTGTAATCCTTTTGTATAAGATAATTATTTTTTTATCAAATCATTTATTATGTATAAATAATTTATTTCATTTAATTAATGATTATAATTTGTTATCTATAAAAAGTATTCCTACTAATTAATGGCTTTGATTGTTTGTATAAACAATTTAATACCATATTTATTTGATTATTAATAGGATATATTGTTCGTTCTAATTTGAATATGAATTATCATTATTTTTTTATAATATAGACGGTATAAGAGGTTGCGGAAAATATGTGTGACTTAGGAGACGGAGGACATAAGTATTAACAACATGTTTGGGATTGAGTTTGAAAACATCTTATTGACTTATTGGTTTTTTCAAAAAGTCATTAATTAAAATGGTGGTTGGCAATCACAAAAAAAACATTTTATTTTAGCCTTTTGAAAGTGTTAAAAAACAGTTTTTTTAAAGTCTCAAATCCAGACTTTTCAAAATGGTTTTTTGAAAAGCCATAAGCACTTTTCAAACTAAATCCCAAAAATGCAGCCTATCGTGTATTTTTTTAATTAAATTAAATTAAGAACCAAGATGTGTTAAGTGCAATCCAAATTGGGAGAAATGGTGTCCTCCTTCATCTTTCGTAGTTTCTTGTATTTTGTATCTTGTAGTATGTAATTCTTAAGAGTATGTTTGGTCAATGGTAATAAAATAAACGACAAAATGGATTGATAAATTAATAAAATAGATTATTATCATTGTATTACTTGTTTGGTAACCATGTAAAAATTAAATGGATCAATACTTTATGTTATTTGGTAGATAGGAAGAGACGAAGGAATTAAATAAAATTGGGGGTCATTGCGTTGGTGGTGGTGGCGATCATGTGCGTTGGTGGTGAGGGTGGTGGCAGTTGTGGCGATAGTGGTGGGCGGTTGGTGGTGGCGGTCATGGTGGTGGTTCTGGGCTGTAGTGGTGGTGGCGGTTGTCGACGGTGATGGGTGGTGGTGGTGGCTGTCATGCTGCTAGTGGGGGTGGGTGGTATGGCGGGTCGGTGGTGGTGGTTAGCGGTGGTCGTAGTGATAGGTTGATGTAGGTGGTGGTTGGTGACGGTGGGTGGCGGCGTGGGTGGTGGTCGGTGTTGTGATTATGTAGGTGTAACATCCTAAATTTTATAATATTAAATAATGAAAGATTTCGTTGAATGGTCGGGCATTTAATAATATTAGCTAATATTAAACAAGAAATGATCATGGACTTGGATTTAATTGAGATAGATTAAGGGTAATGGGCCTTAGGTCCATGGGCTTTAAGGAGTATAAATACTCCATTAAACCACCCTTAAACCCTAAATCTTCATTCTTCCATCCAAATCCCTACACATTCAAAAACACACACACACCCCTACACCATAAACCTTCGACCGAGAGTGAAGGTGAGATCCGAGCCACACAAGCATCGATTCTGGATATATTCTCGTGATACAAGATAGATTCGAGGCCTAACTTTCGTAACCAAGCTATACCGTAACCTTCAAACGCGTTAAAGGGATGTTCTCCATGTTAAAGTTTACGTTTTCATGAATGGTTAGTCTTGAGACTTAAACCCATAGTAGATCGGGCCTAAACTAGTATTAAAGTGGCAAACTTGATGTTAAAATGAACCTAACGAATCTGCGATTATGAGCGGCCCGTTTAAGAAAACCTTATTGAACGTTTTAAGCCTAAAGGTCCAAACTTTACGTGTTTTCGGGTCAAACCTTATCCAAAAACGACCATAGGAATGATCTCGGGTTAGTCAAATACCATACCCATGGATTTCTCGGTAAAACGATAAGGATTTTGGGGATTAAAGATGAACAGCGGCGGCTGCTGCACAACTTCGCCTGCAAAGCCATAACTTCGCCTGCAAAGCTTAACTTCGCCTGCAAGCTTAACTTCGCTTGCAAGCAAGTTCGCCTAATTGATAACTTCGCCTAAGGCTAAGTTCGCCTAACTGATAACTTCGCTGAACACTAACTTCGCCTAATACAAGTTCGCTTACAGTAAGTTCGCTTAATGTTAAGTTCGCTTATTGTTAAGTTCGCTTAATGATAAGTTCGTTGGAGCTCGACCCCAGCCAGGGGCTCTGCCCCTTGGACCCTGCTAGGGGCTGCCGCCCCTAGACCCCGCTGCCAGGGGCGCTGCCCCCGGACCCCCGTTCGTTGTGGGTTATATAAAGATAGAAATACAACAAGAGTAGTAGTAGTTAATTGATACATGTAAATATTATACAGTTAGCCGTGCACAACTCAAGAAGGGAATAACGATTAACGGAGAACGTAACAGGATTCAGGTGAGTTTCTAGCCCCATTTATGTGTTATGTTTTCGGGGCTGTGTGCATACTCAATATGTTTGTTAATACGCTTATCCTAAGAGATAAGTGTATGCCTTATGTGAATAATGTGAAATGTATGAATGATTGCTTGATGGTACGTGAACGATCTTCGGATATTGCACGTACTGTCAGGTTGTAACACTATGTATAAGGTAAGTATGATATGTATGCTTATGTGTATGAATGTGATAAAGTTAATAAAAGAAGGAAAGGATGGTTGTATGGTTGTATGGTTACGAAGAGGGTACCGAGCCCTAATAATACTCGAGGTATGATGTATGGTTGTATGGTAACGAAGAGGGAATCGAACCCTACTAATATTCGAGAACTAGGGAACCGAACCCTACTAATATTCGAGGAAAGAGGGTACCGAGCCCTAATAATACTCTAGGAAAGAGGGTACCGAGCCCTAATAATACTCGAGGAAGGAGGGTACCGAGCCCTAATAATACTCGAGGAATGTAGGGCGTAATGCTCTTTATAACGTAAGATATGAAAGCAAGTTAATACAACAGAAAGTATGAAAGTATGAAAGTATGAATGAAAGAAATGAATGAAAGAATATAAGTTTATGTGTATTGTATAATGTATGATTAACTAGAACTCACTCAGCGTAGCTGACTTTTAGTATGCACGCAGGTGAGTAGGATGAGGCAGCTCGCTTGAGGAGACACGTGGCACTGAATAAGAGGCTGGCATCGGAAGATTCAAGACGTTTAAGTTTAATGTTTTGTTCATTTTGAAAGACAAGATGTTGTTTTAAGACAAGATGTGTTTTGCTATGAAATGTTTTACGAAAGTTTTTATATTCCGCGAATGTTTTAATTAACTCTGATATTTAGAACTGCGTTTATGAGTAAATCCAACACGAAAGTAGGGCTACCGGTAACGGGGTCTTACAGTAGGATGAAAGGGAGAATATAATGAAAAAACAAGGGACATAGATGAAATAAATTTGAGGTGTTTTACAGATAATGGAATGAACAAGGTAATAGATGATTTCATTTCATTAACCAACAAAACACACTTTTTATTTTTGTATATCAAACACTAGCTTGGTTCTTCTTTGCAAGTTTTCTACTAATGATATAGTCGACCTTCCAACAATTATACATTGAGGTAAAACCAAAATACAGTGTAATACCATGTGGCTTATTCATTATACATTGAGGTGTCCTAATGAACTTGCTAAAAATTTATTCCTTGAAAAGATGTTGCAAATTAAAAACTAGTATTTCGACGCGGGGGGTTGTGAAACCATTTGCCGAATACAATAACAAAAATGAAACATTTCATTGAACACAAGGAACCATAGCTACAAACATATTACTCTCGTAACAAAGAGTACAACCACCAATACAAAGGGTCACAAACAGCCGTCGACACATGTCAACAATTTCCAACAAACAACCAAAAGACCCACACATGTTTGAACAGGAGTGGTTAAAGAAGTTATCATAGCCACCCCCACCAAATACGGCCTAAAACAGCAATAGTAAATCCTCCTCAACTCAGTTCAACTTGAATCAATACACCTCCAATGGTAAACCCTGCAACACATTAATCTTAAGATCCAAACTTTTAAAAGTAAATTCAATGTTAAAATGGCATACTATCATGAATGCATACATTTACACTTCAATCAGATCACATATCTCAACAATCTGCAAACAATTTAGAAGCAGTAACTCTTGTGATATTTAAATTCTCTTAAAAAGAAAACTAAAAGAGAAAACATGTTGATTTCAACCTAACATAAACAATGACCGATGGGATTTAAGAAAATGTAGTTATACAGGAGATGGCGCAACGAAAAATAGAGCAAGTTTGAAAGAAAATTTTTAACCTACACCTGTGAATTAAGTCAAAACATGTGGCTTTTGGTATATTGCTCATAGTATTTAACAATATAGGCAAAACGTAGAAGCTTTCAAATACAAAAGTAACCCCGAAACCCCCACCCCAATTATGCACAACCGTGCCTCGAAACAATAGACATTAACCAACAACACACATAGGAGACAAAACAAAACAAAACAATAAACGTCAACCAACAACACAAAGAATAAAATTAAATACACGCTAAACACAAAAAATAAAAAATTAAATATACACTAAATTTTGTAAAAATCGTGGCTCAAAAACGAACATCATGACCTAAACTCAAGAATCTGACAACTGAATTAAAATAACCCACAAAAAAATAAAAAATTCACGCGGTGTTAACCAAGGCTTAGGTCCGGCACACTGCTGCAACATAGATTGCCACGCGTGAGACCAGGACATCATCACAGCCATAAACAATAGGGAAGATGACAGATTCATTAACCAATAGTCCTCCATCAAAATAATCCGAATTACAGAGTAATCATCACCAAAAATGCGAGAGTATAACTGTTAAGTGATATGTGTGCTTATAAACTCAACCCAATTAGAAACCTTGATTTTCCATCAAACATAACTCAATACCAATTTATAGATGTAGCAGAAAAACCAAATAAGGCATTTCATCAAACACCTTGCATGCGTGAAAAGAAACCATAGGGACCAAATCAAACCATGAGTTCTTTCGTTAAAGATTTCCTGAACAAATGGCATACAAAGCCTAAGGTTCCTGAACAACAACACTGATAAATCCACCACCGCCATGCCGCAGCCACCAAGGGTACCCGGCAACGGCGAACACATGCGATTTAAAACTTATACCACAAAGACGAAGGCGACCAAGTGAACCACCACACCGCCGCCACAGACCTTTCACAATCACCACTCCGCCGCCACCAAGGGTTCCGACGGCAACGACAGAGTTCGTATTATATGAAGAACTGACAATCGGTCCGTTTGGTCGGAGATCGGTGGATGGAGAAGCGTAGGAGGGAGTCAAGTCTCCGAGTAGAGTACGCAGCCAGCGACCGCGACACCACAGTCACCTAGGTTTCGGTAACAGTAGAAATCGAAGGAAGTATATGGAGCAACAATCACATCCAACATCACCATCGAAACGGATGTCGCTTATCGCCTCAGTCGTTAAATGTGAGAAATAAGACCATGTGTACTGCTAGCGTTGTGGCTAGCGTTTTGGGTGAAAACGCAGGGGGTTGTATACAAAATGCACATGGTGGCACAGAAATAAAAAAAACTAGCCGTTGGAGCCGTTGAGATTTAAATATATATATTAATTATATTTATACTATATAAACAAACCAAACTCATTTTTTTAACACACTCCTTCTACTTCTATACCAATTTATATCTTTTACACAAATATTTCTACCAAAATGTTTCCAAACAACAACCAAAATATGCTCGGTTTCGGTCAATATGCCCGTCAAGGCAACCAAAATCCACAACCGAACCAATCTACCGCCCCGACGCCAACCGTACCCGTCCCGCAAATGGCCGCATACATTGCACTTCTACAAAGCTCTATGCCAAATTCGGTGCCTGGTTTCCAAAACCCAATGACAAACATTTTTGCGGGTTCGGGTTCCCAACCCGCCCCGGAGACCCAACCCGAGGTCGAGTTCGTGCCGGAGACACAACCCGAGGGCGGTTCGAGCCAACGCGGACGTTCGAAAAAACACGCAAAGAAGCCCGCCGGTGAACCTCGGGTTAAAAAGACGGTGATAGCGTGGAATATCGACGAGTGCGTACTATGTGCTCGTGCTTGGTGCCAAATATCGGAAGATACCAAATGCGGTAGGTTTTTAAAATGCATATATATTTTTTTTAAATTTCTTATAACAAACATTAAACTTGTAATGTTTTTATTTTTTTAGCGAACTATCAAAAAAAGGGGGTATTTTGGCACAAAATTATAGAGAGGTTTCACAACCTTTGCGGGGACTCGCGTCGAGAAAAAGATTCGTTACTGTCGAAATGGGGCGACATAAACACCAAATGCATGGCTTTCCATACGGTTTTCTCTCAGATGAATCGAACTAGGAGTACCCGGTGTCTCGGACGCGGAAGTCATGGATGACGCGTTGGTTGAGTTTCAACATAAGGTCGGCGGGACCTTCAACTACTTTGACATTTGGAAAGACCTATTGAGGCATCACCCAAAATGGGGCATGGTGTTGGATGCCGAAGCCGAAGCCGAAGGCGAAGGTGATCCGCGTAAAAAAATGTCTAAAACATCATCTTCGGTTGATCCAGACACGCCCCGTTCCGACGCTCGAAACTTCAACTTAAGCGATAATGACCCCGTGAATACTACCGACATACCTCGGCCGGGGGGTAGAATAACCAAAGGCAAAGGAAAAGGGAAAGGGGCCGGTTCGTCGTCGGCAACGGGTTCGAATCATTGGAAAGCCAATTCCATATAATGAACTCTCGACTCCAAGATTTACACCAACTTGGAACCCAACGACTTCAAGTAAATTTGGACGCCGTCGACCTACTTCGAAGGAATGAGATGGACAAAGACATCGAGATTTTATCAAACGAGCTATCCGAAGACGACCCGATAGTCCAATCTCTAAAACCCAATCGTCGAGCGAAAATTTTAGAAAAATATAAATGAGTTTTAGTTTTATTAGTATTATTTATGTTTTTTTATTTTAATTTGATGTATTTTTTTTTAATTTAGTTTAATGTATTTTTTATTTGTAAGTTTAATGTAATTTTTAATTTTATGTTAATTTATTTTAATGATTTAGTATTTAAAAAAACAAATAAAATTAATAATGACTGGCGCCACGTAGCGCATAACCCCTGGTAGTGGAGAGTTATGACTACAGCCTATTTTTGTACAAAACCATAACTTTGACTGGACACCACGTAAAACATAACCCCTAATAGTGGAGCTTTATGACTACACATGATCTAATAATGAAACGGTGGGATGAAAGGCATGGAGACTGAAAAAGTGAAAACTGGAAAGCAAGAAAAAGAAATAGAAAAAGTATACACACTTGTATTAGATTAATAAACTACTAATGGTGATGGTGCATTTTTCAGCAAAAGCACGTGTAAAGAAGGAAGATACGTGTACAATTCTGAATACAATTGAAAACACACAACATGTGATGCAACAAATACAACATCTTAAGCCTTAAGTAATGAAGAACATAGGTTACAACTAGAGGTGGCAAATGGGTTGGGTTGGGTCGAAACGGGTCATGGGTCGGAATGGGTTAGGGTCGGAACGGGTCATGGGTCGGAACGGGTTAGGGTCGAAACAAAGGGTACCTAAAAAAGGGTTGCTATGGTTCGGGTCGGAACGGGTTAGGGTCAACAGGTTCGGGTTAGAACGGGTCAAGGTTGGAACGGGTCAAAACGGGTTTGGGTCAAAACCCGTTTAAGCGATTTTTCAGTTCGTTTCAGCGCATAACAGCTCGTTTAAGCGATTTTTCAGTTCGTTTCAGCGCATAACAGCTCGTTTAAGCGATTTTTCAGTTCGTTTCAGCGCGTAACAGCTCGTTTAAGCGATTTTTCAATTCGTTTCAGCGCGAAACAGCTCGTTTAAGCGATTTGTCAGTAAGTTTCAGCGCATAACAGCTCGTTTAAGCGATTTTTCAGTTCGTTTCATCGTGTAACGGCTCGTTTAAGCGATTTTTCAGTTCTTTTCATCGCGTAACGGCTCGTTAAGCGATTTTTCAGTTCGTTTTAGCGCATAACAGCTCGTTTAAGCGCTTTTTCAGTTCGTTTCATCGCGTAACGGCTCGTTTAAGCGCTTTTTCAGTTCGTTTCATCGCGTAACAGCTCGTTTAAGCGATTTTTTAGTTTGTTTCATCGCGTAACAGCTCGTTTAAAGCGATTTTTCAGTTCGTTTCATCGCGTAACAGCTCGTTTAAGCGATTTTTCAGTTCGTTTCATCACGTAACAGCTCGTTTAAGCGATTTTTCAGTTTGTTTCATCGCGTAACAGCTCGTTTATGCGATTTTTCAGTTCCTTTCAGCACGTAACAGCTCGTTTAAGCGATTTTTCAGTTCTTTTCAGCACGTAACAGCTCGTTTAAGCGATTTTTCAGTTCATTTCAGCACGTAACAGCTCGTTTAAGCGATTTTTCAGTTCGTTTTAGCATCTAATAGCTCGTTTAAGCGATTTTTCATCTCGTTTCAGCACTTAACAGCTTGCTTTAGCGATTTTTCAGTTCCTTTCATCACTTAACAGCTTGTTTCAGCATGTTTTTGTTTCGTTGTTGTCGACTTTTCAGTTTCGGTTAATTTGTCGATTTTTTTTTGAACGAGGACAACAGACGAAACTTTTTAGTTTTTTTACATTTTTTGTTTTTGTTTTATTTTTTGAGTTATGATTTTTTTATTAATTTTTTTTAATATTTTTTGATGATTTCTATTAAGATCAAAATCCCTCAAAAAAAATTCAAAAAAAACAAATAAAAAATCATAACTCAAAATATAAACGAATAACGAAAAAAGTAAAAAAACCAAAATATTTTCGCTGTTAACCTCGTTCATCAAAAAAAAACGACAAATTAACCGAAACCGAAATGTCGACGAAAACGAATCAAAAACCTTAATCGACCTGTCTAGTGCGAAAACTCGAAGGAAACCGAAACCCAACCCGTCCAGTGCTAAAACTCGTGTCGGCACGAAAGCTGATCCGAGCCGAAACCTAAACCGATATCGTTCCAATCTAAAACCCGTTTCAACCCAAACATGTCACTTTTCATTAAGACACTAACCCACATCAACCCATGTAGTTAAATTTGTCAACCCATTTTGACCCAAAAATAAGAATGTGGAATTTCAAGTGACCCATTTTGACCCATTTAATTAAAACTTATGACCCAAATCAACCCATTTGAATTTTAAAACAACCCAAATTGACCCATTTAGAATGGTTTGGGTCAAGGTTGCCACCTCTAGGTACAACATAGACATCAAAAGCTACAAACAGCAATGCAGCAGAAGAAAGTTGAAAATTAATATATATATGATAATATATAAACAAACTTATAAACATAAATAAAATATAAACATACATACAAACACAAATCCAAATTACTTCAACATATATCTTGGTATGAATCAAGTTCTATTTTTACAATTTCTCACTTGCACATATTAGAAAAACTTATAACCATCAACTTTTCCCTTATTAAACACATCTAAACAGCTATTTTTAAACAAATATATATATAATCAACCCAAAACATGCATGCAAAAGGAGAGGTGGTTGAACAAACAATATGGAGGTACCCTCCTCCATAATATTAGGGTATAATCAACCCCTTCCTCTCCTCCCATTTCTCTTCTTCATTCGATCCATGGACAGACACATTGCCAAATCCGGCAGCTTCATCGGCCGACACCGCTGGCGATCCAACCTCGAAAGCCCCCGCTCCTCCTTCTCCCACCGCGCCTCCCAGAAATCCCCCGTCCTCCCCGAATCACACCTTTCCGAATCCAGCGACGACCAAAACGACCCCATTAAGCCATTACCCGACGTCGATCATGACCAAATATTGCCAGAGCTCGACGCTTTTAGCGATCTAGTTTCCATAACCGACGAAAAAACCACCCCACCCGACCTCCCGGACGTCGTGGAAACCTTTTCCTTGATCATTAAATACAAGACAAGAAAACCATCTCCTCATGAAGACATGTTTTTGTTTGACTCCGTTCAGCGGTTGTCAAGGCTGAAAACCGCTTTAGCAGAGTTTTCTGACACGTCAGCACATGACAGAGTTGGAAAACTCGTGCACAGAGTCATGGTTTTCATGGGAGAAGAACTCCACGTTCTTCTGGTGGATTCAAACGCTTCATCCGAACCGAAACTCAAAGTCATTTCTTCAAAACATTTCTCCTTCAAAACCGAGCGTTGTCCATTACCCGAACCGAGCAAAGAACAGGATTACCCAGGCTTCACAGAGGAAACATCAACAAAATGAACAAACTCGTCAACACCATGATATCATCAGGCTACAAAAACGAATGCTCAAACGTTTACAGCATCGCGAGAGGCAACGCCTTGTACGAGCAACTCAGACGGCTAGATTTCGAAAAGCTGAATGCCGAAGAAGTCCAGAAGCTAAACTGGGACTGGCTTGAAGCAGACATCTCTCGATGGATCCGAATCATTAAACATTTCTCGCATTTTCTAATTCCGGCCGAACAGAAGCTAGGCGAAGCCGTTTTCGCTCATCACTTCTCGGTTTACAGATCCGTGTCCATAAACCTCATTCGCAGCCTCGTAACCTCACTACTTGAATACGCAGCCACTGTTGCAATGATGAACCGTTCTGCTGAAAGATTATTCAAGTTCCTTGATATGTATGAGTCGCTTACTGCTCTTAAGGAAGCAATGAACGATTCAAGCTCGAGTGAAACCAAAGAAGATCAACCATACAACGATCTGAACATGGAAATAACATTGGTAGCAGAACGAATAGGCGAGGGGGTCGTTAACATGTTTGGTGACCTCAAGAAGTCAATCCGGCAGGACGCCGCGAAGACACCCGTACCCGGAGGAGCCGTGCATCCGCTCACACGTTATGTTTTAAACTACTTAAAATATGCATGTGATTATGGGGACACATTGGACCAAATCTTTCAACAAAACTCGAAACTTAGCCAGCCGACGTGGTCTTCTTCGTCGTCTGAGGACGTGGACATGGAGAAGACGCCGCTGGCAGCTCAGATAGCCTCGGTTATGAGTCTTCTAGACGGGAACCTAGCGGTTAAGTCCACATTGTACAAGGACCCATCGTTACGTGACATATTTTTAATGAACAATGGAAGGTACATTTTACAAAAGGTGAAAGGCTCAAATGAGATAAAGAAATTAATGGGGGATAATTGGTGTCGGCGGCGGTCGTCGGAGGTGAGGCAATACCATAAGAGCTACCAAAGGGAGACATGGGGGAGGCTATTGCAATGCATTACACAAGAAGGGTTGCAAGTAAATGGGAAAGTGAATAAAAAGTTGTTGAAAGAGAAGTTTAAAAATTTCAACACAATGTTTGATGAGATACACAAGACACAAAGCCCATGGGTGGTGAGTGAGGAGCAGTTGCAGTCGGAGCTCAGGGCGTCGATATCTGCGGTGGTGATTCCGGCTTATAGGTCGTTTGTAGGGAGATATAAGCAGCATTTTGTGGCGGGGAAAAATATGGACAAGTATATAAAGTATCAACCGGAAGATATTGAGGCATTGATTGAGACATTGTTTGAGGGGAACCCTTCTCCTTCATTGTCTAGGAAGAGATTCTAAAAACCTAAACCATTATATATGTTTGGTTCTACATTGTATTTGAAAGTTCATGTGTACATGTTGTATGTCTTCAAGTTGTTAATTATTTAATAACAACACAAAGATTCATAATTTGGTTTGTCCTAAAATGCTAGCTATCATTTGGTTTTCCTTAGTGATGGATTCCAAATCATTTCTACAAGAAAAATTTATTTTAAAGGAGTGAAATTTATTTATGGGCATTATCCATGTAACGACCAATCTCACTATCATCTCATTTTTATCATTCACCTACAAACTATAAAATCACTAGCATCATATACACACAAGTATTCTATAACTTTTTTGTTTTTTCTTTAATTTAAGTTAAATTAAACATTAAACACTGGTTGATTAAGTGACAAACGTTTTCGAAACTTGTAATGAGGTGCCCCAATCCCCTTATAATATGTACTATTTTGGTTTAAAATTTTCATATGAAAATGAAAAGTTATAATCGTTTCAGTTTTACAATTAGTTACAACCTTCAGTTCTTTTATCACTGGGGTGTCTCCGTTGGTGGGGCTGAGAGACAGTGGCTTCGTACCGGGACAGGCGGTTTTGAGAGCGGAGTCTAGGAAGGTTGCTAAGCATGAGACATCGTGTTTGGAGAATCAGCACGTGTTCATTCCATTTGCCTTCGACACTTTTGGATCCCTAGCTCCCGAGGCGGTTCACTTCTTGGAGCGGGTGCAGAAGGTGGTCCACAGTGACTCGCAGAGCCCGAGGAACCAAGGATTTATATTTAGTAGAATAGGCTTTGCGATTCAAAAGGGGATAGCGGCGCAGCTTGTTGCTCGCTTACCCATTATCCAGATGTAGTTCGGTTTGTGTTATATATAAAAGGATTGTTAAAGAAAAAAAAAATTTATATAGAACACCAAAGGTGGGAATTTGGGAAGTGAAAAAACAAGAATATTGCATTTATTAAAAGTATGCATAATTGAAAATTAAAAAAAATGGAATTTAAGATGACATCTCAAAGCATAAGCCAACGCTAGTTGGTAGCCGGCTCTAATACTTTAGGTGGCTTTAGAGTGTTTATGCATCAGATTTGGTAACTCAAAACATCAAACTTTGACAATTTGAGCAAACAAAATTGAAGTTAAAATAAAAGTTAATTCTACAAAAGTTCAATCTTATTATATTCAAGACACTTTTAGTTGCTTTAAATCCATTTTCCTCTGTCTTTAATTACAGAACTTAGGGTGAAGCTCGAGTATGTGCCACAGGTTTCACGGGTCTATGATTCAAAAAACTACCAGTGCATGCCTTAGGGTAGTATTCACCAATGAAAAATGTGGTTGTTGAACCGTTAGTTTGAATTTTTTTTCTTTATAATAATGATACACTTTATACCCACTCTATTTTTATACCATTTGACCCGAAACTATTTTATTGAAAACCCATTTTGACAATTCAATCGAACCCGCGTAACATAGACCATAGTCATCACGCCATTGTTTTGTTACTTGTAACCGTGCAACGAATATTCCAAAAACACATTACACACCTACCCCCAATCAACCACTACAATCCCTCCACGTGTCCACTCCCTCGATCTATCCGTTAACCCTATTCTCTCTCTCAGTTCCAATCGAATCAAATTAGGGCAAAACATATTATTATTATTACACTTCTTGTTGTAATTCAAATTCAAATTCATTATGGGCAAACTCATTTGTGATTCAACCGCCACGTCATCACCAGTCATAATCCCATGGCAACACCCCACCACCGTCGACAACAACATCCTCACGCCTGCTGACGTCACCACCGCCTGGGATGACGTCACCGGCCTAGAAGACCAACAAAAGCGCAACCTCCAGCGCCTCCACACCAAAGGCGTCCTCTGGAAGAACAAATCCGACGAGTCCGTGGTCTTCCGGCTGAGTCACGGCGGAGATGTGGACGCCGACGGGAACTGTTTATTCACGGCGTCGCAACGGGCGATGAATCTGAGTATTAATGCGAAAGATCTACGGCGGAGGACGGTGAATAGGTTTTTACAAGATCTTGGTGGTGGGTCTGAGAATATGAATATGAATATTGATGAGGCGATTAAGCATATGTATTCGCCGGATCTGAGATCTGGGTGGGGTATACATGTGGTTCAAGAGGTTAAATTGCTTGCCAAGAAATCAGATCGGCAGAGTCTTGATGTGGCCATTGATGAGCTTGTTAGTCTTGGTATGCAAAGGTATTATTATAATAATAAAAATGTCAAAATTTGATTTAGATCTGATCTGGGTTTTCTTTAAAAATGTTAAATTTATAGTTTTAGATCTGGGTTTTCTTTGAAAATGTTAAATTTATAGTTTTTAGATCTGGGTTTTCTGATTGATTGTTCATTCTTGAAATATATATATTTGATTAGAACTGTGAAGATGTTAAATGTATTGAAATGAAATATATCTTCTGTTTAGGGTATGTATAACCCACAAAGATTTTATATTAGGGGTGTTAAATCGTGTCGGGTTATTATTATTTGTGTCAAAAACTTCAACGCTAATCCGCGCGCACATAAATACGGGTCAACCTGAACATGACCCGTTTGACACATTTTTTAAAACAAAATTTGTATAATTTAGAGTTACTAGAACTGATACAAAAGCTAAATATATTAGATTGTTCATTATTTCATGAAAAATATATTAGATTGATTTATGTATAATGATGAGTTATATTGAAATTCAGCTTCTGTTTAGGGTAACACACAAAGATGTTAATGCGATTATTTGGTTAATATTTAAAATCAACATTTTAGTGGCAGTAGACGTTTTGCTGTGGGGTGAGCATAAACCGGATCAGACCCACGATCCGGGTTGGGTCTGACTCTTTTGCGCACCCCTAGTGGAAATTATATACAGATATGTAATACTTTTGTAAAGCAATGTCAAAGTCGTTTTCCTTTTACGGTATCAATCTTTCAAAGGGTCATCTTTTTTTAATGGAGTCGTCGTTTCAAATGAAACATATTACTTGCTTTTGTTTATTTTAACAACTTTTTGTAGCTTAATATAATCATGCATTCTATGAATCTGAACAACATATTTTTGTATACCTTAGCAATGAAAATATGTTTATTTGGATAGCTTAAAGAAAACAAAAGTTATATATCTTTATTTTGAATCTGTTGATCTAGAATCCTAATGTAATAATTTGTTGGGTGATGATTGCAGAGAATTGGCTGCAGAGTCTATTTATAAAGAGAGGTGTATTGCAGTGGACAATGGTCAAAACTGGGCCAAGTACATGTCCATATCTGGATCTCCAGATGACGAGTATAACATCATCACTTTGCAATAT
This sequence comes from Bidens hawaiensis, assembly GCF_021521415.1. Classification (NCBI taxonomy): domain Eukaryota; kingdom Viridiplantae; phylum Streptophyta; class Magnoliopsida; order Asterales; family Asteraceae; genus Bidens; species Bidens hawaiensis. The sequence goes on along the minus strand of NW_027493584.1, from coordinate 295,486 downwards.
ACAGAGGAAGGTTTATTGACTGTAGACGAGAACCGAGAAGGCCACGCTGCAGCTTTTGGCGATGATATAGCAATCGAATGCATTGCTACTGAGTTCAAGAGAGAAATTTACGTGGTACGCATTTATTATTTTTTACCTTTCTGTTTTTCACTACTTCACTTACAACCTGCAATGTTGGTGCTTAATTTTGATTTGATTTGCAGTTGCAAGTGCATGGATCGGATGCAATGGTTGATGAAGATAACTGCGTGTTTTTCCTTCCGCATCGTCCAAGAAGTGAAATTTGTGGACCGCCTTTCTTCCTGTTCATGAAAGGAACAGGTATATTATATTATATTATCTATCTAAGAACATAAGATTTGTTTTAAGGTTAATCTTATAGAATTGTTAATGTTGTTGCAGGGTGGTGTGGAGCCGGGGCTGATCACTATGAGCCCCTGATAGCTCATTCGTCTTCTGTGGTATCCCATGAGAAAGTTGCAATGGTACTTTGAACGAACGCTCGCTCGTTGGGGGGTATGCAGTTTTGGGATTAGTGTTTAGGCATGATTCTTTCTGATTGAAAGTTTTGTTTTTTGATTAGAGAGTTGAAGATTGAATGAATTTTTGTAAGTGTAGTATTGGGCGGCTGTTTTTGTTGTTCAGCAGGGGTATAGAATTAATTGGTAGTTGTTTTTTGTATCGGTTTGGGTCTTATTGCTTCGTCTTGTAACCGACTGCTATGCTAGCCATATGCTGCTGTTTTATGGCTTCTACTTCAATTGGTATTTTGTTGTCACTTGTGTTTTTGTTTTTCAATACCGTAATAAGCAGTTTAATGGCATAAATGTTAGTACATATGTGGATCAAGTAAACTTATATCCGCAAGCACTTTGTTGATCTTTATCGCTTTGTCTTCATACGTTAACTTGTTTCGAGCTCTTCAAATACACCATTATTATCGACTTTACCATTCTTCTTTTGTGTCCCATAACCGAAAGTTGCTTATGAAGCTCAATAATGTCTTGAATCGAACCAACATCAAATGTAACTCCAAACCATTGAAGCAACATATTACATAACTTCAAACACTATACAATTAGTTGGGAGTTATTAATACATGTAGTTGCGAATTCATAACTTTGAAAATTATATGAACACTTAAAACGATATTTAGAAAAAGAAAAAGTAACAAAAACTGGAAATCGGGTCCAGCCTCTCGGTCTATTGAAATAGACTTAACCGGATCGGATCAGTTCCATTCCTGATTCTCGACCAGACCCAACTGATCCGATAGCAAGGGCACTGCCTCTGTTTTTTCGCTGAGTAGGTATTAAGTGCGGTCGCCTTTAAATACTTTTGACTTTCTCTGTGTTTAGCGCAAGCTTCGCCCCTAGTAATAAAGCACACGTAGCAAAGCTGATTGTACAAGCAAGCAATGCATGTTTGACCGGAGGTGATGATGATAAGTATCAAAAGAGAGACAGAATCTTTGAACTACACGTGTATGCTCACCACGTGGACACATATATTGCATACAAATGACACGTATGTTTGTTAACATCACCCTCACTTTCTTATTAGTTGTTACTCCTTGACCTTTTATCTCCTCATGTCTCTCACAATTAATTATTTTTGCTTTGCTTGGAACAAGTAAAGATATATCTCATCATTGCTCTTTCACTTTACTTTTATCCAACAGCTTCTATTGTTCATGTTTGTATTGTCTTACATTTGTAGAATTCTAGATTTTCAATACCTTATGTCATAAATTGATTTAACTTTAGCTGCTAGTAGTTCATTTGGTATGCTGATGTTATGAAGTCGGTTTTAGGCAGGCCTGTCCGAACGAACACGGACAAGAGCTTGCCTGTGTTAGTTCAAAAAAGTTTAACCGAACACGAGCATATAATCCATATAATCGAACAATTTTTTGTGATCATGCCGTTTTCAATGATAACGGCCTTGTCCCTATTGAAAACGGCCTTGTCCCTCAGGGCTGGGACACCCCGATAGGTTCGATTTTTTTGATATTAGTTATATATATATATTTCCGAATAAAAAATTGTATTCTTAAGGCCCAATTACTCAACTTATATACGGCCCGCCTTGTTCCTTAGGCCGGAACACCCTGATAGGTTCGATTTTTTTTAATATTAGTTATATATAGAGGTGTACAAAACCGGTTTTAAACCCAAACCGAAACGGTTTATAAACCGAACCGGTTTGGTCAACGGCTGGTCAAAACCGGTTTGACTCAAACCGGTTCGGTTTATAAACCGGTTTCGAAGCAATATAGGCCGACCTGGTCACACCGGTTCGTCCGGTTTATAAACCGGTTTCACCGGTTTTAAACCGGTTTTTCTCAAACCGGTTCGGTTTTAAAACCGGTTTGATTTATTTGAAGGGGACCGGTCCTGAAACTGACGGTTAGGGTCGGTTTGAAAACCGGTTTGAGTGAAACCGGTTTTAAACTTAAACCGGTTCGGTTCGGTTTGCCTAAAACCGGTCCCAAACCGGTTTTTTTTACACCTCTAGTTATATATATTTATTTTGAAAAAAGAAAAATTGTATTCTTAAGGCCCAATTACTCAACTCAAATACGGCCCAATTTTTCCCCCCCTGGCCCTTTGGGCCAAAAATTTAAGGAGACGGCGGTCCCGTTGTACATAAGTGTTATGCGCGTTCATGTTTGTTCCTTTAAAACCTAAGCGTATGGTTCATAAAACGAATAAAAATGATAGTACTTGACTAACCATAACTATATAAGTATTTAAATAAGCGTCTTTTATATTTATTTTATATACTTTTATACAAATATAGCTTTTACTTGACTTAGCATAATACATAAATTTATGTAAATAAGCCTCTTTTATATTTATTTTATATATTTTTATATAAATAATTAAATATAGCTTTTGTTTTTCTTTGACCAAATAAATAAAAATATAAAATAAAAAAATATATTCAACAAGCAAAAAGGAGAGAGAGGGATTCGAACCCTCGATAGAATAAAATTAAATGAACAAAACAGGTGTTCATGTTTATTCATTTAATTAAACTAGATGAACAAAACGAGCGTTCATGTTTTGTTAGACGCCTAGTATTAGGCGTTAGACTTGCACTTGACAAAGGACATGTTATATTGTTGTTTCTGTTCTTATATTACAACTATAAATTTGATTCAAACTTTAGTTATGAGCCTTTTCGACAACGATTTTCTACGTTTCGCGGTTCCGTTAAAACACACTGATGATGTTCTTTCAACTTCACAGGTTGATAGTTAAACACCTCAATTGATAACACAAGAAATGTCAGGCGTATCCCTTGCGGTGGGTCCCCGGTCCGACGCCGACGCAAGTGCAACAACCAAACGGCAAGAAAGCACGGCGGTAGGCGGTGTAATGGGATCTCTACGCGTAATCGAACTCCAACTGGTCGCCTTCATCATGGTTTTCTCAGCCAGCGGTCTCGTCCCACTTTTCGACCTCGCATTCCCCGTCTTCACCACCGGTTACCTCCTTATCCTCTCACGGCTAGCTTTTCCTAGCCACGGTGGAACCACCGCTTCGAAGGAAATATACCAAGGAAGCCGGATATTCCGAGCGTATGTGGTATTTGGGACGACGGTTGGATTGTTTTTACCGTTGGCTTATGTGCTAGGTGGATTTGCGAGGGGAGATGAACATGCATTGCAGTCGGCAACACCGCATTTGTTCTTGTTGTCGTGTCAGATACTAACGGAAAACATCATAAGTGGGCTGTCGTTGTTTTCGCCTCCGGTTAGAGCTTTAGTACCCATGTTGTATACGGTTAGGAGGATCTTTGTTATCTTGGATTGGGTTCAAGATGTTTGGATCAACAAGTCACTCGCTCCACAAGCAGAAATCAAGGTAATATACATTAATACAAGGATGTGGATGAAACTGAAAAAACCGAAAAAGCTAAACCGAAAACAAAAACAACGAAACTTATGGTTTTGTTTCGGTTTTGCAAGAAATAAAACCGAAAGAATTTATAAATTCATATTCTTTATGTTAATTATAAAAGTTTAATAAATATGTAAATTACTTTAGTATACTTAACTAGTTATTAAAAATATATATAATTTAGCCGCATGTTCATTATTTTGGCCAATATTTTTTCATTGTTCAAAATTTTCAAGCTTAAATAACAAAAATCGAAAATAAAAAAACCAAAACTGAACCAATTTTAGAAATTAAAAAATGGAATTTCAGTTTTTGGTTCGCTTCTAGCCTAAAATTGTGCACGCCCCTAGTAATATATTTGTAAAACCGAAGAAACCAAAAAACCAAAAGTGAACAATTTTTAGAAATTTAAAAAATGAAATTTTGGTTTTTGGTTCGGTTTTAGCCTAAAACTAACCGTACACGCCCGTATTAACATATTTGTGTGTTAAAAGGTTTGTGACTGATTACTTGATGATGTTTTGGTTTTGTGAAACGTTGGGAGTAGGATGTGGCATGGTTCTGGTTCGGAAGGGTTCTAGCGTTATCAAACCTAGCATATTTTTCGATCAATATGTTCGGGTTTCTAATTCCAAGGTTCCTCCCGAAAGCGTTTAATCAATACTTTAGGGAGGAAAATGAGATCCAAAGAAAGGTGGCGGAGGACAAGCAAGTACATGCTACTTCACCTTTAGATAAAAAGTCTATATAGATAAATGTATGTATGGGAAGTAAAAGGTAATTTGTATCTGATGTTTGTTTCATGCTTTTCTGGTTGTAAAAACTGACAGTTTGAAGGTAGAAGGGTGGGTTTAAATTAAAACATGATCGCGAATAGTATTTGATTGGTAAACCTAGATAGTTTTGAGCATATATGGTAGGTTATATATAACGCGTCGCTTCAAATAGTGTTTTTTTTGCTTAGTGTGTCGTCGTAGCAATAGGTAGATCCCATGCTTCATAAGCTAAAAACTAAAACTAAACCCGAACCTTAAACCGAAAACATTCGGCTTAAGTGGAGTGTGGTTGAAACAGAATGGGCTATGGAGAACAGAACGAGCTGTAGATTCTTTTTTATATAAACTACTTATAACATTAAGCTGAACATGATGGGCTATGGATATTCCAATATGGCCCACTAAACAGTACAAATAATTGGATTGAACCGAATTCAGCCTTTGGATCATGATTCATGAGTCTACCTTCAGGTCTTATCACAGTGAAAGATTTCACATGAGGGGTCTTATCACAATGATAGATATCGTATTTGATGTTTCACAGTGGCGAAGCTTGGACATATACGCTGAGATGGCCAGACTCAATATGTATAATGAAAATTTCATAAAGGGGGGCGGGCTCAAAAAATTTCGATCGGAAACGGGTGAATTTATGCTGTGTATAAAAATTTTCAGCTGAAAAAGGATAAATTTACACTGCCGAGCGAGAAAAAGGAGGCCGGGCTCAAAATTTCGATCGGAAACGGGTAAATTTACACTATGTATAAATATTTTCTGGCAAAAAGTGATGAATTTACACTACCGAGCAAAATATCGAGGGGGCCGGGGTCAAAATTTCGGTCAAAAACGGGTAAGTTTACACTGGATAAAAAATTTCATCCGAAAAATAATAACTTTACACTACCGAGTGAAAAAACAGAGGGGGCTGGGGCTACCCCTGGCCCCAACTAAAGCTACGCCCCTGGTTTTTTAGGATTAGTCCGGTCTAAAGCGTCAAAATAGGCAGAGGTTAACATCATTTTTAGAAAGTTTCACTTAGTTAGGTGTATTATGAGTAATTTCAAACGCAATTCAAAAACAAAATAAAAGTTTTCGAAAACCATTATGCTTACTATTCATATTGGAATTTCTTTATTCATCTATAAATTCATCTCTCTTTAAATTTTGCTTAAAACTCGCGGACAACGAGTGAGGTCTTGCTAGAAAAGATCGATAAAAACCCTTCAAACATTAAAAAATTATAGATAGTTAAAAAAAATACTTTAAAGCCTTTAATGGCTAGCTTAAAAGTTTTATAGCATACATAAGAATAATAATAAATGCTTTAACAGCTAGTATGATTCTAAATAACATAACACTTCTAAACACTTCAATCTCACACCAAACATATCTCAAAATTCTCTACTTCTCTCTTTTAAAACCACTTATCATAACGATGAAAGCCGTCATTTAAGAATGAGAGAGTTCACCAAATCATCGAAGTCTTGGTTATTCTAAATCATCAACCAAATCAATTGGAATAACACTTTTTTTTTTTTTTCATTTCCTTAATTTACTAAACAAATACCCATCCTTCCCATCAACCCTTCACTATCAATGCCACATTACTCTAGTGTACTTGGACAGTTTGAATTTCAATAACATGTTATGTTGAATGGGACCATGCATATACGTGACAAGCCTAATCCTATTAATCTATCTATGTATTGTTCTTGGGATCATGCATTATATATTATTATTATTATTATTGAAAATAAAGAAAACTGTTCAAAAAGATATCGTGTATTATTGATAAACTAATTGCAATGAATACAATAGATAAATTATTTACAAGAATACAATTAATAAATACTAATAAAATCAAATATTTTAATTATGCTATTGATTTGAAATAATAGGTGAAATATAACCACTAATCATATCAAATATCATGAGCCCATGTCATCCCATTTAATCTAATCGGGATGTCCTTACCTGACATGTTTCTTGGTATGCAGCTCAGGATTAAGGATGTATTCAAGCTAGACGGGAACCAACGAAATTACATTACTAATAAAGGTTTTCTTAGCCAATCTATCTAATTCATAATTGATTTTCCATTTCTACTACCATACCAATTAAAAAATATTGAACAATATAACAGAATATAGTCTCCTACTCTATTGTGTGCAAATTTATGTCAAAATCGTTTTGTTTCGAATCCTCCAAAGCATCCACCATGCACGAAGTCATCATAATTGCCTCGATCACAGTTCTCGTGTTCCTGTGAATGACAAACGAGTCCATCCAGTTGGCAAACTTCCCTAGAAATCAAATATCTAAACTGAGATCTTAATCCTAAAAGCAAACTGTACATAGGTGTTCATGATACTGACATTCAAAATGTCAAACCTGTCCAAAACATATATAACCAAACCATGCATAATGATTTAAGATTTATGTATATCATAGCTAGAGCTTATCCATGGTACGAACTAAATTTCTATATAGATTCAGAGAATTACTGTATTGGAAGAACCACCAATATTGAATAATTGATGAACATGTCCTGTGGCCATATATCGTTTGTCTCATTGTTGTTTGCATCCCACAGTGACATATATACTTTTAATTGTCTTTTATTCCCTTTTCTCTTTTGTTTAAGGATACATCGATCATAGTTGTAACGTCACAATATTTAAAAATCAATAAATTAATGCTGTGCTAACAACTTAACTAGTAAAAGCTAGCATCTTAAGCTTTTAAATCATAAGAAGCATATAAATGGTTTTGGATTACACTCATATGACATTTGCATCAAATTAAACTAATATAGTTTTGGTAGCAATAAACGTACTCACCATGTAACGTGTAAGACACATCGTTGTAGTGATGCACAATGAAAAACTAGAGGTGTTGAGGATTTGAAAAAGCGTGTCTAAAAGTTTTTCGGACGGTTTATGAATTTTAAACAGTAGCGCATGCATGGTTTTGTTTACAGTTTCAACTTCAAACCCGGAAACTGAATCATATGATCCTCTGATTTGATTTAGGTGCATCAATGAGTATCTATAGCTCACAAAACTCTTTGATGAGAAAATCAATGATCAGGTAACAAACTTTTGGAATTTAATTGTACCAATTCCTGTCTGTCTTTATGATATTCTGTTAAATTGCAAACTTTTGTGTTTCATAAATATGTCTAATTTTATAGTACCCGTGATGATTTTTGTTGTTGTGATGCATTTTGTTGATATTTATTTTATAATAGATTGACTACTTTTTTTGTTTAACATTGAAATGCTTATATGCCCAAAGTTTGACTTTCATGCGTACACTGTAGATCATTCAAATATGAATATAAACATAGTTTTACTGCTGCACCTCAATCAAATGATGATGCTTGCTCAAACTTATAAGAAGATTCTGAAGTTGTGTGTGCTCAGATCAATGACATATGGGGAGTTCTTTTATTTACTGTTGATTTTGAACACAGTCCTTGACTCTGAAATTTTATAATATTGAAACCAAATTTTGACTTAATAGGTGAACAATGTAAGAGGTCTGATCACCTATGAGTCTCCGGTCAAAACCGTTAACATCGTTATCTTTGGATACCTAACACAGGTATGTGGATTTTTATTTTTATTTGTAGCTATGATTATCATTATATGTTTATTAATTTGTTATTATTCTGGTTAACTTGTAAATTTAATTTCTAGCATCAGAATATATCTAGCGCTTGCGAAAATGTCATATATACTGCGGAATACGCAGCAAATGTTTTCCAAGGTATGTTTACTCAACTATATAGCACTTGTAGAGAATTAGAAAATTAAAAATGATACAGTGTAAGTGTAAAAACAAGATTGCTTTAGCTTATTTGATCAAATATATGCATGTTATTTTTTTTGTTAAACGGTGTGGCCGCGAGTTGGTGGGTCTAACTTGAAACGATGCCCAAAGTTTTCACGGAAAATTAAAAAATTTAAAATGATAAAGTGTATTAACAAGATTGCTTTAGCTCATTTTATTGAAAATAAAGTATAATCTATTTTTTTGTTAAACGGGGTGGTGTTCGCGAGTTGGTGAGTTTAACTTGAAACGATGCCCAAAGTTTGGCTCGAACTTGAACCATCAAAATTATGACGTTATTTCACATGTGAAGAAATCCCCTTTTGATTAAACTGGTTAAAAAGTTTTCGGGACAGTTTTGACATTGTATGTGGCAGCACAAAAAGTGTTGCGGGTTAGTTTCGAAACATGATTATTGAATTTACATGTATTAATATGCTAATTATGAATTATTCTGTTTGTATGCAACACTTGTCGAAATTAAATGGATTGGTTATTTGAAACTGGCTTGGCATCTTGATCCCTGACTTGTTTTGAGAATTAGTGGTCTTGAATGATTTGTAAGGCTATAAAAACAACTAAATATAGAATCGTTCTTGACAAAAAAATTACTATGCTGAAAAAAATAACAAATTCTTTTGCAGAACCATGTAAAAAGCTACCATTGTGACACCACTATATCTATTCTTTTAAATTGACGATACATGATGTTGAAGGATATGTCATATCAGTAGACCACCATAGCATGGGGATGTTGAGCGAATCGGAGACTAATGATAGTCCACACAATTTCTTGATATTAGCCAAGAAAATGATTGTGCCAATTTCCCTACTATGAATTGTGTAGATGAACTAGAATTATCATGTTTTGAAGTTAAAGTGATGCTTGCTTTTCTCTACACAAAACTCAAGCCTTTCTCATTTGTGTACTCATTAACCAGGTCCGAAGCACTACTTTCTCTGCTACATTTGTACATACATTAACATACTTGTGTCATTGCATAGAAGACTACATTAGAAATGTAGTTAAATAATAATTAAAAAGCATATGCACTACCACAAATTGTGAATCTAATCTTGTATATTTGGCCCACATTTTACAGTTTTGCTTTTAACTTTTAAATTACTTTATATTCAGTTGCAGCAACAACACAGGGCCGGCATCTTACACAAATTCGAGGTCAATGCTTCGGCACTTGGTTTTCTACAAATTACACGCGTTATGTTACCATGTTTTGTTTGGCGTTCTCAAATGCGAAATGGCTATGATGATGAGTTTGAATTTCAACAAAGTTGAAATTTTTACAAGTCTTTCAGTGGCAACCGAGATGGTCATGTGCTTAACTTCGCTGTCGTGTGGCACCTGGTAAACATGTTGATATGTAATTCAGCCAAAATTTGGCATTTTGTTTGTCTTTGATTGAAATTTTAAAATGGGATTTAAAAGTGAAACCCGACCTTAGTTTGAGCGGTACACGGACTTTGATTTGTACTTGGGATTGGTATATTGTATAATATTTGCACTTGCATTAACATCAACCGGATCATGCACGTGCTTGATTAACTTTAACCGGACGGACGTCGTGAATTGACTATTAAATGAATGGTGTTATTTTTCGTGTTAATTCGTTAAGAAAACGCATATATGTGTTGGGGTTAATCTATGTTTGTTCGTTAACCATTTAAAACGGCTCATGAAGTACACGATGTTGTTTCTAGAAAGGCATTAAAACTATAGTGAGTTGTATAGCATGCTAAGAGATTCATCAAGTTTCATGTCTTGCTTTGATGTAAAATGCCTTTTTTTTTCTATTTCTAAAATTATATATAATCGAGTTACATATAATGAGGTTTTTGAGAAAATTAGTGATGACTGATATATCGTGAGTTTTACAGTTTTCAGATATTAAAATTTTAAAGCATTCTTTCGTGCTAATCATCATCCAAGAAATGTTGTCATTTGATGCGTTGTAAAAAATAGTGATTGAGAAATTGTTGGAACAAAATGTTTAGTTACGTTTAAAACACAGGCTGATGATATAAATAGATAGAATATAAATACTTCAAAAATATAAAAGAATATCCTTTGTAACCATTGACTCATTCAAATTTCCATCTGCTATGTACTTAAAATACTCGGAATCCGTCAACAATACATGATTTTCTGAGTGTTACAAATTCAAACACCAAGGACTAAATGCAATATGCAACATGGACCAAATGAACGTGCACTTTTGACTTCTAAGTCAAACACACTACTTCGAAAAGGTATAAGGTTTGACTTCATTGGTCAAACGTTACCTCACATTAATTGAAGGAAAATGTCATATTTATTAGTGATTAAAATTTAGTTAAGTGTATGTTGTTGGTTACGTGTACGTTTACAACGGAGTATGATCTTTATATTATTATTTTGATTGTAATTATTAGAATTAGTATTATTGATATAACTGTTTTAAATATTATTGTTATTTGATTATGAATGCTTATGACACACCAATGCTATTAACTCGAAAACTTAAGTTAAATAAACCAATAAAATAAATAAGCTAATAACGAAACTAACAGATTACTCTACAGTATATCACAATATGATTGAAAAGTTAACATAATCGGGTACCATCTTGCAAATTGTCATATGTTGACCTTAATCATTTCTCACTCTCTTTGTCTCATTTGCCTTGTTTTTACTCAACATCTACTAAGATCTTTTGCATTGACCTATAGCGAACTATGATACAGTCACGAACCGTACCGATGCCATCAAATTCATGTACCATCTCCGCCCCAAACCGAGCTCATACCGACCAAATCCGTGTTGTGTCCCCGCCGCAACGCGCGGGCACACTTACTAGTGTACGTTGTAACATGACAACTTTTCTATTTGCTTTTTTGAACGTAATTAATTTCTTTCTTTAAAAAAGGAACTACCATATCATAAAAGTAAATGTTCATTTTTACGAGCTATAACTATAAATTTTTATCAAATCTTCCATTGATCGACTATCTTTTGGGGGAGCATCTTGAATACATCCTTAATCTTGAGCTGCATACCAAGAAACATGTCAGGTAAGAGCATCCCGATTAGATTAAATGGGATGACATGGGCTCATGATATTTGATATGATTAGTGGTTATATTTCACCTATTATTTTAAATCAATAGCATAATTAAAGTATTTGATTTTATTAGTATTTATTAATTGTATTCTTTTTTTTAACAAATTAAATTCTTGGTTGTATTTACAAACTGAATTGGAAACATAGATATTACATCAACATAGTAGGTAAGCGGGCAACAAGCTGCGTCGCCACCCCTTTCTGAATTGCAAATCCTAACCTGCTAAAGACATACCCCTGCCCCTTTGGAGTCGACACTTTGCTATGCACAACCTGTTGGGCCCTGGTTAGGAAACAGATAGCTTCCGGTGATTGTTATTAGATACAAACTAGAGAAGGGTTAGGTGAGGTGCAGCTTAATCTTACAGCAGCCTATTAGAAGGAAATTTCACGATAAGAAATATATTGTAAATCACTAAAGCACACACGTTATTTACTTAAAGAAGAAAGAAAAGTCAAACATCCTTGGTTGCAGAGCTATATTAGTAAAACACATCAACAACATACATAAAAAAAACTCTACTAACATTCTTTGATGAGCAAACCCATAAGTCTAATGTTTTCAAACCCATAACTTTTACTTACTAATACCACAAATTGACCTAGACATCCACCTAAACCACATTACCCATCATGATTTACAAATAACATGTTGAAAAAGACAAATTAGACGACATACCACTAAGTCACCGACCGTCTAGTTTGTGTGCCCGATAGACTGTGAATCACCGACAGCTGCGGGAAACGTAATTGCTTGAAATAGGTGAGTCCATGGTGGGATTTATGATGAAGGAAATCATCCTGAACCCCAAACCAAACGGTTTTCAAAAACCAAAATTTCGATTTGGTTTGAACATGAAACCGACCCATGGACACCTATATAATTTTCTTTTATACTAATGAATGCGTGACCAAAGTTGCAGCATTTGCGTTTTGTATGTTTACGAACATTGTGTCAACTGGATTTAAAGTTAGACTTGAACTACCTGGGAAGTTTTTCTGTTCTTGGACGATCATTGGAATTTCCCATTGGATCCTTAAGTTGATTCGAAGAGGGTTAAGAGATGCGTTGAACGCCCTAGCACGCGTCTTGTATTCATTGTGTTAGAATGTGATAATACATTATATTAAAATTTTGCATGCATTATTATTATAGAATAAATTAACTTGTGTACATCCGAAACCTTATAATAAAGTTATAACAGAGTGAGTATCAACAATAATGTATTTTGGATCAGCAGCCTATTAGAAGGAAATTTCACGATGAGGATTATGTATGAGCAGTTCCAGAACCTTGTATGAATATAATATTTTTAAAAGCATATTTTAGTGTTACTCTGTAGCATAAAGAAGTCTTGTTTATTATGCAAAATTCATCTATGCAACAGTAAAGATAAAATTAATAACCGAAAGTGCTATGTTATACACGTGCTTCTTTGTGTATCTTGTTTTTTAATTTGATTCCGCTTGAAATGTACAGAGAATTCGAACAAAAAAAGTTGGTTGTTGGTGAAGTAGGCGCCTGGGGCGAAATATAGACGCCTAGATGGGCTCATTTATCTCCTTATTTTTAGTCTCGATCTTGGTTAAACTCGATTCCATTCGAGCTTTTTGTGAGCTGATCTCGACTAGCACACGAGCGGTTTGGCTCGTTTACATCCCTACAATTAGGTATGATTTCATTTATTACTTTTAATATTAATCCCTGCGTACCCGCCGCATAATGGGGCAATGGAGGCATCTTTTATGTACACAAGTTTAAAAATGGACTTTTTTTGCTTGTTTTGTTCTAATCGGCTCGAATCATGTTCTTTACAGATGTTAATATTGCTCTTGCTTTCGTTGACGTGTTATTGGAACCCTTGCATTCTATCAGGTTATGTTCTTAGTCTTTTAAGTTTTTTGAAATTGGGTTGAGAGCTTGGAACTGGGAATTCGTTTAATGTTAATTTGGAGCTGGCCTGTTCCTTCATTATAGGTTGTTGGTCATTTCTTTACCGGGTACACCCAGTATCATCCGAGTCCTGGTCAAGTGAACAATAATAGGCAAATTTGACCATTATTTCTCAGAACAATTACAAATGTGTTGGCTACCTAATCTTTTTGTGTTATGTCATATCATTGTTGGATCGGTTTGAGCATGAAAGTGCGATTTATGGTTTTACTTGAGGTTGGATTTTCGCCAAACACATTTAAATTAGTGTTAACTGTGTTTTGATTTTGTTTATGTTAGCGACTAATGTTGTGCTACTGTGCTCTATCGTTCCGATAGGCCGGATATTTCATTCCTTTGCAAAGCATAAGTTTTTTTTTGTTTTAATGCTTTATAACGACTGTGGTTGTGTGTCTTCGATTTCAGGGTTTAGGGTGAATTTGCTTTCGATGACATCGGCGATTTCAAGGTGAGTCAACTCCAGGCTGCTACTTTGCGTTTTTGCTGAATAAAACTTTCTAAATTTGGTGTGTAAATGAGTTGATTTGAGCCGAGCCCAACCTCATCTAGGCTCTAATTCGACACGTTTAAGTTACGAGAGCTTGAGCTCGAGTTCGAGTTTGGATCGTTTATTGTTTTTAATTAATTTATACATTTTAAATAATTAGTAAACATATTTATAATAATTTTCGTTTATAATAATATTTGACCGTATAAACATATATTAAATATACAATCTTAAAAGTATGTAAATATTAGGCTCATATGAGCAGCTTATGAGCTTGAAGATGACTTTTTTTTATTGCATTTTAATGATTTATGACATCTAGATTTGTTACGTGACTCTAACTTGCATGATAAGCAGAGTCGCCTCCCAGAAACCCGAAAGGGTTTAGGGTTTAGGACTATAGTGTTGAAAATGCTCGCAAAAACAGGTCAGTAAGTGAGGAGAAATACAAATTAAATCATATTGAAACTATAGTGTTGAAAATGTGTGTAGTGTATACTGAGATGAATGTTTTGTGTTATGCAGCGAACTCCATTTGCAGATACATGTGAACTCATGGACATCCCCGAACGGCTTATAGAAAATGCTGCAACAATTAAGGGACGGGTAACTTGGCTTTATACAGGAAAATGGAAGTTATTACAGCTAGCTTACGTTAGTGGGCTTGTAATAGCAAGATAGGATTTTTATGATTGTAAATTAGGCTCAACACTACTTTTGGGTGATGCAAATTGACAACACTTCATTTGACTAATTTTTGATGTTCTAGATGAGTTACGTATGTATAGAATGTAAGGATCAATCTTCGTATGCAATGTTCAAGCAATTCTTTTCTTTCTTTTTTATTTTCTTTGCTAATGTTTTACACATCATCATGATGACTAAAGTCTAAATAACTTGATTATCCATTTTATGATGTCATGATCTCTTTCGATTCATTTTAGAAAAGTAGTAATTTAGTTTTATCAAAAACCATCATACGACCCCGTCGCAAAGCGCCGGCTCGAGCCGCTACGAACTGAATCACAAATGTGTCCCCGCCGCAACGCGCGGGCACTCTTACTAGTGGTTACGTAATTAAATACAAACACTAAATATACATATTGTTTTAATAAAAATACATTTAATTTTAAAAAAATTCGGGCATAGCGGGGTGTCGGGCCTGTGGCCGTCGACTACCCGACCACACCTTATGGCCAGCCCTGTCGAAAAGGATAATGAAAGCCTTGATACCAACATGATAGTGACATCTATACATAAATAGAATGGCAATCAATATGATAATGGATGGATTTTGCATAGGTTGAAGGGCATCTCGCGATACCCTTCAACTTTCTTGTCGAAACACATATTTAGTTCAATTTGTTTTTCTTCACTTTATGCATCGGAAAGCTGCAAACACAATTTTTTTTAGCCCGTGCATCCTCTTAGCTTATATTTTGGATTCGCCACTAAATACAACTTGAACAAACAACCATATTATGATTCAATGAAATAGTGACACATATGCAATTGATCGACGACGCCATGGCACCGATCACACAAGGTGGTTGTATGATTCCATAAAAACAGTGTTGTATTTACGCCAAGCGACTATTTAAATGTTTATCACGTAAGGCTGCTGTAAGAGTAATATGGTTGTTTACCAAGTTAGATGAGTAGAGAAGGGCTGCTGTAAGAGTAATATGGGTTGCATAGCCATCAATCAAGAGGTGGATCAAAATTCAGAACTCTCTTAATCTTAAATGTTCATCATATGAGTCAGTCACTTAGTTATAGGGTTAGCTCGTACAAGTAAAAGTGTACCTACTTTGGATATATAGGACCAGCAAGCCAATAATGTGTGCATGATCTGGGTTAGGGGCCATGGAACAGGGTTCACGTTGTGGCCCGGATCCAATTCTCATCATTAGTCAGCGTCCGAAGACACAAATATCTCAATGCATTCACCCTCCAACCTTTTCACTTAGCTAACTATCTAGTATATATAAATGTTTGATCTATATATATGTACTACAAATATCTCAATGCATTCACCCTCCAACCTTTTTACTATGATTATTAGCTAACTATCTAGTATATATGTTCGAACAAAGGAACCGTACAACCAACTACGTTATTGATAACGCTTGGATAATTTGAGAGTTGTGAACCACATTCAGATTGAAATAATTTGGTGGCTCTCCTAAACTTTAAATCAGATAAAACTCGGCCTTTGAAAAGAAGTACGTGTATTCGTGTGAATTCGTGAACCAGTGCGACTAGATGCAAGCTCCGAAAGACAATCAAATGACCCTTTATAATATAGCGATTGGATGGTTATTAAATAACCACTATAACTACCATTGATAGTTATATAACCGTCATAACTACTTATGGTAGTTATAAACCCACCATAACTAGCTACAATTAGTAGTTATACTACTATCGCTGAACCAACTACCGATAGTGGTTATAACCTCCATAACTACCAGTGACGTTGCCTCATGCGCCCCGTTTACGAGAAATCAGAACAGTCTTGATCAAATGTGCACTCCGCATCTCCTAACTTGTATCAATGTATATTCTAATTAATTTCTCATTTGGTCTTAAGTGAATCCCGATTGAGACTAAAATCATCAGCATAACGTTGACAGGAAAGAAGACGGACTAATGATCATTTGTCAACAACATTACATTATTTCATCGTTAGGAAATGATCATATATACACGCAGACTATCGGGCAACAACTCAAGATGAAGATCTTGTAACAGGGCAGGAGGGATGCATGTTGTGTACATTAAAAATATCCAAACTTAATGTTGTCACCAGATAACGTACGACCCGAGCATTTAGTGTTTGGGTTTTAGGGAAGTTTCAGAATCACTATATGTAAAGCTAGCTGCACCAATAATATGATAAATATAATTGATCGAGTGTAGATTTTTAGGGAACATATATGGAACAGAAATGACTACTGTTTGTCATGCAACTTCCTATATATCGAGCTTTTAGTGTTTGGGTATTACATAGATTTCAGAAATCCAGTAATAGCTAGCTATATATAGCTAGTATGATATATATAATTGATCGAGTGACTGATCGATTATTATTTATTAGGGGCCAGCATGGAACAGAAGTGACTATATATTATTTGTCATGCAAGTTCCAGTAATATATCATGAATTTTTTTTCAAAATAGGATAAAAAAAAGAGGTGAAATGGTATCTATGAGAGAGAAAGCATGTATTAGGAAAGAAAATGGCCGAGATCTCACACAAAACAAAACATGGGATCTGGCTATTTCAAATACATGTTTTCTCTCTCCTAAAACCATTTCACATCTTTGTTTTATCCTATTTTGAAAATATTTTCAATATATCATCGACAAGTTCGATCACAATACTTCTGAAACATATATACATTAATATCATATCCAAAGTTTAGTATGGAACTATGGACTTATTTTAGAATACTAAATAGAGGCTACATGCAACATATAAGTATAGCAGTCCATAAACCATGCATATATAAAAACACAATCTGTACTTGGTCGTAGAGCTTGGAAGCCTCGCAAATATGCGAGTAGTTGAGTCGTGCCAACGAGTCATGCTATGTCGGGTGCATAATCCATATCTCTTGCCTTACTCAGACTAATCTGGTTGTTGTACCCTAGAATACAGATGCGTTTGTCTAAGAAGATGCGCACAATCTGTTAAGAGATCGATCAAACATAAACCCTCAACCAGTGCTAATGTCTTACTTTGTTCAAATGGTACACCCGAGAACAAAGCCTAACATGAATCAAGTTCATCATTTCACCAGAGTGGTCACATTAATAACATACCACATAAACCCTCAACCAGTGCTAATGTCTTACTTTGTTCAAATGGTACACCCGAGAACAAAGCCTAACATGAATCAAGTTCATCATTTCACCAGAGTGGTCACATTAATAACATACATGCCAGTATTAAATTACAGAGGGAAGCTAGATATATATACCGACGAAAGCACATGCATGAATCAAGTTCATCACTATGAGAGAAATGCTAGGTATTCAAGATCTACGACAAAGCAACGAACATGATTAATTAGTGCATGAATATGGATGTAATCCTGATCATTGGTGAAAACACAAAGTTTAAAGGTCAAATTATAACTAGTAGAAACAACGTTGAGTATGAAACTTATTGTGTATGTAAAGTATAGGATCGTGTCAATAACTTATTAGAGGCGGTGATTCGGTTGCAGCCGTGAAAACACAATTAATCAAAATGCTCTATGCAGTTCATGTTGTTGCAAGATTGTTCATTCAATTGTCACAAGCTAGTCATAAAACAATTTAGTTAAAATTGGAGGGTTACGCGCGTTAGAAATATATAAGGATTTGTATACATAACATCATAGATCATTATTCTTATACTCCAAACAAAGATCCTAGAAACCAATCACACATATCAAATCAAAGAACATATCCAAACACAATTGCTCAATGGCCTTAAATTATGACGGGCCAGGCGTAAATAGAGGTTTAATTTTACTTGTGTTAAATATAAAGTTTTAAACCTTCACACAATTATGGATTCAACTTGCACTTTTACACAAATATCAGCATGCACTTTATGCAAATATCCAACTCGAACGTTGTTATCTACCAATAATTAGACCTTCAAAATCATCTATATATAGCCTTAAAAAACTCACCAATTCACATAACAAAACCTTCATTTTCTAGTTTTCCAATTCAAATAAATCGATATTCGATCCCTATTAATAAAAAATAAAAAATCAATCGATCTCGGTCTCTCCCCAAAACCATGAAGATGAAGCTAAACTTGAAGGTTCGTGATTTCTATATAAAATATTTTTATATTTGTTCATTTGATTATTTAATTAATCATTTATATAAAGCAAACGGGCAACAAGCTGTGCTGCAAACGGACAACCAGACTGTTTGGATTGTAAAATCAAATTTTTTTTATAAACTATACATTGATACACCTTTATAATTATTATATATATTAAGAAAACAAAAAGGTTTTTTAATGTTTTATCATAGTTACTTTTTGAGGTGGTTGGATGGTTATCTAACAACCTAGTATGCTAAATCACATGCAGCATTTTGTGAACGAGTATATGGAGGAAAAAACAAATGGTGAACACTTTGATGGATTTCAAACGAGGGCCGTTGAAAGAGATCGATTCATCAGCGGTCTAGCAACGCCACAGTTTGGGACTTACGTTGGGAATATGATGAAAAATGAAACAAGAACAGAATATGTATTGAAACTGGCTAATAACCAGTTAAAGAGGGCGTTGAGTTCTGATCATAACACATGTAGACAACAAGAAACAACTAAAGTGAATCACAATAGAACAACACTTTCGGAGCTGTTCCAGAGAACTAAAATTGACGACGAAGAAGAAACCAAAACTAAAAGCAAGATAGATGAACATAATGAAGAGAAAACCGATAACCATTCAGTGAGAAAGATACTGAAAAGATCTACAACATCATCCGATGTTTTTGGTTCAGCAGATGAAAAACTACACAAGGTACGTCTGTCCCATCCATTTGAAACCTATGTATTACACAGGTTGAATAAATGTTTTTAAAAATACTTATTTCAAATAACATATTATATACTTCTTAAAGGCATCTTATAAAAAAAGAATAGAATTTATAGCGTAGTTAGATTATTTATCAAATTAAAGAAACTCGTTATTATTTAATATGAAAGAAGAATAAGAAATCAAAATCCAAACTTCACACCAAAAGTCGATAGGCGACATCAAATGTTTAATTAATAAAAAAAAAGAGATGCGGGAAAAGCAACAGTTAATTAGGTGACCTATAAAGCTGACATGTGCCCTCGTTAATAGAAGATAGAAGATATTACTCTTATCCAAACCCGAGTTTATTATCTATTATATAGATATTATTATCGTAGTTATCATTCATCTTTAGTTTGTTATTCTCTTATTTGAATTCATGTTTTCTAACATAGATACACATGCAGATTCTCCAAATGATTAATCTTGAGGCCATAGCTATATCTCAAAACATGCGAAAATATGTGAAGAAAAATTGGGTCGCCGACGAGCAAGATATTATGATATTTCCTTACTCTACAAGCCAGACAAAGAGCAAGATGTCATATGCAGCTACCAACTGGAAAAGAGAACGCTGGATAAAATCAGATGCAGAATGTAAGTAAATTTATATATACATGCAGAATAGTACACCATCTAATTATTAATATTGGTATTATTAGACACAGAATTTGTAAATATAAAAGTATAAGAAACATAATATCAGTGAAAGTCAACTAAACTTTGAGACTAGAATATACAAAATTAATCTTTTAGACATTATATTAAAAAGATTCAGTAAACAAATAACAAAAAAAGCTTACTGATTTGAAATTCAATGCATTTTTCACAAGCATAAGAAATTCAATGCTTGTCCAAAAGACAGGTCAAATACTTGTCTCCTTGAATATATTTCACAATGTTAAATTTATTTAAAAAAATGTTAAATAAATAATTCTATTAAGGATCAAGGTTCCAAAGCTTTCTATTTTTAATGTATCTAACTCATGACTCCTATTTTATGTGTAGACTTGATATTGGAACTGTAGAAGCAACCAATATGCTTAACTTAGTTAAATTCATATGGAAGCACGTAGAGATCGAATTAAGAAGTTCATCTATTCTATTGATCGAAGATATTGAAACCGCCAAAGCCATGATTAGAACAAGATTGTTATTAAGAAGAGACATCAAATGTGAAATAAATTTTGCATGTTTTTTTAAGGATACTCGTCAATCCCATGAATCAAGTCCTCCATGGTCGGATACTCATCGATCAATTCTATGAATCAAGTCCTCCATGGCGGATACTCGTCAATCCCATGAATCAGTTGTCCTCGATCCACGATTTTAGCCTTCATTGTTTTTGTGTAAGGGTGTGATGCATGGCCTAGGTGGTTAATTAATTTGTTTGTATGTAATTTGTATGGCTTGAAATGTTCATGTGAAACAACTTGTTATAAGATTTTCTTTCATGTATATATAGCTCGCTTAAAATTATTATCTAAAATAATAATAATAATAATAAGTATGTGTAATAATACAATTCTAAATAAGTACAATATACCCTCCTTAGGCTGCTTTGAATGATCTCAACATAACTCAAGACATGATGGTTTTTTGTGTGTGGTACCGACGAGGAACACTACCCCATTCATTAATTGGTACCGAAAGCAAAATCAGTATAGATGGTAAACTCCTGTTGGTCAACACAAAATTTGATATCAATCAAAAGAAATTAAAAATAAATTATTATTGTTTAATTTTAATAATATTTATTTGAAAAATGTTTTTGAGATGGGTGTAATGATTGATGATCGAATGTATTGTTTTGGGATGAGATTAAAAAGTTGATGTGACGTTAATATGGAAGAGAGATCAGAGTTGTACTCCCGTCACCCAAAGGCCGGGTCTAAGATACCCATAGAGTTAGGAAAGTTACAAGATATAATGATAAGGGTTAATGGAAAATTCATTATGTATTTTAGAAAGTAGACCCACATACTAGGACAAATTTATAAAATAAATGAGTGACATGGACAATAATAATTTGGGACTGATCGATGAAAGAGTAGGGATGCTTGATTCAACGGCGTAAAGTCCATTACTTTCCATCCAAAATAATAATTTCTAGAATAACTCAAACAAGATTAAAGCACCTGCGTTCCTGAAAGACTATACATTGTAGTAGATCGAAAAGTACCAAAAGAAACATGACACCCTATATATGTTGAGTCAGGATCAAACTGGTATAATTAAGGCAACGGTTATTCATACACCCTTTTTGGTTATTCACACACCCTCTTAACACACACCAAATCTATACATACACCCTATAAAGAGTGTATGAATAACACATCCCATAATTAATGGATTCACTAACTTATTGAGCATTATAAACTCCCATACTAAATTATGTATGAAAGCCTTAATTCAAACCCTTTTCCTTTTAATTTTTTATTGATTTTTTGAATTTCTTTTTAAATTGTTACTCTTTATATACATATATAGTTAACTAACTCACATACTTAACTAACTAATTAGCATGTGTCGCGTTGTGCGGGTTTTTAGCACGGGCTTGGATGTTACATTATAAAATACAATAAGATGAGCCATTCCGCTACTCTTTTGAATAAATTACAAATATTTATTTCGTTTCTAATAAAAGGTGCTTCCCATCGTGGAGTGCAGGGTAACTAATGGTCGGGTATAAATCTTGTATATTATTCCTTTAGTTGTATAGTTTTATTGAGTTTATTGTTAGAACTTTGGTACTTCATACATGTTTTTGTATTTTAGGTCATTGATCGTTAAAGATGCTATACTAAAGACGTGTACGAGTATGGAATGATATCTCAGGAAGACCGGAGCATGATTTGGAGTCTTGGGAAGTGTTAGAAGGATTCGGGAATAGTTTGGATGAATAACCATATGCCGATGCTAAATATAAACAAGATGGGTGAACATCAAAGTGTCAATGAGTAGAACAAGCATATGTAGGGCTAGAAAATGAGTTACGAGATCCATAATATATGAAATTTGGTTTCTCGACGAAAAAAATCCGAAAATGAGGTTTTCTTTGGTAGTGTATCGCGAAAAAATGAGCATACGTCAATCGCGATACGCGATGGACATAAAAACGTGAAAAAAACAGGTGGTGGTAATGTAGGCAGTTGTATTGGTGTATGGACTTGATGACAGGCGGCCGTGATGGTGAAAGTGTCATTGGTGATAGAAGACACCAATATCGGTGGTAAAAGGCGTTGGTTGATAATGATGGTGGTAGTAGAAAGCAACTTTGGTGGTGCAAAGGCACTAGTTGTATATGGTGTAAGGTGACTATGTTACACGGTTGTGATCTACTGGGAGGTGGTAGACAAAGACTGTGATAGTGGACGATGGTGACTTAGTCCGATGAGACAGGGTGGAGAGACAAATATAAATATAAATATAGAGATGGAGAGAACGAGGAACGAAAAGGGAAACGTGAGGTAGGCGGCTAATCTGATCTTGATTTAACCTAATGTAACTGAATATGAGATAAAAGTTACCTTATTCTGTAGATAGTTAAATGATGAAACTAAGACATAGGCCACCGAGCACTACTACTACTTTTGGGACCTTAATCGTATGTATTATAACAAGTCAATTTGGGTCTAAGGATCCTTGTGTGTAAGACCTTGACAAATGTTAATTTGTGGATTGGGTACACAAACGCAAACTGGCCAGGTGATATCAAAGTTAACTTGGGCCTACTATTCCTTGTGTGTGAATGTTATATGTAGAAACCTAAAGTGGATGAATAGGTTTCGTAACGTTTTTTTTTGTAATCTTTTATCTTTTTTTCTTTTTACGTTTCCATAGACGATAGGAATCACCAATACAAACTCTCACTAGGCTAAAGTAATGATCAACTTCTAAAACACACCACGTCAAAATAGTATGTCTTTATACTTCTTCATGCATTCACTATGTCAGAATAGTAAAATCTCACAACATTATGTCATGATAGTGTTTAAACTATCAAGAACTAACACACACTCAAAATTTTCGGCTTATATATGTAATTCCATCCGCTAATCAAGCTTTTTACCAACTATATATATATATATATTTAGTAGTTAATTATTTTTCTATTTATTTTATTTTATGTCTTAACTGAGACTATAACTCACTATCTTTTAGTTATCAGGCATATTTCTGCCATGCTAGTGGTTTTTACCAACTATATGTGCATCGTACATGGTTATACAAAATATTTAGTTATATTATATATCTACTAACAAAATTAACAAGAAAAAATAAACACTTTTCCCTACTTATCTGCATTTTTTGCCTAATTAACGCCCACCAAGACCAAAAGACCGGTCATCCTTAACCCAAACGTAGATAAGGTTACACGTCATACATCCCCTAGTTGACTCACCTCCCATGCATCCACTACATGTTTTATTTCCTTATCTTTTACTTCTATTTTTGTTCATCATCATTTATATATAGTCACACACCTTATTTTGTATCACATATACTCTCTTTACAAATTCATCAAAACCTTGATTATATAGCAACATATATACATATTATGGTTTTGGATTCGGTTTTCTATGAGCTATCCGCTTTAATTTTGAACCTTCTTCAGCATCCTACGTCTCCAAGAAGGCCGCCTCATAGGGTTCAATTATTAACTAAGATAACACCAACGGGGTTTGCAACGTTGTTGTTGGGGGTATCATTGACTTTGATGGTGTGTGGATCAGTAACGTTCTTTATAGGGTTCTTGTTGATGCCTTGGGTGTTTGGTTTGGTTATGATGTTTTATGTGATCGGGATTGTCTCGAGTTTATTGATGCTCGGTCGAGCCATCTTTTGTCATAGTTTTTCTACCCAAAATGGTGTTCGTGCCTATGTGACATATATATGAGTAAATTGGACTAGAACTAGGGAAAATTGAGTTAGAATTTAAACCCAATGTGGTATATATTTTCATATGTTTTATGTAACTGTATAATCTATTTTTTCTTTTCAACTTTTATTGATGTTGATTAGTTCTTTTATATTAATGTTTTTTTAGTATTTTATGATTAGTTTTTACATATGATAATTAGTGTATTTCTCCTAGCGGTTCTAGGATTCATTCTTTACATTTTAAACGAGATTTGCATTAAATAGTAGAAAAAAGAAATTCAAACTCTTATTTTAAGACATATAAGAATGTCGACAACTATACAAATACATTCAAAGTACGAATTAAGACTTGATTCTAAAAACTGAGACGTTCCAAGGCTTTTAGGTGCTAAAACCCGAGAAGCTAGACACAAAGCGCAATAGCTTCACGTACGGAGACGCTTGATATTAAAACAATATTTATAGTTTTTTAGCAGCTAAATATTTCACACCCAAACCACCTTACATCACATCAAAATAAGAATGACACTTATAAATTAACTATACATGGCAATTTTATAGCTAATTCTTAAACATAAAAAGTATGTCATAATTCTAAACATTTATAAAAACTCATTAATTATCTCCAAAATAGTATAAAAAGTATTTTTATTAACAAGAACCAATATATAAATTATAAATTTATAAAGACAGGTTGCTAAGATTAAACAAACACCAAGTATCAGTCTCATCACAAGAAGTCAGCTTTTTTTTAACCGCACAAGAAGTCAACTCTTGCATTATTGTGCTGCATTGCAGCCTGGAAACTTTTAATTATTAGTTATTACTACTTTGTTGTCATTAAATACATTAACATCTTTTTAACTTTTTACTAGATGATGGTGTTGGGTGGCTAGACGATGGTGGATTAGTCATTTTATTTAATTAATTAATTAACTATTATTTTTATTTATAGTTTTAATATCGAGGGTAGTCATTTTACATGACTTAAATGAAAGTTTTTACAAAGTTAGTTAATAAGGTTCAACGATGACATGGTGTAAAGAAAATCAAGTTATTAGAATCAAGTGTATAATTATTAAATGTTGTAGACCAACAATGTAATATTTTCAAAGCATAAGGACCAAACAAGCAATTAACTCTTTAACTTAATTAAACTTCATTATATTTTTATTATTATTATTATTATTGGAGCAACTTTCATTGGTAAAAAGGCAACTAGCAACTAGAGTCATTGCTTGTTGCTCTAGCGTTTTGCTAGTTTGTTGAATGAAAGTTTCCGTTCTAAAATAAACTAGAGCCATGAAACCAATACAACCAATTAAAAAGAAAAATTCTAATAATCTTTCCGGTAAATGGGTATGACATGGGACCTATTTTCATGGTTAACTCAATATACTCAGAGACCTAAACTTAACTAAAATGTTGAGTTGTTTTTTATGCCTACAACACTAAAGTCTTAGAGAGTATTTAAGAATTAAAATATTAATTAGATGCAATGATAATGGACATGAGACCTTCCTCCTTAGCATCCGACCACTACATAATTAAGTTATGGAAACCGCTAGCCAACAAAGTGGATATTTTGTTTTGTGTTAGTAATTCACTGGGAATTGTAGTTTTGATGGTCAGGATATATGCACTTAGTTTTCCAATCAAAAAGGTATATATGCACGTACGGAGCAATCAAGTCACTTAAGACTCTCACCTTTCCATGTCATAATTCGTCACTCATGATCACGAATAGTGGGAAGTGAATCATCTAATAAAGCAAAATCCATAACCAATAATTCAAATTGTTACGGTGATGTTTTTTACTTTACAATTATTGTTTAACCATGAAGAATATATATTGACCTTATGTTGTTGAAGCATACATACGTCGTTTCTTGTTTTCCAAATAAACCATAATGTTTTTATTTTTAGTATTGTGTAAAGATCGAGCCTCTATAATCGAAGAGTGATTTACATAACTACAACATTTATATGCTTAGGGGGGGCGTCTATAATTATAGTCTTAATCAATTGAGATTATGACACGCCGCTAATGGTTAACAAACTTGGTAATAAAAGGTTACAAGACCAAAGTTCTAATGGTTATTATTTAAAACAACGTGCTAGGCGTACGATTATTACCTATACGTGCCATGTAACATACAAAAACTTCAACTTTTCTCAATACTATAGGTAAGGTATACACACAATTACAAGTACTATAAAAACAAGAAGAAACGTAAATTTCAAGGATTACCTAGTTCCTAGTACATGTAAATATATGCATGGGTGTAGACTATATATATACCCATACACCATATATGGAATATAATTGGGTAGGTAGGTAGGTAGCTAGCCAAGCCACATATGGACTCTAATGGTGAAGGTGAATAGGCAAATGAGAGCAAAATAGAGCATAGTGTGAACCAATATGGCCACGCCACTCGTCTGGAAATGGCAGAATTCGACACAACGAACTCGTCCTGGTATCTGAAACAGTAACCCTGATAACAACGCAAAGAGCAACACCGCTACGAAAATCGGACCCCAATCTGCCATATGAAAACCAAGTGTTGGATGGATGAGAACATGAAATGAAATGAAGGGGATTTATACAAATTGCAAAACTTGGTTGAGAAGCAAAACATAAAAAGGTAAAGGTGTGTGAGTGGGTGGATGGGATGGAGATAAGTTGATGAACTCACTTAGTGTGCTTTAATGTTTGCATTTACGATTCTATCACATCAAATTTTCTATAAATATATAAGATTTATATGTGTAGGTTATATTGCCTATATTTTTATAGATACACAATACGTAATTAAAAAACATACAAACAAATAAGTTTGATGATTTTTATGTAAATAATCTATGTATTTGTATGTACTATGTAAGAAATATAAAATTTGAAAAAACGAATATGAACCTATTGAAGTAAATTAAAACTAACTTTTAGAATTATTATGCGTATATTCATAAAAAGCTAGTTAATTAGATGGAAATGAAAAGTTTGGACAAATTAATATGATTGGTTGATTGAAGATTTCTATGTTTTTAAACACTAAAAGTTTTCATTTGATACCTCAGGCGTCTATTTTGGCTCGTGTGAAATGGGCATGATACCTCGTCGCACCAACAACATAGGCCTGGTACACCACAAGGGAATTTCACCCATCACAACGCATGTTATTATGTATGAAATGTGAAACCCCTACTCTCTACGTCACCCACATATATTTTATTTCACATTTCACCCTTGCTACAACAAATGATCTTATACACATGATTGATATGACTATACGCTAGGCTTGAACCCTTTGGGAGAACAATTTTTGTGTGTTCATAGCCTTTACTCTATCTCAAGAAGATGAATATAAGGTCATGGGGTATACTCTAACCCTTGCATAGGTTAAAGTGACATGGCACTTTAAATGTGTGTTAAACCACTCCCCACTTGTGTTAAGTGTGTTAAAAATGCCCATGGGTTATGCTTTTAAAGGGTTAAAATGAACCATATGCATTAATTATGTATTAAATATTAATTGATTTGTTAGTTTACTAAATGTTTAATTTTAAATTAAATATTAATAGAAGAGAGATAAAGTTAAAAACTTAAATGAGTTAAACCATTTCCTTTAGATGACATGGAGTGATAGAGGAGAAGTTGAGTGATGTGGAGCTTATATGGAGTTAAATTGATCCGATTCTTTCTTAAGGTAATAAAATATTCAAAGCAGGTCTCCATGACCAAAAATATGGTCATTTTCTGTGAATAGCCCCATACTCAGTTTTTCAGGCAGACGGTGAACATACCCTTTTGGACGTAGTAGCAAAATTTCGAACGGGCTACGGGAAAGCTCTAGAGACATCAAATTGATCCGATTCTTTCTTAGGTCATAAAATATTCGAAGCAGGTCTCCATGACCGAAAATATGGTCATTTTCGATAAATAGCCTCATACTCAGTTTTTTTAGGTTGACGGTAAACATACCCCTTTGGCTGTAGTAGCAAAATTTCGAACGTGCCATGGGAAAGCTCTAGGGACATCAAATTGATCTGATTCTCTTATAGGGTCATAAAGTATTCGAAGCAGGTCTCCATGACCGAAAATATGGTCATTTTCGGTGAATATCCCCATAGTCAGGTTTTTTAGGCTGACGGTGAACATACCCTTTTGGCCGTAGTAGCAAAATTTCGAATGGGCCACGGGAAAGCTCTATGGACATCAAATTGATCCGATTCTCTTATAGGGTCATAAAGTATTCGAATCAGGTCTCCATGACCGAAAATATGGTCATTTTCGATGAATTGCCCCATACTCAGTTTTTTCAGGCTGACGGTGAACATACCCCTTTGGCCGTAGTAGCAAAATTTCGAACAGGCCACGGGAAAGCTTTAGGGACATCAAATTGATCAGATTATTTCGTAGGGTCATAAAGTATTCGAAGCAGGTCCCCATGACCGAAAATAAGGTCATTTTCGGTGAATAGCCCCATACTCGATTTTTTCAGGCTGACGGTGAACATACCCCTTTGGTAGGATCCGCAAAATTTCGAACGTGCCACGTAAAAGCTTTAGGGACATCAAATTGATTCGATTCTTTCTTAGGGTCATAAAATATTCGAAGCAGGTCTCCATGACCGAAAATATGGTCATTTTCGATGAATAGCCCCATACTCAGTTTTTTCAGGATGACGGTGAACATACCCCTTTGGCTGTAGTAACAAAATTTCGAACGGGCCACTGGAAAGCTCTAAGGACATCAAATTGATCCGATTCTTTCGTAGGGTTATAAAGTATTTGAAGCAGGTCTCCATAACCGAAAATATGGTCATTTCCGGTAAATATCCCCATACTTAGTTTTTTCAGGCTGACGGTGAACATACCCTTTTGTCCGTAGTAGCAAAATTTTGAACGAGCCACGGAAAAGCACTAAAGATATCAAATTGATTCGATTCTTTCGTAGGGTCATAAAGTATTCGAAACAGGTCTCCATGACCGAAAATATGGTCATTTTCGGTGAATAGCCCCATACTCAGTTTTTTCAGGCTGACGGTGAACATACCTCTTTGCCCGTAGTAGCAAAATTTCGAACGGGCCACGGGAAAGCTTTAGGGACATCAAATTGATCCGATTCTTTCGGAGGGTCATAAAGTATTCAAAGCAGGTCTCCATAACAAAAAATATGGTCATTTTCGGTGAATAGCCACATACACAGTTTTTTCAGACTAACGGTGAAAATACCCCTTTGGCCGTAGTAGCAAAATTTCGAACGGGCCACGAGAAAGCTCTAAGGACATCAAATTGATCCGATTCTTTCGTAGGGTTATAAAGTATTCGAAGCAGATCTCTATGACCGAAAATATGGTCATTTTCGGTGAATAGCCCATACTTAGTTTTTTCAGGCTGACGGTGAACGTACCCCTTTGGCCGTAGTAGCAAAATTTCGAACGGGCCACGGGAAATGTTTAGGGACATCAAATTAATCCGATTCTCTTATAGGGTCATAATTATTCGAAACAGGTCTCCATAACTGAAAATATGGTCATTTTCGGTGAATAGCCCCATACACAGCTTTTTCAGGCTGACGGTGAACATACCCCTATGGCCGTATTAGCAAAATTTCGAACGGGCCACGGGAAAGCTCTAGGGACATACGATTCTCTTATAGGGTCATAAAATATTCGAAACAGGTCTCCACGACCGAAAATATGGTCATTGTCGGTGAATAGCCCCATACTCAGTTTTTTCAGGCTGACGGTGAACATACCCCTTTGGCCGTAGTAGCAAAATTTCGAACGGGCCACGGAAAGCTCTAGGGACATAAAATTGATCCGATTCTCTTATAGGGTCATAAAATATTCGAAACAGGTCTCCTTGACCGAAAATATGGTCATTTTCGGTGAATAGCCCCATACTCAGTTTTTTCTGGCTGACAGTGAACATACCCATTTGGCCGTAGTAGCAAAATTTCGGACGGGCCACGGGAAAGCTTTAGGGATATCAAATTGATCTTATTCTTTCGTAGGGTTATAATGTATTCGAAGCAGGTCTCCATTACCGAAAATATGGTCATTTTCGGTGAATAGCCCCATAATCAGTTTTTTCAGGCTGACGGTGAACATACCCCTTTGGCCGTAGTAGCAAAATTTCGAACGGGCCACGGGAAATGTTTAGGGAAATAAAATTGATCGGATTCTTTCGGAGGGTCATAAAGTATTCAAAGCAGGTTTCCATGACAAAAAATATGGTCATTTTCGGTGAATAGCCCCATACACAGTTTTTTCAGGCTGACGGTGGCCATTCCCCTTTGGCCGTAGTAGCAAAATTTCGAACGGGCCACGGGAAAGCTTTAGGGACATCAAATTGATCTAATTCTTTCGTAGGGTCATAATGTATTCGAAGCAGGTCTCCATGACCGAAAATATGGTCATTTTCGGTGAATAGGCCCATACTCAGTTTTTTTAGGCTGACGGTGAACATACCCCTTTGGCCGTAGTAGCAAATATTCGAACGGGCCACGGGAAAGCTTTAGGGACATCAAATTGATCCGATTCTTTCTTAGGGTCATAAAATATTCGAAGCAGGTCTCCATGACCGAAAACATGGTCATTTTAGGTGAATAGTCCCATACTCAGTTTTTCAGGCTGACGGTGAACATACCCCTTTGGCCGTAGTAGCAAATATTCGAACGGGCCACGGGAAAGCTCTAGGGACATCAAATTGATCCGATTCTTTCTTAGGGTCATAAAATATTCGAAGCAGGTCTCCATGACCGAAAACATGGTCATTTTAGGTGAATAGTCCCATACTCAGTTTTTCAGGCTGACGGTGAGCATACCCATTTGGCCGTAGTAGTAAAATTTCGACCGGGCCACGGGAAAGCTTTATGGATATCAAATTGATCCGATTATTTCTTAGGTCATAAAATATTCGAAGCAGGTCTCCATTACCGAAAATATGGTCATTTCCGGTGAATAGTCCCATACTCAGTTTTTTAGGCTGACGGTGAACATACCCCTTTGGCCGTAGTAGCAAAATTTCGACCGGGCCACGGGAAAGCTTTATGGATATCAAATTGATCCGATTATTTCTTAGGTCATAAAATATTCGAAGCAGGTCTCCATGACCGAAAATATGCTCATTTTCGGTGAATAACCCCATATTCAGTTTTTTTAGGCTAACGGTGAACATACCCCTTTAGCCGTAGTAGTAAAATTTCTAACGGGCCACGGGAAATCTTTAGGGACATAAAATTGATCCGATTCTCTTATAGGGTCATAAAATATTCGAAACAGGTCTCCATGACTGAAAATATGATCATTTTCGGTGAATAGCCTCATACTTAGTTTTTTCAGGGTGACAGTGAACATACCCCTTTGGCCGTAGTAGCAAAATTTCGAATGGGCTCTAGGGACATCAAATTGATCCGATTCTTTCATAGGGTCATAAAGTATTCGAAGCAGGTCTCCAAGACCGAAAATATGGTCATTTTCGGTGAATTGCCTCATACTCAGTTTTTTCAGGCTGACGGTGAACATACCCCTTTGGACGTAGTAGCCAAATTTTGAACGGACCACGGAAAAGCTCTAAGGACATCAAATTGATCCGATTCTTTCGTAGGGTTATAAAGTATTCGAAGCAGGTCTCCATGACCGAAAATATGGTCATTTCCGGTGAATAGCCCCATAGTCAGTTTTTTCAGGCGGACGGTGAAAATACCCCTTTGGCCGTAGTAGCAAAATTTCGAACGTGCCACGGGAAAGCTTTAGGGACATCAAATTGATCCGATTCTTTTTTAGGTCATAAAATATTCGAAGCAGGTCTCCATGACTGAAAATATGGTCATTTTCGGTGAATAGCCCCATACTCAGTTTTTTCAGCCTTTGGCCGTAGTAGCAAATTTTCGAACAGGTCACGGGAAAGCTCTAGGGACATCAAATTGATCCGATTCTTTCGTAGGGTAATAAATTATTCGAAGCATGTCTCCATGACCGAAAATATGGTCATTTCCGGTGAATAGCCCCATACTCAGTTTTTTCAGGCTGACGGTGAACATACCCCTTTGGCCGTAGTAGCAAAATTTCGAACGGGCCACGGGAAGGCTCTAAGGACATCAAATCGATCCGATTCTTTCTTAGGTCATAAAATATTTGAAGCAGGTCTCCTTGACTGAAAATATGGTCATTTTCGGTGAATAGCCCCATACTCAGTTTTTTCAGGCTGACGGTGAACATACCCCTTTGAGCGTAGTAGCAAAATTTTGAACGGGCCACGGGAAAGCATTAGGGACATCAAATTGATCCGGTTCTCTTATAGGGTCATAAAGTATTTGAAGCAGGTCTCCATGACCGAAAATATGATCATTTTCGGTGAATAGCCCATACTCAGTTTTTTCAGGCTGACGGTGAACATACCTCTTTGGCCGTAGTAGCAAAAATTTGAACGGGCCACGGGAAATCTCTAGGGACATCAAATTGATCCGATTTTTCGTAGGGTCATAAAGTATTCGAAGCAGGTCTCCATGACTGAAAATATGATCATTTTCGGTGAATAGCCCCATAATTATTTTTTTCAGGCTGACGGTGAACATACAATTTGGCCGTAGTAGCAAAATTTCGAACGGGCCACGGGAAAGCTTTAGGGATTGTATGCAAGAGAAAATCATAATAAAAATAGTTTGAGAAGCATAATCCATTTAGTTACTGTGGTAAAAATTGTATAATTTAATTCCATGATTTTCTTAGGAAATAAAATACACCTTTGCATGCTAAAATATGTGTTGTGAATTCAAAATATGAGATACTTGTTTATTTGGCCAAATCATGATGTGCGAACATGTTAGAACTATTTTTCACTTGTGACATTAATATAATCATCAATGGGTCGTCAGGTCAAACTTGTTGCATTATGAGTCATTACTTGAACTCAGGACATGAGATTGTTGGACACTTAGGTTTTGTCAAGTTGCGTGAACACACACATACAGCCTAACTTGTAGTAGGTAACCGTTAGCGGGACGTCTGTTTCATACTTGCTTTTATTTTAGCACGCGGCTCAAAGATGAATTTCATGGCCCCTCTCTTTTACATACTTTTCTTTTTAGAGAGAAAGCATGCACAACCAACATTTTTTTTTATTTTATAATACCTGTATATCACATGCATACTATAGTGCATACATTACCAGCTTAAAATCCTTACATGTCTCAGATTAATAATATACGAGGTATAGCAAGGACATTAGGGTAGTACTAATGGTTTTGACAAACCTCACTCGGGACGTGGAGTCGTTGGGTGTGAATTGTCCCAACGATTATTTTCTTTTTCTAGCAAACAAACACGTATATCCAATATGCACAAAACACGATTTCATAATCAAACACGAGACTAAGACTTAGACTACCAACCCTATCGTCGTTCAAACCGCCCAACGGGTCAAAATAAACTCTTTTTCCTTATAGAGGACTGTTAGTGCCAACAACATTTCCCAAAGGTTTAAACCAAAAGTTTGCTCTTATTATGCTTTTGTTTTTCCCACACACAATACAACCTGTCTACTTTCTCTCTCTAAAATACCCACACTTTCTCTCTCTACACCTTTCCTCTTTCAGTAACCTAATAGTAATAATAATAATAATCAATCATCAACCAATCTTCAAGCTTTCTTCCAGCTATGTTGCAGACTAATGGTAACTTCCAATTTCCCCAAATACCCTTATCCCCAAATACCCTATTTCACCTTCAATTTATTATAATTATTATTATCTTTATACATGTACTGTACGGTCAAGATTCGTACTTTATCTCTCAATTCCGATTGATTTCTTGAATCTTTTTTGTTTTTGATTAAGGGGGTGTTTGGCCTAGCTTTTTTAACCAAGCTTATAGCTTTTTTAGCTTTTTTTTACAATATAAGCTTATCTTGGTGTTTGGTTTAGCTTTTTAAGCTTATGCTTATTAGCTTATATAAGCCCATTTGAAGAAGCTTATGTGAAGATGGTTTTTTAGCTTATTTGATAGAAGCTTATTTTGTTTAAGGGTGTAAATTACTTATTTGTCCTCAAATGGTGGTGGATTAGTAATTATTACTCTGACAAATTAAAGAATGTTGGTTTTAATAACTTATTAAGACAAATAATTAACTTGTATAAGCTAATCCAAATACTTAAAAAGACCTTATTAAATAATAAAAAATAAGCTATAAGCTAATTTTTTATATAAGCATAAGCTTAAAAATAAAAGCTAGGCCAAACACCCCCTAAGACCCACTTCACCAAACCCAAGGTATTTCATTTTGTACCGAAAAAAATAATATATTTTTTTTGGTTAAAATTTAAAAATTGGAAATTTATTCAGATTTAACGGTATCTGATACTTGTATTAATGATTAAAGTTTCCAGTTTTGGTGAAGCAGATTATTATTATTTTTTCTGGGTGTTATGATTTTTAAGCTAAAATAAGAAAAAGTTTAATAATTTAATAATATTAATTTAATTTAATGAAGTGGTTAGATTTGTGATTGGGATAATCAGATAATGAATATTGCTTGGTATTACTTTTTTTTTTCTTTTTTTTAATGTTTAAGCTTGCCTCCTACTATTTACAATAAACCGCCATTGACAGGGATCGAACCCTGGACCTCTCATCCAAAGGCCTAAGCCTTTACCATCCCACGAAAGTGGAGATGGCCCTTGGTATTACTCTGGTGGGAAAATGACATATACACGTCATGTGGGGAACAATATTATTACTTATTTGTTTTATTTATTTATTATTATTAAGATTTTTACTAGAATATGTGGTTGGGATAGAAGATGTGACATGATAGTCAATAATAGTCATGAGTACACATTGCCTTCTCTTGCACTTTCAAGGTAGCTATTAGTTGTACTTATGATAATAATAATAATAATAATTGTTGTCGTTAGCGAATGCCGGTTAATTAATGACGATAAATTGTCTGTATGCTACGTAGCGATAGCGATGAAATACCAAACTTGTGATTGAGTTCATACTTTATACTTAATAAAAGAAACATCAAACTTGGAATCGAGGTTCTAAGTGGTCGAGATTGGTGGGGAAAAAAGGCTAAAAGCGCTATTTTTATTTATAAAAAAAAATCGAGAAAATAAAACACGACATCACTATGTAGCACGCTATAAAACTTTGTTGTAATGGTTGCAGATCAAGAACTTACTTGCACCCTATGTAAGAAAATCGAGTGACAAACAAATTACATTATTTTCCAAAAATGGATTGGAATACAAAGTGGGAATGGCGAAACCATGACAACACGACTTCTAAGAAGCTAAAATCAACCAATTGGGAAGAAGAAGAAGAAGAAATGAATGAATCTTTTAATCTATCCGCGTCTGACGTGGCAAACTACTCATCTGCAAAAAGTTCGATATCGGCTTCAACTGGATCTTCATTAAAAGAGAGACAACAGTTCGTGTATGGTGAAGTTATAGGCGCTGAGGTTAATGGAAAGTCTTCGTTATTGGAAGGTTCGGTTAGCTCGGGTGAACCGTTTATCGGTTTGAAACTTGGTAAAAGGACTTATTTTGAAAATAGTAACTCTAAAAGTTCGTCTGTTTCGGATATTGCGGGGCTGCCTGTATCGTCTACAGGGAAAAAAGCTAAGTCGTCTCACCAAAGTGCACCGCTTTCGCATTGTCAAGTTGAGGGATGCAATCTCGATCTTTCGTCTGCTAAAGAGTATCATAGGAAACATCGGGTTTGTGAAAGCCATTCCAAGAGTCCCAAAGTTGTTGTTGCAGGCCTTGAACGTCGTTTCTGCCAACAGTGTAGCAGGTGATCGCAGCTTATTATTATTATTATTATTTATTTATTTATTTTTTTTAGGAGGGGGGGGGGGTATTAAGCGGGAACGAGTCGTTTGTAAAGCGGCTATGCATTCGACTCGTTTAGAACTAACCGTAACTTGTTTATGTTAAGTGTTTCATTAGACTGTTTTGCTATTTTTATCTGATAATTGTTTTTCTATGACTGGCATAGATTTCACAGTTTGGCGGAGTTTGAGGAGAAGAAACGCAGCTGTCGCAGACGACTTTCTGATCATAACGCAAGACGCCGGAAGCCACAGCAGGAGATAATACAGTTTGACTCAACAAACCTATCTTCATCATTTTATGGTACATGCTTTCATCTTTATTTTATATCTATATTTACCGACACATTTTGGTCATCATATTTGTAGATTTCGTAGATAAATTAATATGAGTTTCAAGCTAACTATATTTAGCATATTTTTATTATAATAATAATAATTATTATTATTTATTTTATTTTTTTGTATATAATTCTTCTTCACATATGCAGCTGGCCGACAACAATTGAGCTTTCAAACGAGACCTGGTATGAGTTCAACATGGAAAAACAATCTAAACTCCACATACTCCATAGCCACAATGAAAACCAAACAATCTGGAATCCTTGACGGTATATCCCAGTTGCCAAACGCTCTCAATACGCCTACTATATCTTTCGGCAGACCAGTGCCATCAAAGGCCACAAGCACCGAGGTTCTTGATCAAGGTTCGTTTTTACATTATTTTTACTGATTGTGTTAGTTAAATGTCGTCCGTTATATTATTATTATTATTATAATTATTATTTTATTATTATAATTTTAATAATAATAATAATAATTATTATTATTATTGATGATGCAGGTTTCAAGGAGTCCTTGCCACCAAACGTAGATGCACTCCGTGCTCTCTCTCTTCTGTCAAATAATTCATGGGGTCTATACGAGCCGGATATAATCAGGCTCGACCACTCCCAGCCCATGGGCTCTGATAACTTGTTCATGGTTCAACCCGGGTTGCAAACCGTTCCACAACTCCAAGGCTTGCCACTTTCATCACCCGAGTACTGGCAAACCGAGCAACATTCCATCGACCCGCACGTTCCCA
Source organism: Bidens hawaiensis (assembly GCF_021521415.1). Taxonomy (NCBI): domain Eukaryota; kingdom Viridiplantae; phylum Streptophyta; class Magnoliopsida; order Asterales; family Asteraceae; genus Bidens; species Bidens hawaiensis. The sequence continues at coordinate 257,994 of NW_027493584.1, read as the reverse complement.
CCTTACCCAATAAAACTAGTAGCTCCACCAACACTCAGGTCCAAGAATTTCAGCTTTTCAATCGCTTTTATTCCAACCCGATGGACGAAATCTTGTGAGTTCCGAGATCATAAGGTAAACAATGTCCTTTTAGTTTTTACCTTGTATTTAAGATTTTATGTGTGGTTTGCGGTTAAAAGACCAGTCCGTGATTCTCGGGGTCTTTTTTAATAACTAGGATATAGATAATCAACCAACCAACAACCGCGTATGGTTCATGATGTTTTTTTTCTCTCTGTGTAATCGGTTGTCACTTATTGTTAATCATGAAACCGCTTAACGCTTAACGTTGATGTTGTCCGGTCTATCAATGCATTTCTTTTATTGCAACTTATTTCAATTTAGTTATTTATTTACCTTGTGTATTGCAACTTGGATATGTAGTGTATGTATGTAGGGGTGTGCGTGGTGCGGTTCGGTTTTGGGCTAAAACCAAAACTTTGGTTTTTGGATTTTTAAAGCGTTCGGTTTCGGTTTTGCGAAAAGTTTAGGCCAAAAAGAAAGTTTGTCGAAAATAAAGAATCTGGGTAGAAATAATTTCGTTAATTGTTAGCTAATATACTATTTATACATTTGACCAAAAGAATTTGAGTTACATCCATATTAAATTCTTATAAGTTAAATAAAAAACTAAAAAAGATGAAAATCTAGAAATTCGATTTGGTTAAGTTTTTTCGGTTTTTGTTACATGCACAATCAAAACCAAACCATTAGTTCGGTTTTTACAAATACATAAAACCAAACCGTTAGTTTTTGTTTCATTTCGTTTTTTTCGGTTTGTCGCACACTCGTGTATGTATGTTTGTAAGTATGAATGCATGGAACAAACTGTTGAAGTGTAGGGTCATGATCACATGTACATGATATAAACAACATAATGTATAGTCTTGTCTCAAGTGGACCATGGTGGCAGAAGTTTATTGGTTTGATGGTAAAGTAACATTTTCAAAACTTTACAAAATGTAGTGGTCCTTGTATTATTATTATTATTATTATGAACAAATCTTAACATGTTCTTGAGTCCGACCCATCAAGAGTTTTGTCTCATACGAAAAGGCCACCCTTAACTAAACAAATAATTCATACAAAGTATGTGAACATATATATATATATATATATATATACACACCAAACTATTGCCTTCCAAAAATGGAAAGAAATTAGATAAAATAATACACCTCAATTATCTACTACCTTCTTGTGTTATTGTGTGACTGGTCAAGTATCTAAGATATAAACTAATCACACTATTAATTCAATTGGATTGGTTTTGGATTTACACTTGTGTCCTCTTATCTTTTAATATCAACTTGATGATATCTATACTATAGTTTTTAATATGCTAACATGGGAACTGAAAAGTAACACGTTTGGTGTTAAAATATCTATTAAATTTTTATAAATAACTATTATTATTATATGTATCCAGAAAGAAAAAAACATTTTGCGGTGATGATTATCGAAAACCACATCTCTTAAAAGTTAAAACTGACCTCACGAATTCGAGTATCGCTGCTCCTCTATATAACTAGACCGATATAGAGGAGCAGCGATACTCAAACTCGTAACTTTCACGAGAAACCCACGAAACAAGTAGTTGGAAAAACAGGTGGTCTAGCTCAAGAATCACTTTTCAAGCAACGAAGAATTAATCGGTTTCCAGTGAGTTGCGAGCCCCTTGATTCATTCTAGTAAATCAGTCTTAACAATAAAGAGAGAATGTGTTTGTAATGGATCTTGTCACTGGTTATATTTTTGTCTTTTTTGGTGAAGAAGTAGGACTAGCGTCTAGCGATCACGCCAAAAGAAGTCATGGGGCTGGTCAGTGGTCAACAAAGGTTGGTTAAAAGCAAGTATCGGACTAAACTAAGCCTGTCTTTAGACGGTTCAGATCAGACCTTAGACAGACTGAGGTGTTCGCCTCATACGCTTCTCGTGACTTAAGCCACGAGCACATATTTAACTGGAGACTGCTGATCAAACTAGAATTATAATATATATCAAGCATTAAAGTTACTATTCAAAACATTATTCACACAACTTCAAATGTGTATTAGATTTTGTAGACAGGGGTAATGCCCAAAAGATGAAAGCATTTCCTCATCACCACTGCAGTTGCCTCACACAATAATAATCGGCTCGTCTCCTCAGCAGACCCGACAACCTGCCCGATATCCAAAAGTAACGACAACTCCCTTATATAATAAATAAACAAGATTCTATAAAATAAACAATTTCTCGGAAAGTATACCTTGCACTCTGAGTAGAAACTTGTAAACTTCTCGGATAAATCATATAGATATTCACACAAGACGTTTGGTAACAAATTTGTGCAAGCATCTTCGACCGCCTTTAAAACAAATTAAAATAAGATGTTTGACCGGTACTTCAAATTATAGACAAAAATGCTTGATTTTGGTTCATTTCTTACCTCAGCAAACCGGAGCAAATGTAATCCCAGCTTGCGTTCATCGTCTGTATGTAATAATATTTGCCCCTCCTGTCACAAACATGTCGATATTTTATTTCAACTCAAAATTAAATAAATAAATAACTCTTCCCTTTTCAACTCCTCTATGTCTTTACCGGATTTTCTGATAATCGAACATATTCGAGCGTGTGCATACAGCAGATATACTGCAGTATTACCCTATGTATCAAAAAAATATGTGCAGGTAAGAAACAATAACGGTGTCACGGTTTCAAATTAATAAAAGCACCTTGTCATTAAGCATCTGATCAAAATTGAACGTGTAACTGGTCGATCTGTTATTCTTCAGGTCTGCATACCTGTTAAGAACACAAATAGTCAAAACAATATAACTTGTTGCAGTAATAAATGTGTTGGTGCTAATAGCATGAGCACAATAACCATGGTAAAAATAATAATAAAAGCATGATAAACTTACTTAACAGCACCGTATCCAACCGCTTCAGCAGTCTGCTCAAGCTCCTCAGCAGTCCATTCGGCCGCCTTACCTAATAAACTCATAATTATTGATTGACTTCACTTGAATGATAATAATAATAATAATAATAATAATAATAATAATAATTAATAAAGTAATAAGAGGTTATACCTCGTTCCACAAGAGCTGCTTTACAACGAGTTTTAGCTTCATCGAGTAAATCAACCAGCTTAACGACTTCAGTACAACGGGTTCTAAATCTCTTTCCATCGTCACCAAGAACAAGACCAAATCCTACATGACTTGTTTTAGGGTAGTTGCTTTCATCAACGGGAAGCCACCCCGCACTTTTAGCAGCCTGAAAATATAAAAAAAAGTATTAAATTTCATCGTCTTTTTTTCTTATTCGTTATTTTGTGTGAAGCTGCTGCTGACTTACAGTGAAGATCTTTTTAAAATGCTCTCCCTGACCTACATCAGTGACATATATTATCCACTCGGCGTTCTCCTCATTAAGCCGATACCTGCATATAACAAGACAAAAAAATAATAAAAATTCAAACAAATCTACCATAACAAATAAAGATAAAAGTATTTAAGAAAACTAACCACAAAGCTGCAAGATCCGTCGAAGCATAGTTGTAACCACCATCTTTCTTTGTAACTATAAGAGGTGTCGCCTTTTTTCCTTCAAAAACTTTTATCACCTTAGCGCCTTCGTCATCTTTAATCAAACCGTTATCATCGAGCTCCTCTAGAGCCAAAGGAATGTAGGCATTATTAAGGCTATCACCCCGAAAGCAACAGAATTAAACTCCAACTGTCCAACACATTAACTCCTATTTGTATATCAAGAGTAAGAAAAATAATATACCATATTCTCCAAGTGAATCCCTTGACGCTTATACGCTTTCTTGAAACCGTTTTTAGTTATTTCACAGATTTGTGCCCATGCCTTCTGGCTCTTTTCTTCCTTGCCACTCTAATTTAATATTCATTATATTTTACATAGAAGATTAGGATGACCCGACAATTTAGAAATATATATATCGACTGACTAATGTGGATGTTGATTGCAATGGTTATGTGAGCGATAAAACTGTAAAACTCACCTGGAGAGTGACATATATTATCCACTCGACTGTTATATCATCATGCGAATCGACTTTTTCCTTATGAAGCCGATACCTGCATATAATTGACAAAAAGATAAATAAAAAGTTTAAACAAATATATCCTAGCAAATAAAGGTATAAATATTTAAGAAAACTAACCATAGAGCTGCAAGATCTGTTGTAGCATAGTTGTGACCACCATCTTTCTCCGTAGCTACAACCTTTTTTCCTTCAATAATATTTATCACCTTAGTGCGTTCGTCATCTTTAATCAAACCCTTATCTTCGAGCTCCTTTAGAGCCAGAGGAATGTAGGAATTATAAAAGCTTTCACCCTGAAAATCAGCATAATTAAACTCCAAGTCTCCAACGCATAAACTCGTATTGTATATCAATAGAATGAAAAATAACATACCTTTTCTTCCAAGTCAACCGAAAGACGCTGATACACTTTCTCGAACCCCTTTCGACTTATTTCACATATTTGCGCCCATGCCTTCCGGTACTTTTCTTCCTTCCCACTCTAATTTAATTTTACATATAAAAAAAAAGATTACCAGACAATTCAGATATAGACTAAGGCGCAGTTTGTTTATTAAGAGGTAAAATGTCTGCAGTTTGTTATATTCACCTGGAGAGTAACTACCGCCTTTTGGGCTCTCTCCTTGAATGCAGGATCCGCATCAAATCTCTGTTTTGACGCCTTATAGAACACCTATCAATTGAGAATGTATATATGTATGTCATCATCATCATCGTACTCAGTATATCCCACCAATAGCAAAGCTATGGTAGGGTCTGAGGAGGGTAAGATGTAGACAGCCTTACCTCTACCCTATAAGGATAGAGAGGCTGCTTTCGGTGAGACCCCCGGCTCGATAGTAGTTTTGCATCAAGCCTTGGACATAAGGCACATAGCACTCAATCATCGGGACACCGGCTGATCGGTGCATGTACCCTTGTCTTTCGGCCATCAACGCCACTACATGATGCCTGATTAACCGTCCGTCACTTTTAACGTTATTTTCACGAGATTAGTAAAATAACGTCAAAATTAGTGCAATTTCACTTTTGCCCACCCGAGGGTTCACACATATATACATCATATGTGCGCACCACAAGCAGGGCTATATATATGTATGTAATTATAAGAAACATTCACATAATAATGAGATGTAACTTTGATGCTCACCTCTAGTTCTCCAATATCCTGATCATTAACCTCCCCATCCGGGAACCTCTCAAAAAGAAACTCGATCAACATTCCAAACTGCATTATTTATTTATTCATTTATTATAACATGCAAGATTTAAAATAAGAAAAAAATCACTATATATGTAAACCTGAGTGCCCCAATCGCCAACATGATTTCTACGAAGCACGTCAACTTTAGAGTACTCGAGCATACGGCAATGGTGTCTCCAATGATGGTTGACCTCAACATGCATTTCCTTTGCAATGTTGGGCGATGAAAAGTCAACTACCGCCCTTTTGACCGAAAGCTTTGGTGCCCATGCCGTCTGTTAGCATATTCTGGATTCTCTGCAATGACAAAATCAAAGTTATGTAAAAATCGTAATGCATATTTTGCAAATAATAAAAATAATACCTTGGCTATCCATTGTGTCGATAACTTGATGTTTATAAAGCCGAGACTGGCTATGGCGCATGATTCTATCATGTCTGACGTTGGAAGATTCCGCATTATGGCCTATATATAAATTAGAAAGGTCATATCATATATATATATATATAACTATCCATCTTAGTTAATTAGTTGACTAATATACCTGTCCAACAGGTTGTGGGTCTTCAAATTCTGTATCCCCCTTGCCTTTAATATTAGACCACAAGCTCATTGCATTGTTGCTGTAATGAAAAATATTATTATTAGTACAAAAGTAAAAAATAATATAGAATGAAACAAATAATAATAATAATAATAATAATAATAATAATAATAATAATAATAATAATGGTTTTTCTGGGTAACATTGTAAAATTGGGATTCCTTTTTCGAGTTTTGGGTTTGGTTTGTAGCCTATATCACCACGCTTGCTGACGCGTTTTGTAAAATTAATTGGAAATTTTCTTCCGTATGCATTTTTTATTCTTTTAACAGCTATTAAGTGGTGGCATGGTGTTTTTAATATTATTTGATATGCTATTATATCAAAAGTTATCTTATTAAATATATCTAAAAAATCACTTCCTAATAGTACATCTGATCCTGAATCATAAAAGTAGAATGAAGGGCATTTAACTAGATATGATCCTAACAATATTATTGGGTTTCTTATTCCTTTTCTTAAAGGGACTACATCTTTAGAAAAACTAATACCATTACAAGGTGTTAACTCTTCATGGTATTCTTCTGGAAAGCAATCTGGTTTACAAATACTTAACCCTGAACCACTATCTATCTAAGCTGCAAAATACTCGGTTTTATAATCTTTATATGTGATTCCTATTGGAATATAAATACTTCTAGGGCTTGTCATTTTGGTATATATATTAATTTATCATATCGTGTTATTTTTAACCCGTAAGAGGTTATTTGATATGGTTTAACATTTTCTAAAAATGACAATCCTAACATAATTTCTAATGTGTCGTTTTCATCTTCATTATTTATTAATAATCTTAAAGGAATTTTTTCATCTCCAAATTTTATCATAATTTCCACATCTTCATTAATCTCATGAAGTTCACCATTAAAATTAGTATATTGGTGAGGTTCGTCTAATGGATATTTTTGTAAATTCTTACAAAGTTTAAAATTTATATAGTTTCCATTTGCACCTGTATCTATTAAAATGTTTACATGAGAATATTTATTTCCATTAAAGTATTCTCCTTGTACTTTGTAATTTTTTATAGTATCTTCTTTTGCTTTAATTATATTTGAAAATCTACTAGAATTTGTATCTTTTATTAAAGGGTGGCTAACTACACTCTTATTAGAAAATGATAATCTAGAAGAAACATTATTTAGATAATAATAACGGTTTATCTTGTAAGTCAAGACTTAATGGTCTTGAATCTATTTCTTCTATTTTAGGTAAGGTGGGCGTTTGTATTTGGCACACATCATTAAATAAAAAGGGAAAATCTATTGTGTCTTTTATACTAAAACAATCGGAATGATGGGTATTTGATATTGCATAAGAGATAGCATATGTAATAGAATATGGCCTGTTTTGTTGTTTAAAGAAATCTTTTCTCTTAAAATCTTGTAATAAGTTTAACGTTTTATCAAAATCCTTGTCTTGAATGTGATAGGAAATTCTTGGATAAATGTTAAATTTAAGTTTTCCATATTGTAAATTTCCTCTTAATATTAAGACACGCTTCTTCTCTATTTTGGATTCTGTTGTCCATGATTGCTAATTCTATAGGAGTATCTATACCTTCTTTAAATGTGGATTTTATTATTATTTGGATGGCTCCAACATGAACCCATCCTAGAGTATTTCTTATTTCAGGTCTTACCTTTTGTAATTTTTCTTGAATATCCTTTTTTGATAATAAGGGTATCATAATTTTATTAGATGTTATATTAATATCTAAAGCTCTTTCTTGAATGTTTAATCCATAATATAAATGATGATTCCTAGGTCTTATTCCTAATCTTTGTAAAGTATTCAATTTAAATCCCGAATAGTTTGATAACGAAAAATTTTCATGTTGTATTTGCTTAAGCCTTTTCTTATCTATTAGAATTTCTTGTTTATATTCTCCTAATTGTTCATTTTGACAATCGATTATGTTATTATATATTTTACTACTAGAGGCTGTATCTAGTCTATTCATCTTCAGATGACGTATATTCGGTTTCAGTTAAAATAAATATACTTTCATCCGAGTCTACTTCTTGGAAATCATTAATTGGTATAAAATATCCTCCTTCTATCATTTTTCCTATATCTTCGTCTATTTCAAATATTTTAAGATTCTTTTTAAACTTTTTTGGACATTCATTTGCATAATGACTTTTTTCATGACAGAAATAACATTTACATTCCTTAGGACCTCGTTTTCTTTTATAAGTAGGTTTAAGCGTCTTTTTATATCCCTTTCTCTTATAGTATTTTGTTTTTCGCTTTTTAAAATATCTTTTTCTGAAATGAGTTCTTTTCTTATATTTTCTCTTTATCTTTCCATAATAATATGAACTATCACATCCTATCATTAAAGGCATTTTTAGACTACTACAACATAAAGATATTTTTCTTTTTAATCCCTTGCTTAATTTAGCTAATATAGCATCTCCACACCATTCACTTAATTTATCTCTAACATGAGTTATTCTTTTTCCTAATGTATCGGCTGTTCCTGGATTATAAGTTTTTATTAATGTTTGTCCCCAAGGGTCTGATATTTTTGCAAAAAATAATGCTAAATAACTATTCATATCTGGTACTTGATTATATATATGGTAATAGTAATCTTGAAATACACAAATATATCTATCTATTTCACATATATCACATAATTGTAATCTTATTAAGGCCGTTGAGTATTTTTCGATAGTTGCTGGGTCTTTTATAATATTTCCTTCTCCACAAAATTCTAATCTAAAGGCTTCTACTGCTTTTGTTATTATGTTTGCTATTATTTCATCTTGTTCAAATATTTTTCTTTTTATATCTAAAGGTAAATTTTGCCAATATCTTAAAGCACTATTTATTAAAGTTCTTTCTAAAAATCCTTGAAGTGTTTCATTATCCATTCTATTAACAGAAACTGATATCCTTAAAGCTGTTTCCCATTTATCTATTGCTTCCTCAGTATTTTTTATACAGTCTACGTCTAAATATATTCCAAAGGGATTAATCGGTTCATTTTTCATATTCTGGTATGGTTTATAATTATCTTCATTCTTTATTGTTGATTTTACAGCAGCATATCCTTGTGCTGACCTATGGGTTTCATCTCTTATTGGAATTTTAGGATTTGTACTTGAGCTTGTTTGTTCAGTATCATTAATATTAAAGTTTTCCTCATTAGTTTTTATATTTATAAAATTATCATTTAATTCCATATCCCCTATCTTTGTTATTAAATTTTCTATTTCAGGAGATACGTAAACTTCGCTTTCAGTGTCGTCTGAGCTCATTTCTAATTTCTTTTATATTCTTTAGGAATTTTCATATTTTGTAAAAGTTGAACTAAAGGTTCCTGAAATCTATTTGAGGTAATTTTGTTTTTTCTATTTGGGAACGCTGCTTCTAATAAATCTATAATTGTATCTAATTTAAAAATTATTTTATCTCCATAAAATATAATTGTTTTTTGTAATTCTATTATATCTCTATCTATTTTTAAAGAGTTTTCTGTTTCTTTTAGTTTATTAAAACTATTCTTTTCCATTACGGTGAAGGGTATTGCCAATCAGTATCATCATAATAGTATTCGGAATTAGTGAATTCATATCTACTAAAATTAAAGTCTTCATCCGAAATATAGTCTTCATCAAAATCATAATGTGAATTAAAAGTTTGACTAATTTCTTCTGTTTGCATTATAAAAGTATTGTTTACGAAATTCAAATTTAAGTATATTAAGTTATTAAAATCGTATTCATGTGTATTAAATTCATCGGCTAGAGCCCCCGCGAAAGAAACACGCGTGGCTCTGATACCAATTTCAGAGGTACCAGCGGAAATATATGAACGATTTAAGATTATCAGTTCAAGTAAATAGTTATCCATAAAGTTTAAAATTATGTCTAAGTTTAAAAAACTTATGAGTTTTATAAACCACATGTTATAACAAACATTCAAGCAATATGCAAAATTTAAACACATAGAGATTATTGTTCTCTAATATGTAATTCAAGATTATTAAAACAAGTATTTTTATATCTGTGTTTCAAATTTAATTATGAGAATTTTCCTTATAAGACCCAAGAGATTCAAAAATTTAAAAGTATTTCAAATTTAAAAAGAACAAGGGTCCAACATGCTTCCGTACCTTTTTGCCGTTTTGACCAAGATATCGCCGGGTCACACCAGGAGTCTTTTTACTAGGTTATTCCAGACCAAACCCAAGTAACCTTAGGTAACTCCTCTCTGGCTCTTTCAGCAATATTCAGCTCAACCAGGTTTCGTTTCCTACTTCCGGTGTATGGTAAAAAGAGACGGTTTTTAGTTGGAGATTTCTTCTTTTTAAAAGAAAAATACTCCTAAATAGGAAGAACACTCAAAGGTATTATAAGGAAAGTGAAAGTTTTATTCCATGGTGGGTATTTTACAATGGATATGTGAAAGAGAATACATAAGGAAATACAAACACCCTCTTATTTTTTAATATATGAAACTTTAAACACTCTTTCTAAAACTTTGTTGAAGAACCGATGTGTCTCTTCTTCCTTCTTTCTCTTCTTATATAGGCCCCTCCTTCCTTTAGATAGACTTTACCACTTTGTCTTCTCTATCTTGTTTCCATGTGATATTCTTTGTCTTGAGATTCTCCATTGTCAGATTGTTAAATTTGATGTTGAGATTCCTCATGGAAACTTGAACTTTGGCTTTTCTTTTTTCTTACATACATGTTCCATATTTGCAGATATGGGAACTCTAACATTTGGACATATATGATCCATGCATATCCACTTTTGTAGGTATCTCATGAGGGTTTATTATTGATTAAATCATTATTTAATAAATCTTATTTTTATAAGATTAATAAAAATCTTAATCTTTAGATGATGTTTGACTCTCTTTAGGAGAATCAATAATCATATTGTCCTTTTTCTTAGTACAAGCTGGACAAACATTGCTTTGACGTTTTCTGGTTAAGCAAAGTTTGTATTGAGCTTGAGGACTTGATGCAATAATACCAGTATCCAAAAATTTGATTTTATCCTCTATATATTTTTTAGCTGCTGAAGGAGTTCTCCTTGCTGGAGCTATCATAACAGAGGAATGCATCTTACTTCCTCCATAAGTTATAAATTCTCTTTTAAAAATATTTTCTAAGGTACAAAGAACTATCTTCATACCGAGTGCTCTTCTGTTATGAATATCATTTTCATTAAAACTTTGAAAAGTTCTTGATCTTTCTGTCACTATATTGTAAGAAAGAGTTGCATGAACATTTTCTATTATAATCAGATGATACGCAGGGTAATTATTATCTTTATGAAAATCAGGCCCTGCAGAAAATAGTTTTAACACCATAACATCACTTGGAGTAATAGTCGAGTTATGTAGATAACTGTCCCTTACTCCGTCCCTAACCCATTTTGGTAAAAAGGAAATTTCTGGGAAATTTGGTAATGTAAGATATATTGAATTTATTGATCCAAAATCATACCAGTATCTTATTTCTTCAGGGGAATTACCTTGTAAGTAATTAATTCTAGGGTAAACCACAGTACAATCAACATATCTTATATCTGTATTTTTAAGGTTATATAAATCTCTAATTTTAAACCACTGTTGCTCAACAGGATCTTGTTGAGTTGGTATCATTTGGAAAGTATTTTCAAAATTTGAAGTCTGCCCAGAATGTGGTTTAAAATTAAAATGTTTTTCTTTAGGTTCATCTTGATAAGAAATAAGATCTATCGTTTGAACTCCCTTTGAAGATGACGGGATATCTCTTTTTTCTATTTTCACCTCCTTATATATAGGAGATAAATCTACTCTTTCTTTTTATTTGGTGCTTTACCAAAGATTTCAATATCATGCTGTCATATTCATAAAAGACTATCTTTGAGGATGGAGGGCACCGGACCCTAATAATATCCGAGGATGGAGGGCACCGGACCCTAATAATATCCGAGGTATGTAGGGCGAAATGCTCTTTATAACGTAAGTATAGTTATGATTGTATATATATATGAATACAATGATGGACATGTTAAGTATGTAATGTGTACCTTCGGGCACGTATATATGTATGTAAAGTATGATATGTGATTAACTAGAACTCACTCAGCGTAGCTGACTTTTAGTATGCACGCAGGTATATATGTTTATCGGGAAGGCATGAGGACGACACATGACATGGATTGAACGGCTGGCATCTGATGATAGAAAATAAGTTTTAAAAATAATGTTTTATGTTATGGTTTTAAAGAAAAGATCGAATGTTTTGTAACGAATGATTGACGTTTTATATTCTGCGAAAGTTTTAATTAACTCTGATTTATAAGAACTATGTTTATGAGTACATCCAACGTTAAAGTAGGGCTACCGGGTTCGGGGCCTTACACAAACCGTGGCGTCTTACTTTTCTTCGTGACCGTCACTTTCGCAATAAATTTGTCACGATCTGGTAGGTCTAGTCGCAATCACGATTATTACTTTGTTACTCATTGTCTGTAACAAACTACCTTTTCTAAGTTTTAAGTAACTAATTTTTATTTTCTTATCATTTGATGCAATTGCATGCTAAACCCGTAAAACCATTGTCACGTCACCTTTTTTTTAACCAATCATGGTAAAAAAAAGGTACCGTCACATCATCTTTCACGTAATAACACGTATAAATTGTTGGTTACATTTTGATACAACAAACCCTTACATTACCTATTATTTCTCTGATATATCTTGCTATTTACACAAACCTAATGTAATAGCATCAATTATATATATATATATATATATATATATATATATATATATATATATATATATATATATATATATATAATATATAAACGAAGATATAAAAATCCTACGTGTCAAGATGTGGTCACTCCCCCTTTTTTTGGAGTCACCAAATTTTCTTGATTTTTAAATGGAGGCTTCTAATGCATTTGACCCGAATTCATGGGTATGGGTCTTACCAAACCCAGATATTTTTTAAGCGGGTTATAACATCTCATTAAATTAAAAATTATTCTCACCAAATTATTGATGTAAAAATCCTATAAAATAGGATATCATAAAAATTAATATCTTATTTATTTTAAAAAAGATATATATATATATATATATATATATATATATATATATATATATTATTTAAATTTAAAAACCAATTTGATAGTAAAAAAAATAAACGGGTCTTGGTCTTATTAAACCATAAGTTATTATTAACTTTTATAAATATTATTTATAATTAAAAACCAATTTTATAGTAAAAAAAATAAACGGGTCTTAGGTCTCATCGAAACCATATAGCTTTTAAACCGGGTTATATCTCATTTGTTTGTGAAACAATTTATCATCAAACCATAAGTATATTATTAACTTTCATACAATAAAAAAAAATATAAATTCAAAAAATAAATAAATATTAGAACAAACAATATAAAACAACTCCGTAATACGAGGGATAAAAACTAGTTATATATACATATAGCCAATAAGCATGAATATAATTTTACGGTTTAAGAAGTTTGTTACCAATTTAACAAGGGCATTTTGGGCAAAATCCACATCACGTAGAGCCTTATGCCGCCTGAGTAGGGTGATTTAAACCATCGGTTGAAGAAGAGAAAGAAGGTAGCCATATTTCTACACGGGACCCACCAGCACCAAGCGCTGCCTCAATCACCCGAGGAGAGATTACTCTAAGGACACAACCGTAATTTTCCAATATCTCACGGGCAATGGTTAACCCCGCTACGAAATTCCATGTCATGTTGTCTTCAACCATACCTTTCGATAAAAGATCCGCTCCGAACGGTGTAAGCGAATGCATTTGTGTCTGCACATTAAATAAGCCCGTTTTTAACTAATATATTAATAATAACAAGTTGAGTATGAGTCGGCAACAGTTAACAATTTTACATACCATGTAATGCATGTCGGGTCCATCATCATCGATTATGATAAGAACGCCTCCAGCTGGCGCTGAGGTGGACACAATCTCAATCATTCCTCCAACATTTGTACGCAATAACGCACCCTCGATTAAGTTGCTTAAAGCCTGGCGTAACGCAAGTTCTTCAACCGCAACCTCCAAAGATTCGGGTATTTCACATACCCGTATGATGCGTTGTTGTTTATGAGCCAGTGGTTTGAGTCCACCCACAAGATCAGAAAGTACATCGGATGCATTGCATGGTCTTTTTTACACGAAAATATAAATATTAGTCTTTTTATTTATTTTCAAAAAAAAAAAACAAGCATAAGTTTTAAATTATTGGAGTCTATAAACCATACCTTATATTATGATTTAACAAAGGTGCAAGTGCCATAGGTGGCATGGGCATTTCTGAGTCTCCAGATTTTGAAGAGAGAGAGAATGGCCCGCCATACTCATGTCTCGTGGGGGCAGAGGTGTCATTTGAGAAGAAATTGGATAACTGAGACCTTGTTGACTCGTGAGTTGATTCGTCAATTTTTGGTAGGTTTTCTTCATTGTAGCGAACTATATTGGTCTGAAAGAAATTAAAAACTATTAATAAAACCAATAAATATTAAATATTGACATCAAACTATCATAGGCATAAGCTCATTGAAAATATGCAGCCTATTCTTAATACGGAATTTATTTAGCTTTATTTACTATCAAATGGCAAATATGATAGATTTAGCGTTTTATTAAATAAATATAATTATGATATATAAAGTTTAGAAGAATATATATATATATACATACATACATACATATATATATATATATCTATAATATATATAAACGAAGACATAAATATCCTATGTGTCGCGATGTGGTCGCTCCCCCTTTTTTTGGAGTCACCAGATTTGCTTGATTTTTAAATGGAGGCTTCTCATGCATTTGACCCGAATTTATGGGTATGGGTCTTACCAAACCCAGATATTCCTTGAATGGGTTATAACATCTCATTAAATTAAAAATTATCCTCACCAAATTATTGATGTAAAAATCCTATAAAATAGGATGTACTAAATATTAATAAATTATTTATTTTAAAAAAGATATATATATATTATTCAAATTAAAAAACCAATTTTTTAGTAAAAAAATAAACGGGTCTTGGGTCTCATCAACACCATATAGCTTTTAAATCGGGTTATAACATATCATTTATTTGTGAAACAATTTATCACCAAACCATACGTATATTATTAACTTTCATACAATAAAAAAATATAAACTCAAAAAATAAATAAATATTAGAACAAATAATATAAAACAACCCCCGTAATTTGGTTTATCAATTATTAAAGCTAACATTAATTTTTCCTATTGCAACCGCAACGGTTGAAAGATGTTTTTTGGCAATAAAGATCATAAAGACAAATTTACGTAATAGAATTGGTGAAGATTTTTTAATACTTGTATAACTTGTAGTATTGAAAAAGAAGCACTTTTAAGTGTTACAAATAAAGTAGTAATTATTTATTTTAAAAAAGATATATATATATATATATATATATATATATATATATATATATATATATATTAGCCCTGCTTGCGGTGCGCACATATGATGTATATATGTGTGAACCCTCGGGTGGGCAAAAGTGAAATTGCACTAATTTTGACGTTATTTTACTAATCTCGTGAAAATAACGTTAAAAGTGACGGACGGTTAATTAGGCATCATGTAGTGGCGTTGATAGCTGAAAGATAAGGGTACATGCACCGATCAGCCGTGTCCCGATGATTGAGTGCTATGTGCCTTATGTCCAAGACTTGATGCAAAACTACTATCGAGCCGGGGGTCTCACCGGAAGCAGCCTCTCTATCCCTATGGGGTAGAGGTAAGGCTGCCTACATCTTACCCTCCTCAGACCCTACCATAGCTTTGCTATTGGTGGGATATACTGAGTACGATGATGATATATATATATATTATTTAAATTAAAAAAACTAATTTGATCGTAAAAAAATAAACAGGTCTTGGGTCTCATCAAACCTTAAGTATTATTAACTTTCATAAATATTATTTATAATTAATAAACCAATTTTATAGTAAAAAAAAAATATACGGGTCTTGGTCTCATCAAAACCATATAGCTTTAAACCGTGTTATAACATCTTATTTATTTGTGAAACAATTTATCATTATTAACTTTCATACAATAAAAAAAATATAAATTTAAAAATAAATAAATATTAAAACAAACAATATAAAACACCCCCGTAATACGGGGGATATTAAAACAAACAATATAAAACACCCCCGTAATACGGGGGATAAAAACTAGTATATATATGAAATTTTGAGCTTTTGGGAGAATATACACGCATATGTGTGTGAAATTTGTCCTTTAATATATATTCCATGCAAGAGCATACCTTTGTCATATGAACAGCGTCTTGCAGTTGTTGAAGAGTCTCTCTCATACCGTCGCCTATTACCATTATGTCCTCAACAATATCATAAGAAATCTACAATAACATATTCAAGGAGTCAAAAAGGTAACTCCTAACAAATATAACAAAATTCACAGAATATCAACAAACTTTGGCACACCTCATTTTTCTTCATATTGGCGGATAACATTTTGCTCAAAGTTCGAATGCTTGAAAGTGGACCACGAATCTGTAAAAAAAAAGACTAATAATCATAATATTTTCTAAGAAGTTTTATGTCCATAATATCGATGAACAAAGAGTTTTAAAGTGCATATAATAGAAACATTACTCCAAATTATTTTCCTTAAGTTTTAGCATCCAACTTTTCATTATGCATATTATATAAATTCAACTTGTAACTTAAAACTGATTTTAGCAACCACCCCCATTTTAAGTATTTTATCAGGAAATTGATGTCATTTGTAACTAGGCTGGTAAAATTGATGATAAAATGTTCGCTGATTAGATAAAATCAGGAAAAAGTGTAAATGTCATTTCTAATTCATGCAGTTTTATAGTCAGTAATGTGAAATAGGTGTATAAAGTCTTACTTGCTCAACCAAATTACTCATCCTAACATTGTTTTGCCATGAGGATTGCTGAAGTAACATTGATTTCTGTGAAAAAACATACACATATTACTACACGTCTTAAGATTGTTTCAAACTAAACTAATAGAGCAGTCTTGAAACATTTGGTTTATAATATTAAGCACTAATCAAGAGTTTCCATTAATAAACTAACAATAATATTTCACAGCATTAATCGCTCCACAATTACAAAACACCACCACCTCTCATGAACAAAACCACAACTCAAATTATATAATTTTAACCAAAACATTCACAAAAAAATGCCATGGTGATTGCAAAATTGAAGATTTGTAAACTATCCATGATTTTTTATAAATACCGACACAATTGGAAGTATTGATCAAATTTTAAAAACTTTGTTCTACAATTTTATAATCCACATTTTCAGTTTTTAAACTTAAAATAACTTTGGATAAATCCTGGAAAATTTCTAACTGTAACACATTAAATCACTAAATTGGTAATTTACCTGATCCATAACATACGCCATAGCAACAGAGCGGGATATGTTTATTGCATTTAATCTCTGTTCAGCAGAAAAGTTGTGCAATTCCAGTGTTCTATCTACAAAATTTTGGAATTCCCATGATTTTGAGATTGCATATGGGTACACTGCATATGTATCCTCAGGTGATGAGCCTTGTTTTGCATCATCTTCTTCTTTTTGTATTTCTAGTTTTGGAATTTCAGCAACCAAAAAACCGACAACAAACGGATGTTTCACCATAGGGAAAACCAAAGCTCGACACTCAGGAATAAATTCTGCCTACAATTACATTAATATGTATCCTAAATTGAACAAAGAACAATCAGAAACAAAAAAAAACGTATATCCTATTCTGATGAACAAAGAAGAGTTACATAAATATGTATCCTAAACAGTAAACACCACCTTAGATTGCATGAAAAACTGTACCTGTTGTTTCAAGAGTGAAGCTTCTGCTGCTCTTAATCCTGTTGGGATACTAAAATCACTGATTAATATTAGAATATCAGAAACATTCCTTCCAGGATAGACAGTAACTCTGCGCAACTCTAGCCTGTCCATAACATAGCTACCAGCTGGTCTCACATAAACCTGAAAATTAACTGCATATTAATCAGGACTCAAACTGTACATTCAACACCAGAATAAGATAATGTTAAAAGTATAAGCTAAGATGCTCCTTAAGATTAAAACAATCTTCCAGTGATGAACAAAAACATAATCTCCATCAAAATGTTTTAAAATGGCCATAACACGCAGACACACAATACACTGTATACACAATCGCAATTTGCTTCCTGTAATCAAGGCCGTCCCAGAGAATTCGAGGGCCCTCTACGGGTATAAAAATGGGCTATTAATATTGTTTAATCCATTATTTTGTCCTTAAATTGGCAGCCATATATGGACCATGTGTGATGTTTTGGTTTTTGAATAAAATAAAAGAACACTGGTTCATTCACATGGGCTGCAACAACGTAATGGGTTGGAATATAAATCGGATTAGGCCAGGAAGAAAGGTGGTCAACCACGTGAGCTTAGGAGGATTGGAGAAGTGACGCACTGACCAGTAGGCTACAAGCCACTTCGTGTTTAATTTTTGTTTCAGCATGTTATATGTATTTAAAATATATATTAAATAAATGTTAAAAATTTTGGCGGCTGCGCACCCTGCACATGCCCAGGGCTCGCCCTGCCTGTAATGGTTCAAGCAATTCAAAGATGACTTGTATTTGTGAAACTTTCAGCATACTCAATTGTCAGCCAGCTAGTTTTCATGATGGACACCAAAACTTAACGTAAGATTTTTTAAATAGGCAAATTGACCAAAATAGGCATGAAGCCATGAATTATTTCCTTTCTAAGATATGCATGACCAGTCATGTGTTGACACATAAGCTGCTCAGGAACCAGATGGGCCAGCACGGAATATAATGTAAAAATGACTTGGCAAAACGAAACTCTGGCATGTGTCACGATAGGGCTACAAAAAAACCTAAACGGCAATGAAAAAGCTACAAAGGGCATCAGGTCTGACACGACCACGTATTAACCAGCACTTCAGCGTGTGGGGTCCAAAGGAGCTTAAGTGTGAGACTTTTAGGTGTCTTTGGAAACTGTCAAGGCTAAGAGAGGGCCCTATAATCGATCCAAAGGAGCCTAAAAACTTGACTTTTTAAGTGTCTCTGGAAACTGTCCAGGCTAAGCGAGTGACCGATCCACGTGTGGGATGTAAACGAGCCTAACCGCACGCCCTTTTAGAAAACCTCCAGGCACTTTCATAGCCTTTTCATCGCATTGTAGGCTCTTCTATAGCCCATCAGACACGTGTCAGAATATCATTTTGCCATGTCATTTTTTACATGATAAATCGTGCCGGCCCATTTTGTGCCTAAGCGGCTTATTTGTCAATACAAGCCATGCCTATTTTGGAGAGAGAATAATTTCATTCCTAATTTAAGAATCTTTTTGGTCAATTAGTCTATTTTGAAAATTTTCCCAAAACTTGATCTATAGACTTGATAAATCCAAATCATTACTCTGATACCTGTAGCCACTAATATTGCAAATCCTAGATAGAAGTAGGTTCATTGTTCTAAAACTATTTGAAGTCTCTTACCGATTCAATCAAATGCAGCTAGTGTAGGGAATGCTACATAATCAATTAGGTTTCTTATTCTTGCTCCAAGTCAATTAACTGCACCGTGTAATGGTGCAAATAATACACAGGTGAGTTATAAGTGTCAGCAAGTTAGTTTTGTGATAGAATTTCCAAATAGTTTATTTAATACCTTTAGCCACTAATATTGCAAATCCTAGGCTAGAATTAGGTTTACTATTCTAACTCTAACTGAAGTCTGTTACCAATTCAATCAAATGCAGCTGGTGGAATCAACCTGATCAAATAACAAGATCGCAATAGCTTGCAAATGAATAAATAGTTTGATGTGTGTAAGAACATATAGAATAAAGCATTGTTTGTGTTCATAAACCGTTCGAAAACAAAAAATGTTTTTCGGTTAGGTGTTTGTGAACAGTTCGTTTGTCCAATAAAAGCTTAAGTGATGAACATAAACAAGGCCGTGTTCGGTTCAGTTCGGGTCGTTTACAGTCCTAGTTAGGTTTATAATTCTCACTGTAACTGAAATCTATTACCAATTCAATCAAATAACATCATGATACACAAATGAATGAACAGTTATATGCATGTTGACTCAATTATACACAGTAATTAAGTCAACTTACATATAACTGAAATCTATCACCAATTCAATCACGATAGTCTGCTACCTTTACCACTAATATACCAAACCCATGGCTACCATTAGGTACATTATTCTTACTGTAACTGAAATATATTACCACTTCAATCAAATAAATGAATAACAACATCACGACACAAATGACTCGATTATACACAGTAAACCTAATAAAACTGCTAATTCATTCAAATAACAAATAGTTATATGTATATTGGCTCAATTATACACAGTAAACCTAATAAAACTGCTAATTCATTCAAATAACAAATAGTTATATGTATATTGGCTCAATTATACACAGTAAACCTAAAAAAACTGCTAATTCAATCAAATAACAAATAGTTATATGTATATTGACTCAATTATACACAGTAAACCTAATAAAACTATCATTTCAATCAAATAACAAATAGCTATATGTTTATTGACTCATTTATACACAGTAAACCAAATAAAACCAGAAATTCAATCAAATAACAAATAGTTATATAATTATATGTATCTTGACTCAATTACACATATTAAACCTAATAAAATTACCAATAAAAGATCATCTGGATCCACAATACGACGAAACAAATCCATCTGTTCAACGCAAAGCGTCGTCTGATACATTTATTAATTACCACTAATATTGCAAAACCTAGGCTACCATTAGGTAAATCACTACATCTTACCAACTCAATCAAATAACATCACACAGTAGGTCAATAGCTCACAAATGACTCAGTTATACACAGTAAACCTAATAAAATCACCAATTCAATCACATAACAGCATCATGATAGATCACTCAGTTATACAGATATAATTACCAATTCAATTAAATAACACATAGCTATACGTATATTGACTCAATTAAACACAGTAAACCTAAGAATAATAATAATATTACCGATAAGAGAGCATCCGGATCCACAATACGCCGAAACAAATCCATCTGTTCAACACAAAGCGTCTGGAAATCAGCACTCGGAACCACAACCGCTTTACTCTTCCCGTTATTCTCAATCCTCTGCGCAAACTCCACCAGAGACGTTGACGCGTTACGTATAGCAGCTGCGATAGCTGAAGCTGACGCTACCGTGACGTCATCATCATCTTCGCACTTGTTACTGTTGCTGTTACCGTCATTATTATCAGTAATACTTACGTGACGGAGAGTTGAACCGATGCTAGGGTTGATGCAGTGTACGGCGGTGGATGATGATGATTTGTAGTGGAATTGACGGCGGAGATCGGTGTGTTGGTGAAGATTGTGATGAAATTGTGGTGTGATTGAAGAGAGTATCATTATTATGATTATTATTATTTTTATTATTATTATAGAGAGAGTGAGTGAGTGACGGTTATTATTGGCCGGAGAATTCAGTTACGGCGGTGGTTGCCGGGTTTGGTATAAGTGGATAGGGGTTCACGGTTATTGTGGACATAGCATGTGACAGGTGTCAGGTGACACAATTATAAAATGAGAGTTATCCTTTTCTTTTTTATCTTTTTAACTTTTTAGCTTTTTTACAAAACTTGTGTTGCGAAATTCACTCTAGGACACGTGTCGTAACTGGACTACGTTTGGAGGTGCACAAATCGTTTGGATTGAAACTGATTTGGTTTGGTTAATAAAAGTCAAAATCGGTTTCTTGACAAGGTAACGATCGATTTCGGTTATGATGTTAACCGGTTTTTGTTCGGTAACCAATTTGGAACCAGTTTTGATGGAGAAAATTATAAACAGATTTCGATCGGTTCCAAACGGGTTTCTACATAATTGAATTCAAACCGGTTGGGTTTCGGGTTGATTTTTGGGTCGGTTCGATTAACCGGTTTATTTGCTCGTCTCTAGCTACGTTGGTACTTTTACTTTAACAACGTTTGAGACTACTCTTAGTATTCGAGTGAGCATTCCTAAAACGAGGCACCAACTGTCCACACTAGTTTTGATGCTCAAAACATTATTCACTCAAAAACACCATCAATGAAAAAACTCATCACCGTATAAAAACTCTATTGAGTCAGGTTTCAGACCTGAGACATTAAAATCCCAAGTTTAATCATCACCCACATGTCATTTGACCAAAAGGGTAATTGTGAGCTATGTTGGTACCCAAGACCCTTCGATGTGGGCGACAAAGAGCTCGGCAAATGGGCGGTAACCCCTTAGAACATCGTCGAGGGGCAGTCTGGAACGGGGGACATGGGCTGGGGCGGTGTGGGAATGTCGGGCGACATAGGTGGGGCCCTTTCCAACCCCAACAGTTATATGACCGTTTCAATAAAAAAAAGTTCTTTATTTTTATTTTTAATTTTAATACCATTTTCCTCTTTATATACCTATCTAATTAAACCCACACTACAAACATCTCATTCTTTTCTATAAATTTACAATCATTCTCCAAAATATGAATTCCGGCTCAACACTAAACGTTATTGAGAAACTGGCTAATTTATTAAAAACACGAGTAACAAAAACAAATAATAGTCTTCGATCGGATTTCGTTGAACATCTTTGAAGAAACAGGCAAACTAATAACGACGACCAAAATATTTGTAGTTTTTTATACTTTGTGTCTATAGTTTTTAAATTTATTATTATTTATTTATTTTATTATGTTCTTTAAATTTTTTTTTAAAGTAAAGCAATTAGGTATATCTTCATTCATTATATAGAAACATAGATATTACATCAACATAGCAGGTAGGCGGGCAACAAGCTGCGCCGCCACCCATTTCTGAATTGCAAACCCTAACCTGCTAAAGACATACCCCTGCCCCTTTGGAGTCGACACATTGCTATGCACAACCCGTTGGACCCTGGTTAGGAAACGGATAGCTTCCGGTGCCAAGGTGGGTTCTTTAAATTAAAAAAAAAATAAAGTTTAATGCCCCTTGAGAAGGCAAAACCACATAAGGGCAACATGAGTTTGGGATTTTAAAGCCCTAGTGCATATGTAGCAGTGATGTGGCACTGTGAAGGAGCTTTAAAGTCTCATTCGTAGTCTAAATGTCAAAGGTGAAACATTTTAACTTTACCATTATAGTATAGTTTCTCATTCCTCAAAAAATAAAAAGTCGTATTGGGCACTAATATTACCCGCTTATCATAGCTTTTAAACCGGGTTATAACATCTTATTTATTTGTGAAACTCTTTTATCATCAAACTTTAAGTTACAATAAACAAAATTGAAATCCAAAGATATACAAAGATATTAGAAATAAATAATGTAAAACAACCCCGTAAGTAATACAGAAGTATCGTAGCATTATAAAAGCAAGGATATTCCTTTTAAGTTGACTCGCCGACTGAATACCTTACATGTAGAAAATATTCACACCCTTTGTTTCTCTTATATTTTCTCATGATAACTTGAGGTTTTTATAGTATTTTTATAATCAGTTATTGTGGTGTATAGAGTAAAAAGGATTTTAAACTTATATAAATGTAGAGTACCTCTCTTGTAATGGCATATAATTTAAAGTACCTCCTTGTTGTGAATGGTAAAATCACATAGTTCAATCATTTAACATGTTTTTTATTTGAAATAATCCAAACTTACTATAAGAAAGTTAAAGTAATTAGTATCACATTTTTGTTTTACCTTGTTTTTCAATACAAATATCATATTTTAGTAAAAAAAATCAAACATTTAAAGTAACACAATCAACCTCATAAAAGTACAAAACATTGAATTTTGCTCAATTTATTTAGAACAAAACCTATGGCCCAATGAACACAACTTGAGAGTGGACTAAAGACTTTTGAGACCACAACTATCATTAGTCATTTAGTCTATTAAGGCAGCCATGGGCCATTCACATTAACTATGGTCACTATATTACAATTTTGACTCTACACACCACTCACAAAATCAACACCATTCATAAACTCTTCAAAATACCTAATAGATTTTAATCTCTCACTTCGAAAAATGAAATCTTTTTTGGTTAAAGTTTATCTCCTTTTTTTCTTCTGGTTAAAGATAACAAATGGAGATGTGCTCTTCTCGTCGTTGCCACGGTCTCTTTTCGTCTTGGTCTCTGCCATAGAAGGTCAAGGTAAAACTGCACTCATATGGTAAATTTGTGTTTTGTTTTCAGTTTCCTAAGTAGACTTAATTATATTACTTTTGATGTTTATAATTCGTTTCGTGCAACGAACACGCACAAGGAAAAACCATACTTGTGATGCAGGGATGTCAATCGTGTCGGGTTGGTGAATTGATTGTTTTTGGATTTAATTGATAATTGATGAATTTAAATATGACCCATATATTTTTCTGTGCTACACTTAAATGGTGTAACACGAATACAACGGGTATTTTAATTTCTATAAACGGGTCAAACATGTTAGCCAATTGTAAATTTGTTAGCGAGTTGTCGAATTAAGTTGTAAACAAGTTAATTAGGCCATAAACAAGCTTTGTGGGTTGGATAGGTAGGCTAAACAAGTCCTAAGCAGATTTTGCGGGTTGCGACAGAGGGCTTAAATGGGTTGATGGGATGACCTTATAAATAAATATACATGTTTATTTGTTTTTCTAACTTTAAATAGGTTTAAGGATCAAACTGTTTAATTAAATACAGTTAATTTAAACAAATAAACACGAACATGAACCATTTAACTAAATATTTTAAACATGTCAACTGAACATGACATGAGTATTAACGGACAAACATCCATTTTTTATGATTAAACAAGATTAAAACTTTTATAGTATCTCATTTAGTAAGACAAAACTTAAAACATATTACTATTTCAAAAAGAAAAACTTTATAATTACCCAACTGCATATTATTACCTATAAAAAACAAGTTGCAATTTCTGCAAAATCATATGTATGATAACATAAAATACGTTTGTGAGAAATATGGTTTCAAGAAAAATGATTCTTTATTAAATAATAAAGATGCAAGTGACACCCTTTGGGGTGTTTTGCAACTAAAATGGGTTATTCTAGTGACGAAACAAAACATGTAACTCGCAGTTTTAAAAGCCGGTGAAGATGATATAACCGTCACTTTTGGATTGAACCAAACGATCACAAACCAAACCGAAGAATACAAGAAAGTGAAAGTAAAGCTTTGTTATGCCCCGGTTAGCCAAATCGATCGAAAATGGAGAGAAACAAATGACAACCTAAGGAAAGACAAAACATGTCAGTTTACGATATACAACAAACCTTTTGAGGGGAATGTTGAAGGTTTGAAGTGGAATATTGAGAAAGATATTCCAACAGCCACATACTTTGTAAGATCATATGCTTATAATGATGCCAATGAAGAGATCGCGTATGGGCAAACCACAAACAGTAAGAAGACCGATAATTTATTCAAGATTCAAGGGATCAGTGGGCGTCATGTGTCGATTGATGTTGCATCCATTTGTTTTTCTGTTTTTGCTTTGCTGTCGCTTGTTGGTTTTTTCATTATAGAGAGGAGGCAGTCTAAAGTAAAAAGTTAAAAGACTATAAGTAAATACACTAGAATTTACTATTATATTGTTTTAGTGAACCAAAAGTGCTACTTGTTACTAGATGATTATAAAAGTTATACTAAATAGGAATAAAAGGAGTGTTTATATTACTTTTAATATAAGTTTTTTAATTTGCTCTTAACTCATGTTCTTTTTACATTTCAAAAAACATTAGCTTGTTGTCTATGGCCTTGTAAGTTGTAACTCCCACTCATAGTACAAGTTAGTTCTTTTTAAGTTTGTGCATTTTGTGTCATGTTTTGCTCTCTTTATTTAGTCCAAGTAAAAGTATGCTAATTATTGAATAAGCTCTTTATGAAAACCGGCTGTGTATTGTTTTGAAAGTTCGTTTATTATTAAGTAACGAACATGAAAAATATTTTGTTTATTTGGTTTAACAAGCGAATACGGGCATTCATAAGAAAATATGACAAAAAGTGCTCAAACTAAAAAGATCCTACGAGGCCCATAAGCTATGAACCAAACAATATTGCGAGCTGGATCACGTGAAAAACTGCCATAGGGCACACTACAAATTCCCCCAAATTTTATCCATTTCTATATCTTTCATTTTTAGTATAAAACGTGTAAATAGGAGTGAGTTAATTTTCGTTTTTATGTATTTTTAATTACTATTAATTAAAATTAATTATTAGCTGTCAATTTCGAAGATTTTAAGATATTTACAAATTTAAAATTCCCTATCCCGTCAATGCTCTATTCATTCAATGCACTCAAACGAAAGTGAGGCAATAAAACTCTCTAATTGAAAGGTACGGTTGCCTAAATACAAAAATAAAGTCGATGTTTTAAAAAAAATATTATCTTTTAGCCTTACCTAAAACATAATGAATAATTTATAATTCATTTATTTATTTCACAAGTTTTATAACATAAATATTATATTAAATATTGCTACAAATCGTAATGTTTACAAAATGGACCCATGTACACTTTCCGAACACCTGGCTAATAGCCTGTCTTAACCATGGCTAATTAAGTAAGCCACAAGATGCTTTATATTGGCTAATTGGCTATAGCCAGTGCATGGTGTGGGTCTAAACAACCATTTTTTAATATCTTAGCCTCTAAAAAGCATGGTATCATTTACATTACTTGCCTTCTATGCTTAATACTTCTTTTATTCCTTACTTTATTTTTTTGCTTTGTTTCAACTTTCAAGTCACCTCAAATATTATTCAAACCTTGTTATTGTTATTGTTGTTATTTGTTACATCTCCATTTCATACTCAGCCAATTCAAGCCACACCCATGTATGAACCACGCGAAACCAACCCACATTTTCAGCCACGAGCTCAACGGTATGGCCAGATCCATGACCCAGACGGTCCAATCGCTGGTCCAATCGTTGGAGCATCACTAGTGCCCCAACGGTTCAGACGATCTCCTCCACCTGAGTCACCAACACCCGTGGCTCCACTCTTACCACACTCGCAACCATCAACCTCTCATTTGCCAATATCCTCTCCAGAGCCACCAGGGTCAGGGTTAAGGCCAGGCCGAGTATCAGGATCAGGGTCAGGATTAGTACCCGCACTAGTACCTCCAAGGGGCCCACCACATAGACAAACCTCACCCACTACCCACCAAGGCACATTCTTCTCTCACTACCCGTCACCACCTCTACACGTCCCACCACCACGAAAAACAACACGTCTAGCCTGGCTCATTGCCATATGTTGCGTTTTGTTCTGGGTTACTATAATAGTCGGGGGTTTAATTCTTCTGATAGTCTACCTCGCTTACCGTCCAAAATACCCTAAATTCGACATCACAAGCGCAAGCCTTAACGCTGCGTATCTTGATCTTGGGTATCTTCTAAACGGTGACATGACTTTGCTAGCGAATTTCACAAACCCGAATAAAAATGTTAATGTGGAGTTTCGGTATATTGTTATTAATCTTTACTTTGAGAAAACTCTTATTGCGGCTCGGTATGTTGAACCTTTAGAAGTGTCGCGAAAAGGGTATGCACTTAGAGATGTTCATATGTTAAGTAGCCAAATCCCGTTCACGAAAACACATGTTGCGCATCTAAACCAACAAATGAGAAGCGGGAGAATCATGTTTGAAGTGAAGAGTTTTCTTCGAACTACATCAACTCTAGGTGGGTTTTTTCGATACTCGTATTGGTTATACGGGCATTGTACGTTTGTCGTTAGTAGTCCTCCTAGCGGGACGTTGTTACTTAAAAGTTGCGTCACGAAAAGATGATAATGGGATTCGAAACGAGAAAGATTTTTGTCTAAAAACATCATAAGGAGAAGGGGATTGAAAACTTACAGTGACAAGTTATTTATATTTACTGTTTTGATTTGTCACTTATAAAATTTGTTTTAATTATTGTTTTGATTGGTCACTTATAAGATTTGTAATGATTCGTGGTTTATAAGGTTGATGATTACAAAAATGATTATGTGAATAGTGAGTACATGCTAAATTTGATGATGTTGTCTTTGTGCGAGTGTTTAATGCTTACTATATATATTTTATGAACCGGTCGTGTTTGTGGGTTGACGGTGTCTAACCAGGCATGACCCTGAAATCGTGCCAGACACGTGAACAGGATCCCAACATGTATATTGATGGGTTGACCTGAACACAACTCGTTCAACTTAGATGTTATTTATTGTTTATTGTTTTAACATATTTATACTTTTATTATACATATCAATGTTGCAAAAGTCGCTAGGCGGTCCCTAGGCGGCCGACTCCCTTGGAGGGAGTACTCGGAGTACTCGGGGAGTACTCAGAGAGTACTCGGACATGTTAAATATAAAGAAAATTAATATTTGGTTATTATATATGTGTCAAATATCATAAGTTTACTAATATTTATAACAAAATAGGTGAATATCAATATAAATAAAAAAAATACATTTTTAAATATAAAATATTCTAAAAATTACTAATCATTAATTAAAAAAATGATATTTGTTCTTTAATATTATTGAAATAACAATTATGTTTTATTTTTATGAATCAAAATCGGCTCAAGTTCACCGATAAGATGTGATTCTGGCTGAGATTGACCACATTTGACCGATTCTTAGTAACTAGGAGGATTTACAGAAACTCGCCTCGGTGACATACCTTGTAGCGAATACTCGGAGAGTACTCGGCCTTGTAATCCTACTTTTACAACATTGATACATATATATATATGCACAAAACACGCTTAAAAAGAAAAACACAAATGGATTACGTGAACCCATCAGGTTGATCCGACCCCGACCCCCTTAGCTAAATGGGTTAACCGGTTTGACATGAAACTGATCTGAACTCGTTTATACCAAACCTAAGACCGTGAATATCATGCTAGCTAAGTGTTAGGAATTACTCGCGTAAACGATAAAACTAAGAGGCTGATCTTTATTGTAAACCTTTTTTGAAGTAATATATTTTACACATTTCTTGAATTTCTCATTAAATGGTTCCAAATAGTTTGAAGATTAACCAACACAGTGAAAGTTTTTTAAAAGTGATTTACAAATGTACAATACAGTGTTGTTTAATATTTTATTTTCTAATATACATTTAGTTATTATTTAATTTGACGTAGACTTGTATAACTAAACTCCAAATTCTAAAATATGGTTTTTAAAAACATTAATTGTGGCTACAAATTATTCCCTAGTTATCTTCTTAAGGTGATTTTTTTATTAATAAATAAGAATATAGTTGACATTGACTATTTGACTTTATCATTTGAGCAAATATATACTTGTAGTTGACACATCACGCGTTACGTAACTGAAATTATTTATAGAGGTTACATAACTACATTTTGTTTAATAGGATAAAAAACATGATATGAAATTAGGTTTTGGATACTTGTGAACCTGTTTACGATATGTTTAATTCATTTATCACCTTCAATATGGTTTAACACGTTTAAAACTTGAGTATCAGTTGTTAACTCGTATGACTTGTTTAGATAATTGAGTTAAATAGACTGTTGTTATTATCACATATCAGGTTATATGATTTTACGTGTATCCATGTTAGGTTGATACATCAGGGCATCTCCAAGAATCGTGAAAATTTTTTGGGCGGAAGACGATAAAAATTTTGGACCTTAAATTAGCTAAGTATTTGGGTTTAAGACTTTAAATATTAAGAATACATATTTTTTTTCTAAAAATATATAATTTTTATTTAAAAAAAATCAGGCTTATAGGGATGTTGGGCCAGAGTTGGTCGACCACTCGATACCTTATAGTCAGCCTTGTGATACATTTGACTTGACTAAATATATGAGTTGTGTTCATGTACAACGATTCCACCTATTAACTTACTAAACCAAGACCCATCAAGCCATCAATGCATCATCTCGACTATATTGATACTCCCTCTTTACACCACCAACTTATAAACATGTGTCATCTTAGTTAAACCCACTTAAATATTTAAGAATTAAGTTAAAAACTTGCATATATAAAAAAAGAAAAGAAAAGTAAACAAGCAAAACGAGTGAACATGAAGACGAAAATAAAAGATAGAAATAAAGAAAACAAAAATCTATATTTTTTTAACAGATATATATTAATCTGATTTTTCAAAATTTTACTAAATACCTTTTTTTAAGTTTAAACTCATAAAATTACAATAAAATGATAGGTAAGCGGACACCTGACCTTGAGCACCAAGTATCAAAATACTCGGCCCGATTTATCTAAAAGCTTTAGAACATTCAAAGGCTACAAATTATCTTGAATTCTTGATTAGATGATTATTCAAAGAGATAACTCAACTTTCATATACAAATATAAAGATTGTTTTCAACACATAATGAAGATGAATGGGTCGGAATACCCATATCAAAACAACTCGGTTCAAAAAGAATTTAAATCCTATGCGATCCTTAAAGGGAACAAAATGAACATTTTCGAACATCCAATAAGAATATGAATAAGAATAAATAAACTCGCTAAAATGACCGGTAATTGCTAACAAAGGACAATATGTAGAAAGAGGTACAAATGTGAAATATGTTATCCCGTTCTCTCATACTTCACATCAATATATTCACAAAGAAGATCACAATATCTTCTCACGTCGGAGGGTGGTTACAGGAAGAACCATCTTTTTGTAATGAGCTTTACGATGTTTCTGTTTTGCAGGACTTGCTGTTATGATTCACAAGTTACTTATTTGAAAAGATGAATTCAAGATTGGAATCACGGTATTGAATTATCCGTACCGGATTTCCTTCTTCAATAAGTAATATGTGTAATATGTGGGGATAGTTACAAGGTGTGCTTCCTGGTTTTTACCTCCTAATTTCCTAGCATTTCAATTTCATAATTAGAGTTTGACTAGTCATATAGTCAACGGTGTGACATTGTAACCAAATTTATATGGCCATTTGTAGTTTGTATTGTAGTTATTTAATTACAACACGACACTTGCATATTACATATTTTACATTTTGTATATTTATATACACAAGACTCAAATATCTTCTTTAAGATCAGTTTTTCGTAACAATGGGTGGCAAGAGTTCAAAAGAAGAAACACCAAGCACAAGAATTCAAGACAACAGTAGTAATCATGTACCGACACCGCAAAGAAGGTTGGATCGAAAGTATTCACAAATACCTGATAACTTTGAGACGCTCGAACAGGTAACTAGTAGATCAAGTTACGTAAGGGTGTGCATGGTTTAATTTGGGTCAATTTTGGGCTAAAATCGAAACTTCGGTTTTTGATTTTTGGAAACTGTTCAGTTTTGGATTTTTAGCTTTCGGTTTGGGTCAAGTTCGATTCCAGTTATTGTGGTTTTGCCTTTTAAGTTTAAAAATTTTGGGCCGAAACTTTTTTACCCAAAATATGTATTTGGGTCTAAATATATATGTTAATCAATAACTTACTAATTATTATACATTCGAGCAAAAAACATTTGATTTACGTATTTATTAAATTCTTATAATCTACTTAAAATATAAAATAAGAATCTATAAATTTGGTTCTGTTTGGCGTTTACAAAAACAAAAAACTAACACGTTGGTTTTGTTATTCAGTCTTTTTAATTTCGTATTTTGGTTGTTATAAAAACAAAATTCAGTTTACAACCTACGTACTTTGTGAAAATATTTTGTATTGTATCTTTCAGGTTATATCCGCTCTTGCTGAAGCTGGGCTTGAATCATCGAATCTCATTGTTGGCATTGATTTCACCAAAAGTAATGAATGGACAGGTTAGTAAATATTATCTCTCTTAAATATAATCGCTAAATTTCTAGTGTATGAAATGTTGGTTTTTAAATTTTTGAAAATATTTTGGTTTCTTTTGGGTTTCAATTTTTTAGATTTTGTCATTTTTTTGGTTTGGTTTGAAAATTTTGTAAGAAAAAGAAATATGTTGCCTAAAATAATGACTTTAGGTGTAAAATTCTTGTTACTTAATAATTAATTGACTATATTAAACTTAAACTCAATAGGCTAAAATACCTGGCTTAAAATATACACATATATAACAGATTATTATAAATTACTTAAAAAAAAACTAAGAATCTTTGGTTTGGATTTTAGAAAAATATAAAACTTAAATGTTGGTTTATGTTTTGATCAATCAAAAGTTTTGTATCGGTTTTTTTCGATTTCATATAAAGGTTGTCGCTAAATATTTGGTTTAGTCGCTAAATGTACTGAACACTAAATTTTGTCACAACTTTGTCGCTAAAAGTATTAATATTGTAAAACAAAACTAGGGATGAAATCATTCAACAAGAGAAGTTTACATAGCATTGGGGTGTTACAAAATCCTTATGAACAAGCGATATCAATCATTGGGAAAACACTAGCGGCTTTCGATGAGGATAATTTGATCCCTTGTTTCGGGTTTGGAGACGGTACATGTTTATACATTGATTCATCTTGTAAAGTAAATTACTTAATGAAATTTGTGTAATTAGTTGGTCGTTGTTTAAACGTGTTTTGTAGCATCGACACATGACAAAGGTGTGTTTAGTTTTTATCCTGACTCGCGTCCTTGTCAAGGATTTAAGGATGTTTTGAGACGTTATAAAGAGATAGTTCCTCAACTTAAACTTTCGGGTTAATTTGTGACATCTTAATTTTTTCTAGGAATGACAACGTGACGTGTTTGAGATAGATATTAGTTAATTATTATATCATCCAAGAAAAAAATAAAATGTAAAAAGAAAATGTTCACATGTATGATTTGGGTAAACCAGTATACATGTTTAAGATAATCGGGTTGTGTATCACCACCTAATACACTACCCATCCCACACTATCAAAATCTTTTAAAATTATTTTTCTAACTTGTCTTCGTCTAGAATGTTTCGGTTCGGATTTTCCTATCGGGTTGGGTTCGTTTGGCATCCCTAAATGTTTTGTGGTGACTAAACTTCAGTCATTGTTTAGATTATTGAGCTCTCGGCTAAAACATAGCAAGCCAAGTTTGAGGACTTTAGACTAAGCTCAAACTTGGCTCAATAGCTTGAGAGCTTCAAGATTCACGATCAACGACTTCAAGACTAGCTCACGCATACCTCAAATAGCTTAAAAATATATAAAAATGTTAATTCGATAGAATAATTTAGCATTTACAAGGTTAAGATTGACTCATTATAATCGCTTTCAGGACCAACATCTTTTGCACCTATAATAGAAACCGCGATATCAATAGTTGAAGAAAGTGGTGGCCAGTACCATGTCTTGTTGATTATAGCCGATGGTCAGGTAAAACATTCAGTTTATCGTATATATTAAAAAACAATGTTTTTTTCCTCCGATTTAGGTAACAAGAAGTGTCGATACGGAAACAGGTCAACTTAGTTCACAAGAATGTAACACCATCAATGCCATAGTTAAAGCAAGGTAACATTTAAAATCTTAATAAATCGAACATTTTGTCGTTAAAGATGTACATAATTTTCGTGTTGTATTTTCCTAGCAACCACCCGTTATCAATAATACTAGTAGGGGTTGGTGACGGTCCGTGGGGCATGATGAAGAGTTTGATGACAATATACCTTCTCGGGCATTCGACAATTTACAGGTTTGAAATAACTTAAAAATCGTCGCTAGAAAGGGTTACGATATAGTATATCGTTTTTGTGACACTTATTTTTGCTCTGGTTTCTTGCTAGTTTGTGAATTTTACGGAAATCATGTCAAAGATTACCAATCCATTGAAAAAAGAGACAGAATTCGCGGTTAATGCGTTGATGGAAATACCTTCGCAATACCAAGCAACCCTTCAACTCGGGCTACTCGGGTAAACAATAAACTTATATGTTAATGTAGTATCAATAAATAAAATAAAATAAAATATGCCTAAAATAAAAAAATAAGAGTTATAATAATTATGTGTTTTAGAATTTAGAAACATAATAAGATAAATAGTATGGAAGAAACAAAAAAAACCGATCTGAAACCCAAAAAACCATATTGAAACAAAAACCGACAGAGTGGTTTTATGTTTTTGTGAAAACTGAACTAACGGTTTGGTTTTGGTTTTGCATGTAATAAAACCGAACCGATTTTCTATTTTTTATTTATATTTTTAGTAATTTATTAGAATTTAATAAATATAAAACTCAACTAATTTTGGCGAAATGTATAATATTCTATCAGTCAACAATTAACAAAATTAATTATACCTAAATTCGCTACTTTCGGCCTAAAATTTTCAAGTTCAAATAGCAAAAACTAAAAAAATCAACACCGAACCGAAACCAAAACGAAAACCGAAAAAACCAAATTTGAACGATTTCAAAAAGCCAAAAACTGAAGATTTGGTTTTTGGTTTGGTTTTAGTCCGTAACCACACCGAATCGCACCATGCACACTTGTCAGATCAAATATTTAAGAGTTTCACTTATCGTAATACTGTTTATCAGTGTCCGGACAGGTTATTCTCTGGCCACCGCTCCTTTACCTCCACCCGTAAGTGGCAATTTAAGAAACCGAAGTGTTCGACGATATCATGTTAATGAAATACCACCATCTCCAAATTCTACTTACAACAATATGGTAAGTAGATGCTAACAAGTTTGTGTCATTATAATTTTACATACACACTTTTTAAAATATTTCACTAACGATAATCAAATAAACGAAACTAAACACCATTTAACGTGACCGTAACTTGTGTTATATAGCCATGCCCTATGTGTCTTATTAAACCGAAGGATATGGCTTTCAGTTGCGGGCATCAGGTAAGCTTTAACACCCTATTCGTATTTTATAAACAATGTATATGATTTCTAAATCTTATTATTGTTGTTGCTGTTGTTGATTTTGTTGCGATTAACAGACATGTTGCGAGTGTGGGGTTGCATTATCGTTGTGTCCGATTTGTGGGAATCAGATTGAGACCAGAATGGAATTGCATCAATAGACTCGACCGAGCACATAGTATATTAACCGTGTAAAGACTTTGGGTGAATATTTTTGTAATATTATTGGAATGTTTTTCATATTATGTAGTGTTCTTTTACAGATTTTATCAGTACAATAAATAGGGTTAGAAGGTATCGTATCGACTAGAAATATGTGGTTACTATTACAAAATATTGCATGATTAGAAGAAAACAAATGCAAAAAAAATGAATTAAACTGCTGAACTAATGTGTAATAAAATTAAAAACAAGATACACGAAAGAGTTAAAATTCGGTTAGTAAGATAAGAAACAAGCAACTGGTTTCAGATTTGGTAAGCTAGTTTTCATATCTTCGTCTTTCTATTATTACATAACATTACATATCTGGCTGTTGCTGTCCTAAAGCACATTCCACGTCCTAAAGCATAAATAATAATAATAATAATAATAATAATAATAATACTTTTTTGAGATATTTTTTTGGGTGTTCAGTGATGTGAAATTGTTACTGATTGCTTATATGCAATAACGAAAAGATCAAAAACGGCGGCTAAAACTGGCTAAACTTGACTCGAAATTCGACTTTCAACACAAATATAATCCCCGAACTTCTACTCTCAACTGCAGTTTACCAACAATCGAATTTGCAAGTCTTTCGTGATTTTATAATCCATACCAATTGACATTGAGCAAAACTGTAACCAAAATTGATTTTTTAACTAATACAATCACAACAAAAAAAATGTAACAAAATCCCAATAAGTTACCAGCATAAGACAGACCAAATATTTTTGCCAGGTGTTTCTTTTTGTGTCTGCTAGAGAACACTCTTTGTAACTCTATCTCGATTTTTGTGAATACATCGGGTTGGCCCGGTTAAACTATTGGATCAAGAGAGCTGCAAAGGGTGCAAAGCAACACCATGGCGAGCGTCCGAAGAAGACCCCCATCGACCTAAACGAGGTTCCTGATATACAAATTTTTTTTATTATATATATATATAAGCACAGGAATATGTGAATATAAAAGTTAAAAAATAAAGCGGTTAAAATTCACCTTGCCGACTCCAGCAACCAAAAACTTCCCTGATTTGGCAAACGCCAAAGAATTTACGTATCCAACCTGAAAAAAACAATGGGTCATAACACATTCGAAATGAGATGGGTCAAAATGGCGAGCCGGCTTGTGCTGACTCACTTGACTTTCAGCATTGGTGGACCCATAAAAGACTTCTATTGGGTCTAAAGGTGCATTCGAGCCGCTCGTTTGGCATAACTGTGCTCGAGGTCGTTTATTATTTATTAATTAGTTAACTATTTTTAGTTATATACATTTACTATTATTATTTAGTATAAATTTATAATTATAACTTCACATCTGTAAATAATATATTTATTCGGTTATTTTATAAAATATAAAAAATCATATTTATCATGTAATAAATATTTAATATATTAAACAAAACTATTATTTAGGCTCAAACTTGTTGAAGCCAGGCTTGATTCAAGCTTTTAGCAAGCCGATCTCAAGACTCAGATTGTTTACACCCTTAATTGGTTAATCATTGTATTTATATACATATAATATTATTTTATACATATATCTATAATGCGCACACATAATATAATATCACTTAACTAATTTTAACATAATTATATGTATCATGTAATAAATATTTCACATACTAAATAAACTAGTATATAAAATTATAGGTTTGCGAGCATATATGAAGCTTGGGCCCAAGCTTCTTTACACCCCTATTTGGACACAATTGACCAATTTAAAATAAAAAAACAAAATCTTACCAAGGGCAGCTCAAAAAGTGGTTGAACGCCTTTACCGTCACTTTTTATTTCCCACAAGCGAACCACACCGTTACCGGCTCCTGATGCTGCTAGATCAGTGCCTCTACATACAGCAACAGAACTAACCCAAGAACTAGCAGATGGGCCCATATTTTCAGTAACAGGACTCGAATCATCTGAACACAAATGAAATCATAACTCAAATTCTTGATAGCTGCTAGATTATAAATATAAAAAAAATAATTTAAGTTTATTACCTTTACTACCGTTTGATAAATCATTATTTTGTGTAATATCGACTGTATTTGGAGTTAATGAAGGGTGGGCATTTTTCATCATATGAAGAGGTTTCTTTTTCAATACGCTCCAATGCTGAACACTACCATCATCTGAGCCCGATAGAAATTCATCATTATTAACAAAACAGCAGCATTCTAATGATGATGCAGGAGCCCGGAAGACTAGCTGTGACTCTTCAGGAACCTGTTTTTTATTAAAAATGTAGATATAAATATTAATGACATGCTTAAGTAATCTACAGTTACTTCAAAGCACAAGCACGATTTTTCAACTGCTGCTGACGTGGCAATTTACGTCATTTTAGCGCACATGAATATGCCACGGTGCATCTAATTTGACATTAAGTAATGAGGCCAGTTGCTAAAATAAAAAATAAGTTGTTTGGCAGGAAACAACCTTAAACTAGGTGCAAATTAAAAACAACTTTATATTCTATTACTGATTTTAGGAACCAATAACCTCTTCAACCGTAAGTGTCGTCATTTTTTATTATTCTTTTCAAATTGCCAATGTGGCATCTTACAAGGCAAATTTTCCATAGACCCATATACCATTTTGATATTTAAGAAAATACTCTATTATATATACACCTTTTTTTCTAAAAAGTCAGACTTTCAACAAGTAAATTTTTCTAAAAAGTCTATGACATGTTGCATTTCATATTCAAAATAAACATTTCAATATCATGTTTCTTTAAAGATAATTTTTCAAACAAATAAACCAAGTTATATTTTCAATCTTTTCCCATAAATATTTTTTAAACTGTGGCATCTGACGTGGGAGCTTGCATGGCATCAAACAGGGTAGCATCAGCAATTACTGTAATTTCTAATTCCGCGCGCGATTTTGATAAAATCAAGGTAAAAATGTAAGGTTTGTTACTATTTTAACCAGTTTGCCTTTTTAAAAACGAGTTTAAAATGTAAAAGTAAAACACTATACCTTCCATAAGTGCATGGTCCGATCACGACCAACAGTTAGCACACGTTCTTTTCTCAAGCAATCGATAGTTAACACATCACTCTGATGACCAAATAATGTAGTTATGTAAGATCGGTCATCTGCATTCCATATTTTAATTGTTCGATCATATGAACCAGAAAACAACTCTGAAGTCCCTTGCCTGAAAGTCAAGCAAGAAACCGGTCCTTTATGACCAGGAAAAGCCTGCAAAAATACCCAGCGGGCGAATAAGAGCGGCAAACTTTGAATTAAATTATAAGTTTCAACAACCAAAATAATACCTGAATATGTTCACGTGTGCGTGTATCCCATAAATGAACATGTCGATCAAAGCCACCACTTGCCAAATACCTTCCATCAGAACTTACAGCAAGAGCTAAAACGTGTTTACTACGTTTTTTAGCTCGACCTTGTGGATCTTTTGCCCCATGAGATTTTAATACTTCTTCACTGGGCCAAACATAAGTTTCTGTTTTCCCAGTTTCAACATCCCACTGAACAATATAACCATCTTTTGATGCTGAAAATCCTTTAGAATCATCCTCTGATATTACCACAGAAGTTACGGATTGCCTGTGCTTCACTAGAATTCGAAATCCTTCTGTTGTTTTTGGTTTCTGAACACTACATATACAGAACATTAACCTGATTCAGCTCTTCTTTAGATGCTACATAGTTTGTTT
Source organism: Bidens hawaiensis (assembly GCF_021521415.1). NCBI lineage: Eukaryota > Viridiplantae > Streptophyta > Magnoliopsida > Asterales > Asteraceae > Bidens > Bidens hawaiensis. The sequence continues at coordinate 219,240 of NW_027493584.1, read as the reverse complement.
GCTCAAACGGTGATAGGTTAGACTTAAAGTTTCAAACAGTTATTGTTATTGAAAAATTGAGATGCATTGTTGCAGTTTGCTGTTACTAGAGCTGTAAACGAACCAAACATTCAGCAAACTGTTCGGCGAGAGGCTCCTTTACGTAGGTTCATTTAGTAAATAAACGAACATGAACAAGGAATTTTGTTAGCTTAACTAAATGAACGAACATGAGCATAAGCAAATTCATTCAATAGTGACCGTTTACGTTCGTCTATGTTTGTTCATTTTTGTACATTAAAGTTTTTAAAAACTTCTTAAAAGACTTCTCCAATTCTCACCTCGTTTTGACTTACGAGAGCTTGGGCTCAAGCTATTTTCCTAAAGCTCAGCTCATGAGTTGTATTTTCAAGCTCAGCTAATTTATAATTTATTTATTAACTAATTTATATACATTTTTAATGTTATAAATGCTGAGAAAAACCTTAAACAAGCCTACGCTTGGCTCGAGATATTAGCTATCGCAGTGAGACGTTGCTAACCATGTAAAATTCATATATATATGTATGTATATATATATATATAGCAAATTAACACTAATAATTCAGTATACTCTCCTACCAATAACAAACTAACCTTTTGCAACTTGCAAAACACTAACAATCATAGCAAGTAGAAACTGATTAAGACTTAAAACACTGACATCAAACATTAAAACTGATAATTAATATCGCCACTATTATCGGCACCGATATTCTGACTGATATTTTGCCAAGAGACCGTCAACCAATATATCACCAATATTGTGATATATCGGTGACATCCAACAAAAGCCTAAACAAGCTTTCCTATAGAATGCTCGAACTCAGGCTCGATAACTATAACTAAACAAGCATTACTTTAACCAATCACACGATTAACATGCACCACACTAACACTTAATTAAATGACAAACTGACACAACTAAACATCAATCAACATCATATTACAAATCTAAAACATTATAACATATTAACTTTTTGCCACTTGCAAAACACTAACAATTGTAGCAAGTAGAAACTTATTAAGACCTAAAACACTGACAATGACCAATAAAATTGATAATTAGACTTAAAACGGGAATATCGCTAATATTATCGGTACCATTATTCTGACCGATATTTTGCCAAAGGAACGTCAACCAATATATCACCGATATTTTGCCAATGAGGGGGTGTTTGGCCTAGCTTTTAATTTTTAGCGTATGCTTATATTTTTAGCATATTAGCTTATTTTCTATTATTTGATAAGCTCTTTTTAAGTGTTTGGATTAGCTTATATTCTACAAGTTGATTATACGTCTTAATAAGTTATTAAATCCATCATTCTTTAATTTGTTACAGTAATAAGTTGCTTCAATATTATTAATCCATCACCATTTATAGGCAAATGAGTAATTTACCCCCCTTAAACATAAAAGCTTCTTCAAATAAGCTAAAAACCCATCTTCAAATAAGCTTCTTCATATTAGCTTATATAAGCTTATAAGCATAAGCTAAAAAAGCTAAACCAAACACCAAGTTAAGCTTATTTTATAAAAAAAAAGCTAAAAAAGCTATCAGCTTTGCTAAAAAAGCTAGGCCAAACACCCCCTAAACGTTAACCAATATATCACCGATATTTTGCAGCTCGGCACGGCTCAAAAAAAGCCTAAACAAGCTTTTTCCTATAAAAGGCTCTAACTCGGATCGATAACTAAACATGCACCTAATTATTAACACTTAATTAAACCTCAAACTCATCCAACTAAATATCAACTAACATAAACTTATAAACCTAAAACATTATAACATATATACATATATACATATATATATATATATATATCTACCTCTCCGCAACCGCTTTACGCACACGTCCACTCTCTTCAAGCTGCTTCTCATTCAACATTTGCAAAACCCTAGCCTCCAAACCTCCTCGTTCATCAACCTCCTCACCGTCCTCCGCCGCCGCCACCGCCACCTTCATCTTATTCACAAACGCCTCCGCCAGTCGCTTCGTCTTCTCCGCCACCGTCATCTCCTCCTCCGACTCACCGCCGCCGTCCACCTCCGTCGTAGCGCCGCCACCGCCGTCGTCTTCGTACTCGTCGGAATCGTTGCTCTCAATACTGGCGTCATCTTCTTCAGGTTTTCTCGAATCGCCGGAGAAAAACGTGTCGGATTTGAAGCGTTTGGTTTTGTGGCGGCTTGGAGTGCGCTGGCGTTTGGACTTGGTGTGGTTCATTGGGATTGACGGTTACGTGAGATTGAATTGAATTGAATTATGAATTAGGGTTTAAGGGTTTAATAAATTAGGGTTTATTATTATTATCGTGTTTGTGTTTCAGAAAGGAAATGAAGGAGATGATAATAACAACAGGGATGTTATTATTTAATTGGGCCTGAAATAATTAAAGCTTGTTATGGTTAGTTACATTCTTTTGGGCTTCAGGCCCGTTCAAGTTAGAGATGCATAAATCGAGTTTTTCAAATACCCGGGTTCGGGTATGACCGGGTCGGGTTCAGGTCCGGGTATTGCCTCTAAAAACTATACCTTACGCATCGATTTTGGGTCGAATATAGAACCGGGTATTTGAATATCCTATTTTCGGGTATTGGAAAAACCCTATTTGTGGGTTTTTTGGCTTTTTTCCAGGTATTTTTCGGGTATATATTAATTTTTTTAAAATGTTGCACTTTTTAGGGGTATTTTTAAGGTATTTTTCGGGTATACATCGGGTATTTGAAATACCCGGTTTCGGGTATTGGGAAAACCCAATTCCAGGTATGGAACCGGTTCGAGTTTTCGGGTATTACCGGGTACAAATCGGGTCCAGTTCGTGTTTTTCTACCGAAATGCATACCCTATCCGTACCCTATGAGTAGAGTCATGTATTTGACCGGTTTTTTGGGTTTCGAGGGGTCTGGTCGGGTTTTGATCGGGTATTTTAGGTTCCGGTTGGCTCCGGGGAGAAATCTAATGACAGGTCGTACCTGCTGATCACGTACGGGTAGGAACCGGTTCCGGGTCGGGTCTGAAACCGGGTATTTTGTGCACATCTACGTTCAAATGTTCAAACGAGTATCTTTTTTTGTACTTGGAGGTTAGAGGTGTACGAATAATTGGCACAAACCGGTTCGGGTTTGGTTTTGTTTGGTCAACTTTGGTAAAAGTCGGGTTTGGCTAGAAATTGGTTCAGGTTGAAACAGGCTTTAAAAAAATTATTCGACCCTATAATAACCGATTAGTGGTTTTCTAGTAACTTTAGTCTAAAAATATTATTGGGTTACATGGGTATCTGATTGTAACCTTTTGTTAATATTTTCATTACACTTTAACAATTATTTTGAGAACTAATGAGTATTTATCTAGTTAATGTAATATATGAGAATATTTTCATGTAATAATATGTAATATTTAGTCAAAACTAGTATTTCAAGAAGACTAAATACCCCTTTTTTGACATGTCTAGTGTTACCAATGAAATTCGTAGTGTCTTTTTTTTATATGTATAATCATTTATTTCCCTTTAATCATAGATGTAAACGTGATTCATTTTTAATAATATTGATAAATGAAAGGATTAAGTCAACAAAAAGTTTTGGGTATGAATAAGAATTAAAAAATAAAAACATTTATAGACAGTCAAGTATTTTTATAATAGGCGAAATAATTTTATTACTTTCATAAAGTTAATTTGTTTTATCTTAAGCACTAAAGTGTAATATACCAATAATTAATGTTATTCTTGTGACTTTTTAGTAACTTTAGTCTAAATAAATACTAATTAACTAGCTTAATCACTAATTAAGTTATGGTGAATGCCATCCAAGCATTTATCAAATATGTAAAGAAAACATTTAAGCCAATTGTCATCACATGCATATCCGTACATCTCTCTCATGCCGGTTATCGCCCCTTGACACCCACTTCGAAATGTATGTTGACGCGAAGTGAGACGTTTAACCATTACACTCAGTCTTATGGCAACTGACGTAACCGTCAAATTTGAAGTTAACCATGGTTGAAAATAGTTGATCCCATTTTTCATTATATTCCGTTCTTGGCATGGATGATGGACAAGATGGGCCCACTAAACACCTTAAAGTTTAGAGAATGAGTCAAGTACCACTTTTGGTATATTTGTTAAATAGACTAACCATAAGAAGTAAAGGTGAAAGAATAAAAGGAAAAAAGCATGCAAGCAAGAGTCATTAAAAATATAATCAAACCCGTGGGTGTAAACGAGCTGAGCCCGAGCTTGGCTCGTTTTAAGTTACAAGGGCTCAAACTCGACTCGTAAGTTGTTTTTTCAAGCTTGAGCTTGGCTTGGGCTTGGCTCGTTTATGATATATCAATTTATACACTTTATTATTAGTAGTAGTATTCATTATTATTATTATTATATATTGCGAAAACTTCAAACGAGACTAATCTCGGCTCGAGGTCGGATGTGAAGTGTTAACTTAATACATAGAAGTACAAAAATGTCAAATTTAAAAACACACAAGGCTCGTTAAGGTTCGGTAAACATAAAGGAGCCTCTCATTCAAGCCTTGAGTTCAAGCTCGATAACTAAACGAACTTTATTTGAAGTTCAAGCTCAGCTCAAACTAGAAAAAAAAAATCGGCGCGTTTACACTCCTAAATTCAAACCTCATTATTTAAAAGTAAATATGTCTATTAAATTCATATAATAATAGTAATAATAAGAAGAAATAAACTTGAATAAATTATGAAAAAGATAGGAAAGTAAAGATGATGGTTCAAGAGATTCAAAAGGAAGATTGTATCAATATGTACAAGCAAGGTACAAGATTCATTCCCTCTCTGTTCCAAAAGTGTTGTTTTATATATAACATCTTCCTATCCTTTATATGTCAAACCCAAAAGTCCCCTATTCTAAAAACCATTCCCTTCAATGGCTACAACAAGGGCTCGACGTCCGAGAGGCGACAGACACATGTTTTCGTCAGCTGACGACAATGCCATGATGAAAACCATACTCGCTACCCACTCTCCCGATGGAACCTTTATTGATGTTGTACCACTTCTTCAAATCATCGAGGACATCATGAATAGGGCTCATCCTGACGCTAGTCATCATGTATGTTAGATCATTTAGTACTTAGATTTTTTTATAAACGTAAATAAAAACTTTTCCTGGTTTCTAATATTTTCATAATAAAATACATTGTTTACGTCAAGACTTAAGGCAAACGGGCAATGAGATGCGATAGTGGTAAATTACTTGTCAAAATACTAAATTTTGGCTTATGATTATTGATTGTAGGGTACTCAAGCGGGAATAGACGCGATAGTGGAGAATGTGATGTATAACGATGTCAATGAGATGCTCGAAGTTATGGCACTCACAATCAATAAGGTTTCATGTGAGGTAAATTTTAAGCTCGGGTTTGAGCAAAAATTTTATGAGATCATTGGTTTTATATAACTTAGAGATGTGAGGTTTTAACATGACACGAATCTTAACTTGAAATTTGTAGGTTTGGGTTTAGTCTTAACGAGTTCGGGTCATTTACGGGTCGATCTCACGAACATGTTTAGCAAAATGGGTCATCTTTGGGTCAAACTAACGGTTTCATGGGTTGAACCGTTAACCCATTTTTTTATCTTTTGTTTTTGTATGTGTATTGTGTAATAACTTAAAAAACTATTTAAAATTTTTTATCCCGAAATTTATTAGCTTAAAAACAACTCGCATGTTTTAAACATTGTTGCTTAAAAAATAAAATAATACGTCAATTTAGAATTTTAAAGTATTAATATGAGAGACCAAAATTGTGTGAAATAGGTAACGTTTGTGTCATCCCGCAAATACACGTGACATATTTGAATGGACGCATTTAACCCGTTAGTTTATCTATTGTTTATGTATGTGTATTGTATAATAGCTTACACTATTTGAGTATTTTATCCCGAAATTTATTAGTTTAAAAACAGTTTGCATGCTTTAAACATAGTTGCTTGAAAATTAAAATAATACGTAAAATTAGAATATTTAAGTATTAATATGAGAAACCAAAATTGGGTGAAATAGGTAATGTTCATGTCAACATGCAAATACACGTGACGTATTTGGATTCATCTTTATGACACGATTTTGGGGTTCATGTTGTATTCTCGTATAAAACTTTCGGGTTTGACCCCGTTTAATTTAACGTTTAATACAAATCACAGATCTCTTGCAAGTGTATTGGAGGGGGAGATGCACATACAACTACCACAGGGATTTTTAACATGCTTTCCAACTATGGGTGGGATGCAAAAGCTGTTATTGGTTTAGCAGCTTTTGCGGTGAATTATGGCGAGTTTTGGTTGGTGGCTCAGCTTCACAATGCCAACCCACTCGCCAAATCAGTGGCTCATCTCAAACAACTACCTGACGTGCTAGAGCGTGGTGAATCTCTTAAACCAAGGTTTAACGCGGTCTCTAGCCTCATTAAGGCCATGCTTGACGTCACACATTGTATCATTAGATTTAAGGAGTTGCCAGAACAATATATTAGCCCCGATACTCCAGAACTAGTGGCGGCTACCACTCATATACCTATTGCGGTTTATTGGATCATTAGAAGCATTGTGTCTTGCGCGTCGATACTCATTAACCTCATCGGAATGGGACACGAGTATGTTATCTTCTCACCTTGTTTCCTTATGTGTTAATGTGTTATCAATAACTACACAACACAAATTGTTGGTCCATTAATAAAGGTGGCATAGTTGAAGATTTAAATAGGTTTGAATGTTTGATATCAGGATCGTCGTCAAAAATCATTAAAAGCTTTTGGGCTGAGGGCGAAAAAAATTTAGATTTAAGTAAAATATTTTTTTATTGGCTTTAAACAATTAAATATTTTAAATAGACTCACTGGATTATGGTTTGGATTGTGCAAAAAGTTTTTTTAATATATATATATATATATATATATATATAGAGGGGAGGACGACCTGTTAGATCCGTAGAAAACATTACTATAGAGGGGAGGAGGGGTAGAGGACGACCGAAATTGACTTGGGATGAGAGGATTAGGCATGATTTGATAGACCTAAACCTCTCCGAGGACATGGTTGAGGATAGGAATTCGTGGAGAAGTAGAATTAAAGTTAAGGATTTTTAGAGAGAATTGAATACCTTAGGGCTTAGACTTAACTTATTTAGGTCACATACCATAATGGTATTTCCCTTACATATTTTATTATTATTAGTATTAGCTTTTATATTGCGGTTAAACTGTGACCTTTTTATTAATATTATTATAATTAGTAGTAGTTTTTATATAACTGTTAAACTTTGATTTCCTTTTTTTTGCTTCATACACATGTTCTTAGAGCCGAGGGTCTCTCTGGAAGCCACCTCTTTATTCCTTTGGATAGAGGTACGGTGTGCCTACATCCCACCCTCCCCAGACCCTACCTATAGCTCTGCTGTCGGTGGGATTTTACTGGGTATGATTGATTGATTGATTGATTGATATATATATATATATATATATAATATTATAGGGTTTGGATCAAATACAAATGAAATTAACATGCTAAACGTGAGAATCAAGTAGAGTAATTATATATACAAGTAGAGTAATTATGTAATTACACAATTAACAATTACTCTACTTGATTCTCACGTTTAGCACGTTAATTTCATTTGTACGTTAAACTTCCCATATGTGTGTGTGTGTGTGTGTGTGTGTATATATCGCTTAAATGAATTGGGTAACTGAGTTTAAACATTAGGCATAACCCGACCTGATGACTATACCAACTATCATTTGACTCGTTAACATTATAAGCTAGATTACTTGTGTTGTTGTGTTATTACAACTAGTTGATGCATATAACAAGTTCTTTCAACATAGGCATGCGACGACGACCACAGAAGCTTGGGAACTATCGAGTTTGGCTCATAAGATCAGCAATATTCATGATCACCTAAAGCATCACTTGGATCTTTGCAATCACCATATTAGTAAGATCAAGAATGTCAAATATAATCAATGTAGATGTATGCATCAAATAATCATTAATTCAAAACTTTTATTATAACTAGATGAGAAGAAGCATACCTAACTATCCTTCGCGTCATGGACACTCCACATCTTGATAACATAAAGCCGCTCAAACATTTGATTTATTTAAAGGACGATCAACTACCATTGTACGAAAGCACGACAAGAAATCGAGTGAGTGATCATTGTTCAATCGTATCGATTACGTCAAAACTTATATCTTTTATATATATTGTTATTAAAAGAGGGTCTTTGGTCCTATTGGAATTTTGGCTCGTTCAAGGTGGAAAAAAATTAGCTGTTCAAAAAAATATACTTTAATGAACGCCCAAACGAGACAAAAGTCTACATAATGACCAAAATAAGTTAAATGTATAGTATTTACAAGGGACGGCTCTAAGAATTCGCATATCCCGACCGAGCCCGAAATAATATGCCCTTTAAGTCTTAATGAACTAAATAATGTAAACTGTTTTTCTTAAACAACGATTATATGTATAGTAATAAAAATAACAATTAGCAAAATCATGGTATTAGAATGAGTTTATGACATACCAAATAGAGTGTTTGAGTATTATAAAATAACGGGCTTATAAAAGTTCAGGTATTCTAAATATATATATAATATCAGTATTTTTAAAAATTTGTGTGCCCCTGAAAAGCACATGTCCCGGCTGGACGCTCACATTGCCCACCCTTAAAGCCTCCCATGGTACTTACCATAATAGCTATCTTGGCATACTAAAGTATAATGTGCATGATTAGGTTAGCATCGACATATTGAAGAAGAAGATCGTGTTGCTACTCATATCCGACCTTGACTTACCCCCGGAAGAGTTATCGGTTCTTGACCAAATGTATAGGGAGGCAAAGCAAAGCCCGACAAAGGCTGAGAGTCAATACGAGGTGGTCTGGCTCCCAGTGGTGCCCAATCACACGACAACACCATGGACCGAAGAGAATCAAATGAAATTCGAGGGGTTAAGAAACATGATGCCATGGTATTCAGTGTTTCACCCCTCGTTACTTGATCCAGCAGTGATCAAGTACATCAAGGAGGTGTGGCACTTTAACCATAAACCGTTGCTTGTGGTGATGGATCCTCAGGGGAGGATCGTCAACACCAACGCGTTACATATGATGTGGATTTGGGGAAGCGTTGCTTTCCCGTTCACTAGCCTGAGAGAAGAATCCCTCTGGCGTGAGGAAACTTGGAGGATCGAGTTGCTAGCCGATTCCATAGAGCCTATGATTTTCAATTGGGTACACTTAACTAACCTACATTTCATTTTATAAGTCATTTGAACAGGGTTTTGTAACTACCCCCAGTACTAAAGTAAAGTACAATTATATTTTGTGATAGATTGCTGACGGAAAGTACATTTGTTTGTACGGCGGGGAGGATATAGAGTGGATACGGAGATTTACAACCACCGCACAAACTGTCGCTCGTAGGGCTGGAATCCAGCTCGAGATGTTATACGTAGGAAAAAGCAACCCAAGAGAAAAAGTAAGAAAAAACAACGATATCATTCGTGCCGAGGGTCTTAGCCACGTGCTACCCGACATAACCTTGATATGGTTCTTTTGGGTTCGACTAGAGAGCATGTTGCACTCAAAGTTACAACACGGGAAATCATTCGATGAAGACCCGATTTTAAGAGAGATTAATGTGATGCTTACATATGACGGAAATGACCAAGGTTGGGCCGTGATATGTCGTGGGTCCGATGACTGGATGAGACGAGCCAATGGTGATACGGTCTTAACAAGTTTAACCAAATATGGTGAGTGGCAAAATGAGGCACAAGACCGGGGTTTCTTGCCCGCTTTAAACGACCATCTTGAGGCGAACCGACCACCACATCATTGTAATCGTTTGATCTTGCCAGGAAACACCGGAAGTGTGCCCGAGAGAGTGGTTTGCGCCGAATGTGGACGGTCGATGGAGAGGTTTTTCTTGTACCGATGTTGCACTGACTGATTAAAGAACAAAATGTTATATTTATATAGATTATGAACATATTACATATGTTATGATTTAATTACCATATGTTGCCCATTTGTATTTGTGATACTTTTATTTGAATAAATGATTTGTATTTGTGATGCTTGTATTTGAATAAATGATTGTTTGATACTAAAACAGCCCATGAATCGGATAAGTTGATATCACACTTAATGACAATGGGGTCTTAAACAAAATGATCATTAGTATGAGTTAGTAATACCTAGAGTATGCATGGGTCGGTTTGGAGCGATTTTGGGCCAAACCAATAATCATAACCGATATATCGATTAAAGGATAACCATAACTATAACGGTTTTGATTAATCGGTTTTTAAGGTTATAGCGAGTCAATTATGGGTTAATCGTAACCATAACAACGTAACTCGGGCTAAAAGTTTGGTATCAAATACTAAAAAAACTACATGACATAATCCAACAAAATATATAATCCACAATATCAAAAGAAAATATAATTTTTTTTTAAAACATGGCAATATATAATCTAGCAATGAAATTAAAGTGAATTCGATAACAAAAATTGAACCAAAAATATCAAAATAGTATAACTTGATAATTTGTTTGGTCAAAGTTAATCCTAAACATATTGTTGGTAACGGGTCGGTTCGGTTATGGTGGGTTTGGAATTACCTTTAACCAAAACCGACCCGCATTTGACGGTTTTCAAAAATTTATTAAAATGACCCATCGACTCAGTTAACGGTTATGACGGTTATGTTGCTCACCCCTAGTAAAACCACCAATGCCTCTGCTTCAACACACGTAGTTTTTAATAAATTCCTTTATTAGTGAGTCTATTAGTATTCACAAGTCTTTTAAGAATGTTGAAACATTCAAATGACTTTGAGGCGTGGTTATAAAAATCACGCATAGGCGCTGATTAGTCGCTAGGCGGTACCCGATCGATTAATTGCTATTTGATCAATTATATATAAAATTGGTATATTTGAAAATTTCCATATAAATCCAATCCATAATCCAATTAATCTCGATTAATAGCTAGTCCGTACCCCCACCGTTCAACTAGCGTCTATCGAGTTTTACAACATTCCTTCAAAGATAGAGAGTTATGGATAGTACGATATAGGAAAAGTTTAATAGTATTGCATATGGTTATGAAACAATATTCATCAAATTTATGCTTCTAAGTAACATTAAGGGTGCAAACAAGTCGAGCTGCTCGCGAGCGACTCAAGATCGGCTCTTTAGAAAGCTCAATCGAGCCGAGCTTAATCGAGCCCGAGCTCGAGCCTAGAAGTAAGATCTTTTAATAAACTAGCCCGAGCCCGAGCTTCACTTATCGAGCTCGAGCAGGCTCGCGAGCCTATCATTTATATAATTTTTTAAAATATATATTTAATAATTGTTAATTTATATATATAATGTTATTAAAAAATAACTAAATAATATATATTATTTTATACATAAAATTAAATATATATATATATATATATGTATATATATATATATAATTATAATTATATAAAAAATAATTAACAAATAGTAAACGAGTCAAGCTTGAGCTTTGAAAATAGAGCTCGAAACGAGCAGAGCTCAAGCTTGAGCAATATGTAAGTTAAACAAGCCGAGCTTGGGCTCAGCTCGTCTCGTTTGCACCCCTAAGTAACATTTACACTTTATGTCATATTACTTAAGGTAATATTTTGAAACTGAAGATTACTATATAATAATAATAATAATAATAATAATAATAATAAGTTGTGGAAAACAGGAAAAGGGGGGGGGGGGAAATGTAAAGAGGATGTCTCAACAAATTAACAAGGAAGATGGCATGAATTAAGTGCACAGGTAAGGTAAGGCACACTGTTATTCCAACTTTATTCCCAAAATGTTGCCTATATATATAACACCTTCCAATAGTTTATGTCACAACTCAAAAGTCCATTGTTCTAAACACTAAACCATTTCCTTAAATGGCTTCCCTTGTGGCTCTACGTGCGGCAGGTGACCAATACATATTTTCGGCCTCAGACGACAATGTTATCATGAAAAACATACTCGCAACTCACTCGTTCGATGGAACAACTATTGATGTCACACCACTTCTCGGATTCATCAAGGACATAATGCATAGGGCATATCCAATTGTAAGTCTAAGTTATCATGTATGTTAACTAGATCATTTTAGTATTGAATGTTATTTGTAACGTTTTTTAATCACTCGTTGTTAATTACAGGGTCCTCAAGTGGAAAAAGATGGAATGCCGTTGATTGTGCCTTACATCTATGTCAACGGCGTGAATGAGATGCTTGAAAGTATAGCGCTCACGGTTAATAAAGTTGGATGTGAGGTAATAATTAATTAAGCTGAGTGAGTCTTTGATGCTAGTGGGTCACAGTAGTGATTATTAAAAACAAATATCCATATATTTTTTTTACGAGATCAATGATATTATTTAACGTTTTGTAGATTTCTTGCAAGTGTACTGGAGGGGGTGATACACATGCAACTACCACCGCGATTTTTAAATCGCTTTCCAGCTACAGTTGGGATGCTAAGGCTATTGTTACCTTGGCATCATTTGCGGTGAGCTATGGCGAGTTTTGGTTGGTGACTCAGCTTCGTGCTTCCAACCCACTAGCCGAATCATTGGCTCAACTCAAGCACTTACCTGACGTACTAGAGCGTGGCGAATTTCTCAAACCGAGGTTTAATGATGTCACTAGCCTCGTCAATGCCATTCTTGACCTCACTCAAATTATCATCCAATTTAAGGAGTTACCAGAAAAGTATATTAAGCCCGATACACCAGTACTAGTAACGGCCACTACTGTTATTCCAACTGCGGTTTATTGGATCATTCGTAGCATTGTGACTAGTTCTTCCATACTCATGAGCCTCGTCGGAATTGGATCAAGGTATGTTACCAACACTCTATGATGAATTCGTATTTTTAATAATAATAATAATGATAATAATGGAAGCAACCTCTCTATTCCTAAAGGGTAGAGGTAAGACTGTCTACATTTTACCCTCCTCGGACGCTTATCATAGCTTTGCTATTGGTGGGATATACCGAGTACAATGAATAATAATAATAATAATAATAATAATAATAATAATAATAAGAGTTTGGATCAAATACAAATAAAATTAACGTGTTAAACGTGAGAATCAAGTAGAGTAATTATATGTACAAGTAGAGTAATTATATAATTACTTTATGATAATTACTCTATAATGTAATTACATAATTAGTCTACTTGTATATATAATTACTTTATTTGATTCTCACGTTTAACACGTTAATAATAATAATAATAATAATAATGTATCATGTATGCTACAAAAACTAAGTAATCTAATATAAGATAATTTCCCTACATATCAAATTATTTCGGATATTATAAGCTTTTAACTATATGCTTGTTGATGTTTAACTTGTCTCGTTTAACCCATTTAACTATAGGTACGTCTCAACGACCGAGGAAGCTTGGGAACTATCGACTTTAACTCATAAGATCAGCAATATTTATGATCACCTCAAGCGTCAATTGGATCTTTGCAATAAGCATATTAGTAAGACTAATAATGATAATGATACATATGTCACTTAATCAATGTGGTTAATTATTGTATGCATTATATTAATAATCATTAATTCAAAACTTTAAAAATAAACAGATGAGAAGCAGCTAGAGAAAGCATATCAAGATTTTGAGAAGAGCCTAGAGACTCCACAACTCGATAACAGCAAGGTGCTCGGACTAATATTTACATGGCTGGATGGCCAACCACCATTGTACGATAGTTCTACAAAAGATCGGGTGCGTGATCATCTTTCAATGACATCCATTTCATTAAAGCGTATAACTTTTTATTTAATTTTATTATTAAAAAACCGTGTTTTGTCCTTTTGACACGTTACATGGTATTTTAATGTAAACGACTTAAAAGTGTACAAAAACTTGTTAAAGAAAATCATTTTTACTGAGCAATATACGACTAGCAAGAAGCTAGAGACGAAGTGTTACGTTTTTATAAAGAATATTTTACATTTTTTGTTTCTGATAGTTATTATAAAAGCTATATATCTTGACATGCTAAAGGGGATGGCGGCGCAACTTGTTGCCCGCTTACCTGCCTCTTTATTGTAATTGGATCCTTTTATTTGAAATAAATAAATGCTAAAGTATAATGTGCATAATCAGGTTAGCATCGACGTATTTAAAAAGAAGACGGTGTTGCTATTCATAACCGACCTTAACTTACCCTCGGAAGAGCTAGCAGTTCTTGAGCAGAGGTATAGGGACTCAAGGAACGACCCGACAAGACCTGGGAGCCAATACGAGGTGGTTTGGCTCCCAGTGGTGTCCGATTATTCGACAACACTGTGGACCGATGAGAACCAAAGCAAATTTGAGGAACTAAGAAACAAGATGCCATGGTTTTCATTGTTTCACCCATCTTTACTTAATCAAGCAGTAATCAGGTATATTAAGGATGTGTGGCACTTTAACCAAAAACCTTTGCTTGTGGTGATGGATACTCAAGGGAAGATTGTCAACACCAATGCGCAACATATGGTGTGGATTTGGGGAAGCGAGGGGTTCCCGTTCACTAGCGAGAGGGAAGTAACCCTATGGCGTGATTTTACTTGGAAGATCGAGTTAATCGTGGAACCCGTAGAGCCAAAGGTTTCTAAATGGGTATGTTTCGTTTATTTTACTAAACCTACATTTACATTTTGTACATCTCTGTTAGGGATTCTGGTATTGCAAAACACACGCAAACACAAATAATTTGCAAGAAAAACAATAAACAAAGATGAACACGCGAGATTTACGTGGTTCGGAGCTGCAACAACTTTTTATTATTAGCATGTACAAGTATTACAATTAAATTATTCTGCCACTAAAGATGTCTTCTAACGTGGGCCCAATTTAAGCCTCCACATTAAACCCAACAATCTAATTTTTTATTTCTTTTAATTTTAGACAAATATAATACGTGACAGGTTGCTGAAGGGAAGTACATTTGTTTGTATGGTGGTGACGATACCGAGTGGATACGGAAGTTTACAAGGGCTTTTAAAAATGTGGTCGATCAGAGTGGAATCAAGCTCGAGATGTTATACGTCGGGAAAAGCAACCCAAGGGAGAAAGTGAAAAAAAACATCGAGATCATTGAGGACGAGGAGCTTAGCAACGTGCTACCCAGCTTGGCCCTAATAAAGTCCTTTTGGGTTCGACTCGAGAGCATGTTGCACTCGAAGTTACAAAATGGGAAACCTTCCGATGATGACTCGGTTTTAAAAGATATCAATGTGATGCTTACTTATGATGGAAGTGGTAAGGGTTGGGCTGTGATAAGTCAAGGGTTGGACAGGATTAACAATGTCAATGGGGATTTACTTTTAGAAACTATTGAAAGTTTTGAGAGCTGGCAGAAAGATGCAGTAAACAAGGGTTTTACCAACGCGTTAAACGACCAACTTGAGGCTAAGAAGTCGCCACATCATTGCAACCGTTTAATCTTGCCGGGAACCACTGGGAATGTGCCAGAGAAAGTGGGTTGTGCCGAATGTGGGAAGCCGATGGAGAAGTTTATCTTGTACCGTTGTTGCACCGACTAATTCATGCTATCGTTTGCAGTCTTGCAAGAAACAACAACAATCATACCCAGTATCGTCTGTCTTGAATAACAAAAATACTACATAGGTTATGATTTAGTGATCATATGTTGCCTATATGAATTTGAGAATAATGGTATTGTACCAACTTTTATTTGAATAAATGATTGTTAAGTACTCTTGCACTATGTCTGCCATGTTGTTGAATGTTGAGGATGTTAGAATTAAGTTTCTGAAAGTCAACAAAATCAATATTATTACAAAGTTTTAATCAAATTTTGATAGCATGTATGATAATAATTCAAACTGTTATCTATTGGCTAATAATTAATACCTACATTTTAATTAATAATAACTCTTAACTCACTTTTGTTTGCCAACATCAGACCTATAGCATAATCATTATATATTTCACACTCAATTTACATTTGATTTATGCTCGATTTCACTATAGTGTTTCTTCATTTCGCTTATGATCATTACTGCGAGAGAAATGGGGTAAAAATCAAGTATAAATCTCTGATGATTATGATACCGGATTGCTCTTGGAAACAAAAGTGAAAGTTATGATTATGAGATTATCATTGTTCAAAATTTAAGTATAGATTATTATCAAACAATAGGTGACGGTATAAATTATTAAAATCCAACTTTTATTATAAAATTACGCGATTATTTATTATAAGAGTAAAAACCGTCTATATGGTTTGGTCACTGTTGCCATTTCCATCCAAAAAGTTGCTTTTTAGCATTTCCGATATAGTTTCATTTCCTTGTCATTCCGGTTCAATTCACCAACGAGATTAGTTTGCTCGGTTAAAGAGCTAACACTCCCATTCAATTTAATTAAATTAAAAGCTTAAACCAATAAATACACACAATATTATTAAAGTTAAAAGACCTAGCACAGTACCACTCCTGCATCTCCTAACACGTGTGTAACTAATAATAACATATAGGTCATCAAGATAATCCAGTAACACTAAATTCATACCGATAACACTAAAACTTTCAAGAGTAACTACGCCTACATGATCACAATAATAAAAAATGGAGTGTACAAAAAGACTTGTTAAAAAAAAGTATTCAAAAACAAAAAAAATGAAAATAAACTTGAAAGAGAATCTATATGGGTCTAAACTCAATACAGAGCATATCTGTGTTAGTAGTTTTAGTTTCGAATTCTCAAATTTGTACTTCCATCCAATCATCGTTCCTTTGTTGCGGAAGGCCTATTAGCTTTGGCCTATTGAGTGGGTTGTGGGTGCTTTGATCAGCCTTTGGTCTAATAACTGGAGTTTCAGGATTTACTAAATATATATACCAACTAAGACCAGAAAGTGAATCTACTTCCGACACTATAATAGGAGCCTGAAATCCAGATTGGACTTCCGGTAATTTGTAAACAAGGTAAGTTGCATATGTTGTTTGGGAACATATTATTTGGGATTGCATGATTTGCATATGCCATTTGATAGGAAGTCTCCAAAAATTGAGAAAAATGACTTCTCCAAACCTGATAAAAAACATAGAAATATCTTGAGTGTAAAAATAAGGCTAGATATCAACTTGTTCATACATAATTTACTAGAGAGTTGGTTGTTTCTATCATTTTTATTATAATGTTTATAACGTTTAAATATTAACTACCTAGATCACCAGATGTTCATTTACATTTTAATTTTAACATAAGAACGTAGGAAATAATACTGATTTATAAAAAATTGAGATCGTAAGAAACAATGCCAACTACAATACCAATCTACATAAACAATGATTTATAATAACAAAGAAAAAAACATAAAAATTACAACAAAAGAATCAAAATCAAGAATAAGATAATAACAACAAATACCAACAATATATACTTGTAATAGCAAAAGGAAAAAAATCAACATTAACAACAAAATATAAATAAGCAAATACTTATAACGTCCCATAATCGAAAATTAGCAAATACGAACAAAAAATAACATCAAACACCTATAAAAATAAACCTAATGATAACAACAAATTGGTTTTCACTGTTTTCATGTTAAGAATAAAATGTATTTGATCATGTTTCTTTTTAATATCTTGATGATTATAAAGAATACAATGTCTGAATATATATACAATATGAACGATGTGACGGTGGGTTGTGTCGAATCTAGAATCGTCGTGACAGTTGGATAGACGCGAGTAACGGTTCAATAACGGTTGTATACATCTGCCATGGTTTATCTAACTAGCTGAGTGCCCGCGCAATGCAGCGGGGTGTGCACGCAACTCGACATTGAACGTATAGTATGTGTCAGTACATACGTCATCTAATGACAGTGTGCACGTAGCACGAAATTTGACGCGTAACTCGTGCAAAGTTAGTTGCGTGTAATCGAAGATTGAACACGCGTAACCGGCCCAGAATGCACGTTACAGACATTAAAACATGCTTAACCAACACCACGCGTGTAATTCATAACGATTACCGGTGCAGGGCGCTATGTTGAGCGCTTCCCAAGATTTTGTTATGTGCGTTATGTGGTGCTGAACACGCGTTTATCGGCCCCGGTACATGTAAACAACGACATCTGCGTAACCGGTGACAAAAATCAAGAAGCAAGCCCTAAACCCGTTCCGACTCGACATTGGTCTGACCTGACCCTATCTACTCGAACTCGAACCCGAACCAAATTAACCATTTTTCTTGTATTGACTTGTTCTGACCCTAATCCACTTTTACAAATGACTCAAGCTCACCCGACTCGACCTGTTACCAGTTCTACACGGTAATCGCGTAACATGTTAACTTTTTAAAACTAAAAAACTATAGCTGTTAAAGAGAATAAAATACTCGTTTTTATGATGTAGTTATTTTAAGAAAAATATTAACGTGTGAAAAGATATGGCTGTTAAAAAGTCGAGGGGAAGTTGGTTTTGAATTAGGGGGCATATGTGTAACTATTATCTAAATTTACAAAAAAATATTGAAGTTGAGGGACCAAAGTTATAAGTATATTGTAAAGAAATGAAAAGACTTTATTAGCCTTAATTTGTATATTTTTAATGCATTGCGTGTTGTACATAAAGCATTGAGTTTGGTACCTCTTAAAATTTAAAAGGTTCCTCACTAATGCTTTATATACAGTATAGATAAACCCAACATTCCTATCCTAACCTAACATACTATAGTTACATATAATAATACCAATACAATCTGTTACAAATAATAATATTAAACCTAAGTAGTTATTATTTCTGATACTAGAACTACTCATATATATATATATATATATATATATATATATATACACTAATTTAGTAGAGTTAAATTTAATCTAACTAGCCTTAAACACTTAATGTAATAAATTAAATATACATTAAGAAATAATGTTATTTAATTATTAGTGTTTGTAAAATTCCATTTACCCCCTTGAAAAGTTTTTATTATATGCAAGTGTATGCATCAAATGTCCAAATGTTGTCACTCTTAAACTTAGAAAATTCTTAAATTACCCTTCTCAAATGTTTTATAATATAGTAAATATATAGATATGGTATGTTTTCAGTAACATTATAATCTGCTACAACATATAAATGTGCATTAGTTCTTCATCACTCATGAATCATGATATGTTATAAAAAAAACATTTCCAAACTTAGGGTGAACATCTAGAGTTGAACACATTGGTGCATATACTGATGTGTACCATAATTAATGTATTGCAAAAGATTTTTTATGTTTTTTAAATCGAGCATGGTTGTGTCGAACCCCTGAATCAGATCATAAATTCGGTCTAAGAGACTGCCATATAATATTTTTTTATCTAGGAGACTGCCATACAATATTTTATGATGAAAGAATCGGATCAATAATTATGCCCTCACGCCACCCCGTGGCCTGTTCTAAATTTTGTCTGTATTGCCAAAGGGTGTAGTAAACGAGCCGGAGGAAGAACTGATGATGGGTCCAACCACTGAATCAGATCATAAATTCAGTCTAGGAAACTGCTATACAATATTTTATGACCCTAAGAAAAAATCGGATCAATAATTATGCCCTCAACCCACCCCGTGACCCGTTCGAAATTTTGCAAGTACTGCCAAAGGAGGTAGTACACGAGAAGGAGGAAAAACTGAGGATGGGTCGAACCACTGATTCGGATCATAAATTCGGTCTAGGAGACTGCCATACAATATTTTATGACCCTAATAAAGAATTGGATCAATGATTATGCGCTCACACTACCCCGTGGACCGTTCGAAATATTTCCAGTATTGCCAAAAGGGGTAGTACACGAGCCGGAGGAAAAAACTGAGGATGGGTCGAACCCCTGAATCGGATCATAAATTCGGTCTAGGAAACTGCCATACAATATTTTATGACTCTAAGAAAGAATCGGATCAATTATTATGCCCTCATGCCACCCCGTGGCACGTTCGAAATTTTGCCAGTACTAACAAGTACACGAGCAAAAGGAAAAACTAATGATGGGTCGAACCACAGAATTGGATAATAAATTCGGTCTAAGAGACTGTCATACAATATTTTATGACCCTAAGAAAGAATTGGATCAATAATTATGCCCTCACACCACCCTCTGGCCCATTTGAAATTTTGTCAGTACTGCCAAAGAGGGTAGTACACGAACCGGAGGAAATAACCTGAGGATGGGTCGAACCCCTGAATCTGTTCATAAATTCGGTTTAATAGACCGCCATACAATATTTTATGACCCTATGAAAAAATCGGATCAATGATTATGCCCCCACGCCACCCCGTGGCCCGTTCGAAATTTTGCCAGTATTGCAAAATGGGTAGTACACTAGCCGGTGGAAAAAACTGAGGATGTGTCGAACCCCTGAATCGGATCATAAATTCGGTTTAAGAGACTGCCATACAATATTTTATGACCCTAAGAAAGAATCAGATCAATAATTATGCCCTCACGCCACCCCGTGGCCCGTTCGAAATTTTGTCAGTACTGCCAAAGGGGGTAGTACACGAGCCGGAGAAAAACCTGAGAATGGGTCGAACCCCTAAATTGGATCATAAATTCGGTTTAGGAGAAATATTTTATAACCTTGAGAAAGAATCGGATCAATAATTATGCCCTCACGCCACCTCGTGTGCCATTCAAAATTTTGCCAGTAATGCCAAAGGGGGTAGTACACGAGCAGGAGGAAAAACTAAGGATGAGTCGAACCCCCGAATCAGATCATAAATTCGGTTTATGAGACTGCCATACAATATTTTATGACCCTAAGAAATAATCAGATCAATAATTATGCCCTCACGCCACCCCCTGCCCCGTTCGAAATTTTGCCAGTACTGCCAAAGGGGGTAGTACACGAGCCAGGTGAAAACTTGAGGATGGGTCGAACCCCTGAATCGGATCATAAATTCGGTTTAGGAGACTGCCATACAATATTTTATGACCTTGAGAAAGAATCGGATCAATAATTATGCTCTCACGCCACCCCGTGGCCCGTTCAAAATTTTGCCAGCAGTGCCGTACACGAGCAGGAGGAAAAATGGAGGATGGGTTGAACCACAGAATTGGATCATAAATTCGGTCTATGAGACTACCATTCAATATTTTATGACCCTAAGAAAGAATATGATCAATAATTATGTCCTCACGCCACCCCGTGGCCCGTTCGAAATTTTGCCAGTATTGCCAAAGGGGGTAGTACACGAGCCGGAGGAATAAACTGAGGATGGGTCGAACCCCCGAATCTGATCATAAATTCGTTTTAGGAGACTGCCATACAATATTTTATGACCCTAAAAAAGAATCAGATCAATAATTATGCCCTCACGCCAACCCGTGGCCCGTTCGAAATTTTGCCAGTACGTAGTACACAAGCCGGAGGAAAACCTGAGGATGGGTCGAACCCCTGAATCGGATAATAAATTCAATTTAGGAGACTGGATACAATATTTTATTACATTGAGAAAGAATCGGATCAATAATTATGCCCTCACGCCACCCCGTGGCACGTATAAAATTTTGCCAGTACTGCCAAATGGGGTAGTACACGAGCAGGAGGAAAAACTGAGGATGGGTCGAACCACATAATCGGATCATAAATTCGGTCTAGGAGACTGCCATACAATATTTTATGATCCAATGAAAGAATCAGATCAATGATTATGCCCCCACGCCACCCCGTGGTCCGTTCGAAATTTTGCTAGTATTGCAAAATGGGTAGTACACGAGACGATGGAAAAAACTGAGGATGGATCGAACCCCTGAATCGGATCATAAATTCGGTTTAAAAGACTGCCATACAATATTTTATGACCCTAAGAAAGAATCAGATCAATAATTATGCCCTCACGCCACCCCGTGGCCCGTTCGAAATTTTGCCAGTACTGCCAAAGAGGGTAGTACACGAGCCGGAGAAAAAACCTAAGGATGGGTTGAACCCCTGAATCGGATCATAAATTCGGTTTAGGAGTCTGTCATACAATATTTTATGACCTTGAGAAAGAATCGGATAAATAATTATGCCCTCCCACCACCCCGTGGCCCGTTCAAAATTTTGCCAGTACTGCCAAAGTGGGTAGTACACGAGCAGGAGGAAAAATGGAGGATGGGTTGAACCACAGAATTGGATCATAAATTCGGTCTAGGAGACTGCCATACAATATTTTATGACCCTAAGAAAGAATATAATCAATAATTATGCTCTCACGCCACCACGTGGCCCGCTCAAATTTTTGTCAGTATTGCCAAAGGAGGTAGTACACGAGCCGGAGGAATAAATTGAGGATGGGCCGAACCCCCGAATCTGATAATAAATTCCGTTTAGGAGACTGCCATACAATATTTTTTGACCCTAAAAAAGAATCAGATCAATAATTATACCCTCACGCCAACCCGTAGCCCGTTCGAAATTTTGCCAGTACGTAGTACACGAGCCGGAGGAAAACCTGAGGATGGGTCGAACCCCTGAATCGGATTATAAATTCAGTTTAGGAGACTGGCATACAATATTTTATTACCTTGAGAAAGAATCGGATTAATAATTATGCCCTCACACCACCCCGTGGCCCGTTTAAAATTTTGCCAGTACTGCCAAAGGGGGGTAGTACACGAGCAGGAGGAAAAAATGAGGATGGGTCGAACCACAGAATTGGATCATAAATTCGGTTTAAGAGACTACCATACAATATTTTATAACTCTAAAAAAGAATCAAATCACCCCGTGGCCCGTTCGAAATTTTGCCTGTACTGCCAACGGGGGTAGTACACGAGCCGGAGGAAAACCTGAGAATGGGTCGAACCCCTAATTTGGATCATAAATTCGGTTTAGGAGAAATATTTTATGACCTTCAGAAAGAATCGGATCAATAATTATGCCATCACGCCACCTCGTGGCCCATTCAAAATTTTGTAAGTATTGCCAAAGGGGGTAGTATACGAGCATGAGGAAAAACTAAGTATGAGTCGAACCCCTGAATTGGATCACAAATTCGGTTTATGAGACTGCCATACAATATTTTATGACCATAAGAAAGAATCAGATCAATAATTATGTCCTCACGCCACCTCGTGGCCCGTTCGAAATTTTGCCAGTACTGCCAAAGAGGGTAGTACACGAGCCGGAGGAAAAACCCTGAGGATGGGTCGAACCCCTGAATCGGATCATAAATTCGGTTTAAGACACTGCCATACAATATTTTATGACCCTAAGAAAATATCAGATCAATAATTATTCCCTCACGCCACCCCGTGGCCCGTTCGAAATTTTGCCAGTACTGCCAAAGGGGGTAGTACACGAGCCAGAGGAAAACCTGAGGATGGGTCGAACCCCTGAATCGGATTATAAATTAAGTTTAGGAGACTGCCATACAATATATTAATTCTTTGAGAAAGAATCGGATCAATAATTATGCCCTCACGCCACCCCGTGGCTCGTTCAAATTTTTGCCAGTAGTGCCAAATGGGGTAGTACACGAGCAGGAGGAAAAACTGTGGATGGGTCGAACCACATAATCGGATCATAAATTCGGTCTAAGAGACTGCCATACAATATTTTATGACCCTAAGAAAGAATCAAATCAATAATTATGCCCTCACGCCACCCTCTGGCCCATTCGAAATTTTGCCAGTACTGCCAAAGAGGGTAGTACACGAACCGGAGGAAATAACCTGAGGATAGGTCGAACCCCTGAATCTGTTCATAAATTCGGTTTAATAGACTGCCATACAATATTTTATGACCCTAAAAAAGAATCAGATCAATAATTATGCCCTCACGCCAACCCGTGGCCCGTTCAAAATTTTGCCAGTACTGCCAAAGGGGGTAGTACACGAGCCGGAGGAAAACCTGAGGATGGTTCGAACCCCTGAATCGGATTATAAATTCAGTTTGGAGACTGGCATACAATATTTTATTACCTTGAGAAAGAATCGGATTAATAATTATGCCCTCACGCCACCCCGTGGCCCGTTTAAAATTTTGCCAGTACAGCCAAAGGGGGGTAGTACACGAGCAGGAGGAAAAAATGAGGATGGGTCGAACCACAGAATCGGATCATAAATTCTGTCTAGGAGACTGCCATACAATATTTTATAGCCCTATGAAAGAATCGGATCAATGATTATGCCCCCACGCCACCCCGTGGCCCGTTCGAATTTTTGCCAGTATTGCCAAAGGGGGTAGGAAACGAGCTGGTGGAAAAACTGAGGATGGGTCGAACCCCTGAATCGGATCATAAATTTGGTTTAAGAGACTACATACAATATTTTATAATCCATAAAAAGAATCCGATCAATAATTATGCCTTCACGCCACCCCGTGGCCCGTTCGAAATTTTGCCTGTACTGCCAACGGGGGTAGTACACGAGCCGGAGGAAAACCTGAGAATGGGTCGAACCCCTAATTTGGATCATAAATTCGGTTTAGGAGAAATATTTTATGACCTTCAGAAAGAATCGGATCAATAATTATGCCCTCATGCCACCTCGTGGCCCATTCAAAATTTTGCAAGTATTGCCAAAGGGGGTAGTACACGAGCATGAGGGAAAACTAAGGATGAGTCGAACCCCTGAATTGGATCATAAATTCGGTTTATGAGACTGCCATACAATATTTTATGACCCTAAGAAAGAATCAGATCAATAATTATGCACTCACGCCACCCCGTGGCCCATTCGAAATTTTGCCAGTACTGCCTAAGATGGTAGTACACGAGCCGGAGGAAAAACCCTGAGGAAGGATCGAACCCCTGAATCGGATCATAAATTCGGTTTAAGAGACTGCCATACAATATTTTATGACCCTAAGAAAATATCAGATCAATAATTATTCCCTCACGCCACCCCGTGGCCCGTTCGAAATTTTGCCAGTACTGCCAAAGGAGGTAGTACACGAGCCAGGTGAAATCCTGAGGATGGGTCGAACCCCTGAATCGGATTATAAATTCAGTTTTGGAGACTGCCATACAATAATTTATTTCTTTGAGAAAGAATCGGATCAATAATTATGCCCTTACGCCACCCTGTGGCTCGTTCAAATTTTTGCCAGTACTGCTAAATGGGGTAGTACACGAGCAAGAGGAAAAACTTTGGATGGGTCGAACCACATAATCGGATCATAAATTCGGTCTACGAGACTGCCATACAATATTTTATGACCCTAAGAAAGAATCAGATCAATAATTATGCCCTCACGCCACCCTCTGGCCCATTCGAAATTTTGCCAGTACTGCCAAATAGGTAGTACACGAACCGGAGGAAATAACCTCAGGATGGGTCGAACCCCTGAATCTGTTCATAAATTCGGTTTAAGAGACTGCCATACAATATTTTATGATCCTAAAAAAGAATCAGATCAATAATTATGCCCTCACGCCAACCCGTGGCCAGTTCGAAATTTTGCCAGTACTGCCAAAGGGGTAGAACACGAGCCGGAGGAAAACCTGAGGATGGTTCGAACCCCTGAATCGGATTATAAATTCAGTTTAGAAGACTGGCATACAATATTTTATTACCTTGAGAAAGAATCGGATCAATAATTATGCCCTCACGCCACCCCGTGGCCCGTTTAAAATTTTGCAAGTACTGCCAAAGGGGGTAGTACACGAGTCGGAGGAAAAACAGAGGATGGGTCGAACCACAGAATCGGATCATAAATCGGTCTAGGAGACTGCCATACAATATTTTATGACCCTATGAAAGAATCGGATCAATGATTATGCCCACACGCCACCCCGTGGCCCGTTCGAAATTTTGCCAGTATTGCCAAAGGGGGTAGTAAACGAGCTTGTGGAAAAAACTGAGGATGAGTCGAACCCCTGAATCGGATCATAAATTCGGTTTAGGAGACTGCCATACAATATTTTATGACCCTAAAAAAGAATCAGATCAGTAATTATGCCCTCACGCCACCCAGTGGCCCGTTCGAAATTTTGCTAGTACTGCCAACGGGGGTAGTACACGAGCCGGAGGAAAACCTGAGAATGGGTCGAACCCCTAATTTGGATCATAAATTCGGTTTAGGAGAAATATTTTATGAAATTGAGAAAGAATCGGATCAATAATTATGCCCTCACGCCACCTCGTGGCCCATTCAAAATTTTGCTAGTATTGTCAAATGGGTAGTACACGATCATGAGGAAAAACTAAGGATAGGTCGAACCCCTGAATCGGATCATAAATTCGGTTTATGAGACTGTCATACAATATTTTATGACCCTAAGAAAGAATTAGATCAATAATTATGCCCTCACGCCACCCCGTGGCCCGTTCGAAATTTTGCCAGTACTACCAAAGAGGGTAGTACACGAGCCGGAGGAAAAACCCTGAGGATGGGTCGAACCCCTGAATCGGATCATAAATTCGGTTTAGGAGACTGCCATACAATATTTTATGACCCAAAGAAAATATCAGATCAATAATTATGCCCTCACGCCACCCTGTGGCCCGTTCGAAGTTTTGCCAGTGCTGCCAAAAGGGGTAGTACACGAGCCGGAGGAAAACTTGAGGATGAGTTGAACCCCTGAATCGGATTATAAATCCAGTTTAGGAGGCTGCCATACAATATTTTATTTCTTTGAGAAAGAATCGGATCAATAATTATGCCCTCACGCCACCCCATGGCTCGTTCAAAATGTTGCGAGTACTGTCAAAGGGGGTAGTACACGAGCAGGAGGAAAAACTGTGGATGGGTCAAACCACATAATCGGATCATAAATTTGGTCTAGGAGACTGCCAAACAATATTTTATGACCCTTAGAAAGAATCGGATCAATAATTATGCCCTCACGCTACCCCGTAGCCCGTTCGAAATTTTGCCCGTACTGCTAAATGGGGCAGTACACGAGCCGGAGGAAAAAACTGTGGATGGGTCGAACCTCTGAATCGGATCATAAATTCGGTCTATGAGACTACCATACAATATTTTATGACCGTAAGAAAGAATCGGATCAATAATAATGCCCTCTCGCCACCCCGTGGCCCGTTCGAAATTTTACCAGTACTGCCAAAAGGGGTATTACACGGGCCGGAGGAAAAACTGAGGATGAGTCGAACCATTGAATCGGATCATAAATTCGGTCTAGGGGACTGCCATACAATATTTTATGACCTTCAGAAAGAATCGGATTAATAATTATGCCTTTACGCCACCCCGTGGCCCGTTCGAATTTTCGCCAGTACTGCCAAAGTGGTTAGTACACGAGTCGGAGGAAAAACTGAGGATGGGTCGAACCACTGAATCAGATCATAAATTCGGGTTAGGGGACTGCCATACAATATTTTATGACCATAAGAAAGAATGGGATCAATAATTATGCCCTCACGCCACCCCGTGGCCCGTTCAAAATTTTGGTTGTATTGCCAAAGGGGGTAGTACACGAGCCGGAGGAAAAACTGACGATGGGTCGAACCACTCAATCGGATCATAAATTCGGTCTAGGGGACTGCTATAAAATATTTTATGACCCGAAGAAAGAATCGGATCAATAATTATGCCCTTACGCTACCCCGTGGCCCGTTCGAATTTTTGCCAGTACTGCCAAAGGGGGTAGTACACGAGTCGGAGGAAAAACTGAGGATGGGTCGAACCACTGAATTGGATCATAAATTCAGTCTAAGAGACTGACATACAATATTTTATGACCCTAAGAAATAATCGAATCAATAATTATGCCCTCACGCCGCCCCGTGGCCCGTTCGAAATTTTGGTTGTATTGCCAAAGGGGGTAGTACACGTGCCGAAGGAAAACTGAGGATCGGTCGAACCACTGAATCGGATTATAAATTCGGTTTAGGAGACTGTCATACAATATTTTATGACCTTAAGAAATGTTGGGACTTATATTTTAGACCGATGCATCGAATTAATTTGTGGGTGAAAAATGTATTATTCGGTCTCAACCAAGGGTGGATGGCTTGAAGACCAAGTAATGCTAGACTCGTATAAATAGAAATTTTTATTCATTTGTCTAGTATGTGTGACTGTATTGTGTATGTGTGAGATTTAGGGTTTTATCCCTTTGAGAGAGTCTCCGCCGCCAGGATGAGCTCTCCTGGTGGCGGCTGAGATATTTCTTAATTGATTGTATGTATGAATGTATGTATGAGTGTTTTATCTTAATGAGAATCATTCGGCTAATATTTCATACTACCATTTCTATCTTATTTGTGTTTTGATTACAATTGTTCATCCTACTTTATTGTTGATTGTTAATCAAATCAGGCTCTCTCCCAATACACCTCATCCGTCCAACAGGCATCTTTCAAGAGTGAATACGAGTGAGATTCGATCCTAACCCTAGGCCCGAGCTCCACTGTCGTTGATTAGTATTGACTATTATTCACGCTTCCGCATCGGGGCTCGGTTCTCACAATTGGTATTAGAGCATGGGTTACCGAATCATTCAGACTAACCGCTGAACAGATTCATTTCGCTCTTGAATCCACCATGGACGTTAAAAGATGAAGTTCGTCGAAATTATTTTTGGGGTTTTGAAATTATTTGATGATTCGGAGAAAAGTATATGGATTGATGTTTGGGTTGATGACTCGTTTGGAGATTTAACATCAATTTCATGTTTATTTGGTCAGAATGGTCCAGATCTGATGTAACAGTGTTATTTGGCTCGTTTTGGGGCAACACTATTCATCTGATTATTTCTAGATCTGAAAAGGTTGATTATGATTGAAGATAGGTTTCTTTTATTTCGAGATGACTTGGATGGGGCTATAGTGATTTATTTCAGATTACGAAACTTGTTTCTGGATTTGAAAAATTAGGGTTTTGTGTGCTCGTACTGCACTAACAGTAGATGTTTGTTGAAAATTATTGCCGATGGTACAAACTGATAAGGAGAATGTACAAGTCAAGAATGAACATGTACTGAAGGCAATTTCATCATTGTTTGCTGCAGCAGATGCAAAGTGAATATTCGAGCAGGTTCTGCAAGGGCAAATCAGTGACTGATGATGCAGAAATGAAGTTTTGGTGTCTCGAGCACACTATGAAAAAATTAAGATTGGACTCGAGTATGGAAAAATGACTAAGTGTTGCTTCGAGCACAGGAGGTGTTTTGCCCAAGCACATCTTTGTTTGGCTCGAGCACAGGTTATTTCGAGCACATCTTATATTGAGCCCATCAAATTCGAGCACACTCTGTGAAACCCAGAGCATATCCTTTGTCTTCTCAAGAAAACTATCTTCTTTAAGTCTCGAGCACACTTTGTTATTTATTCGAGCAGACTCTTTTTTGAGCATATTTAGTTTTGTCTTGAACAATTATGCTTGTGAAGAGAAAACTCAAGTTTGTGTCGAGCACACCCTTGCTCCCGAGCACACTTTTGCTCCCGAGCATGCTTGGTGTTAAGTGAGAAAATGAAAAATCTCAAGTACTCCCGAGCACACCCTTGTTCCCGAGCACACTTTTGCTCCCTAGCATGCTTGGTGTTAAGTGAGAAAATGAAAAATCACAAGTACTCCCGAGCACACCCTTGCTCCCGAGCACACTTTTGATCCCGAGCATGCTTGGTGGAAAATGAAAAAGCACTAAGTATTCCCAAGCACACTTGTACTTCCGAGTACACTTTGCCTCCGGGTACACTTTTTGTACTCGGTGAAAAATTGAAAAATCACAAGTGTTTTTGCTTTCCGAGTACACTTTGCTTTCCGAGTACACTTTGCTTCCGAGTACACTTTGCTTTCCGAGTACACTTTGCTTCCGGGTACACTTTATGCTGGTGCAAAAAAATAAAAATAAAAATTGCTAGGAATGTACTCGGAGTATACTTTGTGCTAGGAAAAGTGCTCCCAAGCACATTGTGTGCTAGGAAACAGAGTTTGTGAAACATTTCAAAGTTTTGAAGAAACTTTTGAGATTTTTGGTACCGTTGACTGTTTGACCAAGCTGATCTCTACGGAAGATATATACCAGGGGTATTTTGGTAATTTTTCTCCAATCATCAACAATCTTATGGAATTCAAACCTCATCCAATTTCACGACTTAATTTGTGGTGAAAAATGTATTATTCGGTCTCAACAAAGGGTGGATGGCTTGAAGACCAAGTCATTCTAGACTAGTATAAATAGATATTTTTATTCATTTGTCTAGTATGTGTGACTGTATTGTGTATGTGTGAGATTTAGGGTTTTATCCCTTTGAGAGAGTCTCCGCCGCCGGGATGAGCTCTCCTGGTGGCGGCAGAGATATTTCTTAATTGATTGTATGTATGAATGTATGTATGAGTGTTTCATCTTAATGAGAATCATTCGGCTAATATTTCATACTACCATTTCTATATTATTTGTGTTTTGATTACAATTGTTCATCCTACTTTATTGTTGATTGTTAATCAAATCAGGCTCTCTCCCAATACACTTCATCCATCCAACAGACATCATTCAAGAGTGAATACGAGTGAGATTCGATCCTAAATCTAGACCCGAGCTCCACTGTCGTTGATTAGTATTGACTATTATTCACGCTTCCGCACCGGGGCTCGGTTCTCACAATAATACTGCCCTCTCGCCACCCCGTGGCCCGCTCAAAATTTTACCAGTACTGACAAAAGGGGTATTACACGGGCTAGAGGAATAACTGAGGATGGGTCGAACCATTGAATAGGATCATAAATTCGGTATAGGGGACTGCCATAAAATATTTTATGACCCAAATAAAAAAAAATCGGATCAATAATTATGCCCTTACGCTACCCCGTGGCCCGTATGAATTTTTGCCAGTACTGCCAAAGGGGTGGCGTGTGGGCATAATAGAGGATGGGTCGAACCACTGAATCGGATCATAAATTCAGTCTAGGAGACTGACATACAATATTTTATGACCCTAAGAAAGAATCGGATCAATAATTATGCCCACACGCCACCCCGTGGCTCGTTCGAAATTTTTGTCGAATTGCCAAAAGGGGTAGTACACGAGCCGGAGAAAAAACTTAGGACGGGTCGAACCACTGAATCGAATCATAAATTCGGTTTAGGAGACTGCCATAAAATATATGATCATAAAAAGAATCGGATCAATAATTATGCCCTCACGCCACCCCGTGGCTCGTTAGAAATTTTGGCAGTACTGCCAAAATAGGTAGTACACGAGCCGGAGGAAAAACTGAGGACGGGTTGAACCCGCTAAATCTGATCATAAATTCGGTTTAGGAGACTGCCATACAATATTTTATGACACTAAAAAAGAATCAGATCAATAATTATGCCCTCACGCCAACCCGTGGCCCGTTCAAAAATTTGCCAGTACTGCCAAAGGGGGTAGTACACGAGCCGGAGGAAAACCTGAGGATGGGTCGAACCCCTGAATCGGATTATAAATTCAGTTTAGGAGATTGGATACAATATTTTATTACTTTGAGAAAGAATCGAATCAATAATTATGCCCTAGCGCCACCCCGCGGCCCGTTTAAAATTTGGCAGTACTGCCAAAGGGAGATAGTACACGAGCAGGAGGAAAAAATGAGGATGGGTCGAACCACAGAATCGGATAATAAATTCGGTTTAGGAGACTGCCATACAATATTTTATGACCCTATGAAAGAAACGGATCAATAATTATGCCCCCACGCCACCCCACGGCCCGTTCGAAATTTTGCCAGTATTGCCAAAGGGGGTTGTAAACGAGCTGGTGGAAAAAACTGAGGATGGGTCGAACCCCTGAATCGGATCATAAATTCAGTTTAAGAGACTACCATACAATATTTTATGACCCTAAAAAAGAATCAGATCAATAATTATGCCATCACGCCACCCCGTGGCCCGTTCGAAATTTTGCCAGTACTGCCAACGGAGGTAGTACACGAGTCGGAGGAAAACCTGAGAATGGGTCAAACCCCTAATTTGGATCATAAATTCTGTGTAGGAGAAATATTTTATGGCCTTGAGAAAGAATCGGATCAATAATTATGTCCTCACGCCACCTCGTGGCCCATTCAAAATTTTGCAAGTATTGCCAAAGGGGGTCGTACACGAGCATGAGTAAAAACTAAGGATGAGTTGAACCCCTGAATCGGATCATAAATTCGGTTTATGAGACTGCCATACAATATTTTATGACCCTAAGAAAGAATCAGATCAATAATTATGCCCTCACGCCACCCCGTGGCCCTTTCGAAATTTTGCCTGTACTGCCAAAGAGGGTAGTACACGAGCCGGAGGAAAAACCCTGAGGATGGGTCGAACCCCTGAATCGGATCATAAATTCGGTTTAGGAGACTGCCATACAATATTTTATGACCCTAAGAAAATATCAGATCAATAATTATGCCCTCACGCCATCCCGTGGCCCGTTCGAAATTTTTCCTGTACTGCCAAAGGGGATAGTACACGAGCCGGAGGAAAACCTGAGGATGGGTCGAACCCCTGAATCGGATTATAAATTCAGTTTAGGAGACTGACATACAATATTTTATTACCTTGAGAAAGAATCGGATCAATAATTATGCCCTCACGCCACCCCGTGGCCCGTTTAAAATTTTGCTAGTACTGTCAAAAGGGGTAGTACACGAGTCGGAGGAAAAACTGCGGATGGGTCGAACCACTGAATCGGATCATAAATTCGGTCTAGGGGACTGTCATACATCATTTTATGACCCTATGAAAGAATCGGATCAATGATTATGCCCTCACGCCAACCCGTGCCCCGTTCGAAATTTTGCCAGTATTGCCAAAGGGGGTAGTAAACGAGCTGGTGGAAAAAACTGAGGATGGGTCGAACCCCTGAATCAGATCATAAATTCGGTTTAGGAGACTGCCATACTATATTTTATGACCCTAAAAAAGAATCAGATCAATAATTATGCCCTCACACCACCTAGTGGACTGTTCGAAATTTTGCCAGTACTGCCAACGGGGGTAGTACACGAGCCGGAGGAAAACCTGAGAATGGGTTGAACCCCTAATTTGGATCATAAATTCGGTTTAGGAGAAATATTTTATGACATTGAGAAAGAATCGGATCAATAATTATGCCAGCACGCCACCTCATGGCCCATTCAAAATTTTACCAGTATTGCCAAAAGGGGTAATACACGAGCAAGAGGAAAAACTAAGGATGGGTCGAACCCTTGAATCGGATCATAAATTCGGTTTATGAGACTGCCATACAATATTTTATGACCTTAAGAAAGAATCAGATCAATATTTATGCCCTCACGCCGCCCCGTTGCCCGTTCGAAATTCTGCCAGCATTGCCAAAGAGGGTAGTACACGAGCCGGAGGAAAAACCCTGAGGATGGGTCGAACCCCTGAATTTGATCATAAATTTGGTTTACTAGACTGCCATACAATATTTTATGACCCTAAGAAAATAACAGATCAATAATTATGCCCTCACGCCACCCCGTGGCCCGTTCGAAATTTTGCCAGTACTGCCAAAGGGGGTAGTACACGAGCCGGAGGAAAACTTGAGGATGAGTTGAACCCCTGAATCGGATTATAAATCCGGTTTAGGAGACTGCCATACAATATTTTATTTCTTTGAGAAAGAATCGGATCAATAATTATGCCCTCACGCCACCCCATGGCTCGTTCAAAATTTTGCGAGTACTGTCAAAGGGGGTAGTACACGAGCAGGAGGAAAAACTGTGGATGGGTCAAACCACATAATCGGATCATAAATTTGGTCTAGGAGACTGCCAAACAATATTTTATGACCCTTAGAAAGAATCGGATCAATAATTATGCCCTCACGCTACCCCGTAGCCCGTTCGAAATTTTGCCCGTACTGCCAAATGGGGCAGTACACGAGCCGGAGGAAAAAACTGTGGATGGGTCGAACCTCTGAATCGGATTATAAATTCGGTCTATGAGACTACCATACAATATTTTATGACTGTAAGAAAGAATCGGATCAATAATAATGCCCTCTCGCCACCCCATGGCCCGTTCGAAATTTTACCAGTACTGCCAAAAGGGGTATTACACGGGCCGGAGGAAAAACTGAGGATGAGTCGAACCATTGAATCGGATCATAAATTCGGTCTAGGGGACTGCCATACAATATTTTATGACCTTCAGAAAGAATCGGATCAATAATTATGCCTTTACGCCACCCCGTGGCCCGTTCGAATTTTCGCCAGTACTGCCAAAGTGGTTAGTACACGAGTCGGAGGAAAAACTGAGGATGGGTCGAACCACTGAATCAGATCATAAATTCGGGTTAGGGGACTGCTATACAATATTTTATGACCATAAGAAAGAATGGGATCAATAGTTATGCCCTCACGCCACCCCGTGGCCCGTTCAAAATTTTGGTTGTATTGCCAAAGGGGGTAGTACACGAGCCGGAGGAAAAACTGACGATGGGTCGAACCACTCAATCGGATCATAAATTCGGTCTAGGGGACTGCTATAAAATATTTTATGACCCGAAGAAAGAATCGGATCAATAATTATGCCCTTACGCTACCCCGTGGCCCGTTCGAATTTTTGCCTGTACTGCCAAAGGGGGTAATACACGAGTCGAAGGAAAAACTGATGATGGGTCGAACCACTGAATCGGATCATAAATTCAGTCTAAGAGACTGACATACAATATTTTATGACCCTAAGAAAGAATCGGATCAATAATTATGCCCTCACGCTACCCCGTAGCCCGTTCAAAATTTTGCTAGTATTGCCAATGTGGGTAGTACACGAGCCGGAGGAAAAAACTGTGGATGGGTCGAACCTCTGAATCGAATCATAAATTCGGTCTATGAGACTACCATACAATATTTTATGACCGTAAGAAAGAATCGGATCAATAAGAATGCCCTCTCGCCACCCCGTGGCCCGTTCGAAATTTTACCAGTACTGCCAAAAGGGGTATTACACGGGCCTTAGGAAAAACTGAGGATGAGTCGAACCATTGAATCGGATCATAAATTCGGTCTAGGGGAATGCCATACAATATTTTATGACCCGAAGAAAGAATCGGATCAAAAATTATGCCCTTACGCCACCCTGTGGCCCGTTCGAATTTTCGCCAGTACTGCCAAATGGGTTAGTACACGAGTCGGAGGAAAAACTGAGGATGGGTCGAACCACTGAATCGGATCATAAATTCGGTCTAGGAGACTGACATACAAAATTTTTTAACCCTAAGAAAGAATCGGATCAATAACTATGCCCACACGCCACCCCGTGACCCGTTCGAAATTTTAATCGAATTGCCAAAAGGGGTAGTACACGAGCCGGAGGAAAAACTTAGGAGGGGTCGAACCACTGAATCGGATCATAAATTCGGTTTAGGAGACTGCCATACAATATTTTATGAGCACAAAAAGAATCGGATCAATAATTATGCCCTCACGCCACCCCGTGGCTCTCGTTAGAAATTTTGGCAGTATTGCCAAAAGAGGTAGTACACGAGCCGTAGGAAAAACTGAGGACGGGTCGAACCCCTAAATCAGATCATTAATTCGGTCTAGGAGACTGCCATACAATCATTTATGACCCTAAGAAAGAATCAGATCAATAATTATGCCCTTACGCCACCCGTGGCCCGTACGAAATTTTGTCAATACTGCCAAAGAATCGGATCAACAATTATGCCCTCACGCCAACCATTGGCACGTTCAAAATTTTGCCAGTATTGCTAAATGTGGTAGTACACGAGCCGGAGGAAAAACTGAGGATGGGTGAAACCACTGAATCGAATCATAAATTCGGTCTATGAGACTGCCATACAATATTTTATAACCTTAAGAAAGAATCGGATCAATAATTATGCCCTCACGCCACCCCGTGGCTCGTTAGAAGTTTTGGCAGTATTGCCAAAAGAAGTAGTACACGAGCCGGAGGAAAAACTGAGGACGGGTCGAACCCCTAAATCAGATCATAAATTCGGTCTAGGAGACTGCCATACAATATTTTATGACCCTAAGAAAGAATTGGATCAATAACTATGCCCTTACGCCAGCCGTGGCCCGTTCGAATTTTTTTAGTACTGCCAAAGAATCGGATCAACAATTATGCCCTCACGCCAACCAGTGGCACGTTCGAAATTTTGCCAGTATTGCTAAATGTGGTATTACACGAGCCGGAGGAAAAACTGAGGATGGGTGAAACCACTGAATCGGATCATAAATTCGGTCTATGAGACTGCCATACAATATTTTATAACCTTAAGAAAAAATCGGATCAATAATTATGCCCTCATGCCACCCCGTGGCTCGTTCGAAATTTTGGTTGTATTGCCAAAGGGGGTAGTACACGAGCCGGAGGAAAAACTGACGATGGGTCGAACCACTATATCGGATCATAAATTCGGTCTAGGAGACCGCCATACAATATTTTATAACCTTAAGAAAGAATCGAATCAATAATTATGCCCTCACGCCGCCCCGTGGCACGTTCAAAATTTTGGTTGTATTGTCAAAGTGGGTAGTTCACGAGCCGGAGGAAAACTGAGGATGGGTCGAACCCTTGAATCAGATCATGAATTCGGTATAAGAGACTTTCATACAATATATTATGATCTTAAGAAAGAATCAGATCAATAATAATGCCCTCTCGCTACCCCGTGGCCCGTTCGAAATTTTACCAGTATTGCCAAAGGGGGTAATACACGGGCCGAAGGAAAAACTGAGGATGGGTCGAACCACTGAATCGGATCATAAATTCGGTTTAGGGGACTACCATACAATATTTTATGACCATAAGAAAGAATCGGATCAATAATTATGCCCTCACGCCACCCCGTGGCCCGTTCAAAATTTTGGTTATATTGCCAAAGGGGGTAGTACACGAGCCGGAGGAAAAACTGACGATGGGTCGAACCACTCAATCGGATCTTAAATTCGGTCTAGGGGACTGCTATACAATATTTTATGACCCGAAGAAAGAATCAGATCAATAATTATGCCCTCACGCCACCCCGTGGCCCGTTCGAAATTTTGCTAGTATTGCCAAAAGGTGTAGTAAACGAGCCGGTGGAAAAAAATGAGGATTTGTCGAATCACTGAATCGGATCATAAATTCGGTCTAAGAGACTGCCATACAATATTTTAGGATCCTAAGAAATAACAGGATCAATATTTATGCCCTCACGTCACCCCGTGGCCCGTTCAAAATTTTGCCTGTACTGCCAAAGGGGTAGGTAGTACACGAGCAGGAGGAAAAACTGAGGATTGGTCGAACCACTGATTCGGATCATAAATTCGGTCTACGAGACTGCTATACAGTATTTTATGACCTTAAGATAGTATCGGATCAATATTTATGCCCTCACGCCACCCCGTGGCCTGTTCTAAATTTTGCCAATATTGCCCAAGGGGGTTGTACACGAGCTGGAGGAATAAACTGAGGATGGGTCGAACCTCTGAATCGGATCATAATTTCGTTCTAGGAGACTACCATACATTTTATGACCCTATGAAAGAATCGGATCAATAATTATGCCCTTACGCCACCCCGTGGCCCGTTCGAAATTTTACCAGTATTGCCAAAGGGTGTAGTACACGAGCCGGAGGAAAAAAATGAGGATGGGTCGAACCCCTGAATCGGATCATAAATTCGGTCTAAGAGACTGCCATACAATATTTTATGATCCTAAGAAAGAACCGGATCAATAAGTATGCCCTCACGTCACCCCGTGGCCCGTTCAAAATTTTGCCAGTACTGCCAATGAGGGTAGGCAGTACACGAGCAGGAGGATAAACTGAGGATGGGTCGAACCACTGAATCGGATCATAAATTCGGTCTAGGAGACTGCCATACAATATTTAATGACCATAAGAAATAATCAGATTATTAATTATGCCCTCACGCGACTTCGTGACACGTTCGAAATTTTGCTAGTATTGCCAAAGGGGTAGTACACGAGCCGGAGGAAAAACCGAGGATGGGTCGAACCCCTGAATCAGATCATAAATTCAGTCTAGGAGACTGCCATACAATATTTTATGACCCTAAAAACAATCGGATCAATAATTATGCCCTCACACCACCTCGTGGCCCGTTTGAAATTTTGCCAGTACTGCCAAAGGGGGTAGTACACGAGCAGGAGAAAAAACTGAGGATGGGTCGAACTACTGAATCGGATCATAAATTTGATCTAGGAGACTGCCATACAATATTTTATAACCTTAATAAAGAATCGGATCAATAATTATGCCCTCACTCCATCACGTGGCTCGTTTGAAATTTTGCTAGTATTGCCAAAGAGGTTGTACACGAGCCGGAGGAAAAACTGAGGATGGGTCGAACAACTAAATCGAATCATAAATTTGGTCTATATGACTGCCATACAATATTTTATAACCTTAAGAAAGAATCGGATCAATAATTATGCCCTCACGTCACCCCTTGCCTCGTTAGAAATATTTGTCGTTTTTCCAAAGGGGGTAGTACACGAGCTGGAGGAAAAACTGAGGATGGGTCGAACCACTGAATCGGATCATAAATTTGGTCTAAGAGACTGTCATACAATATTTTATGACCTTAAGAAAGAATCGGATCAATAACTA
Organism: Bidens hawaiensis; assembly: GCF_021521415.1. Classification (NCBI taxonomy): domain Eukaryota; kingdom Viridiplantae; phylum Streptophyta; class Magnoliopsida; order Asterales; family Asteraceae; genus Bidens; species Bidens hawaiensis. Next base: position 180,650 of record NW_027493584.1, on the reverse strand, counting down.
TGCCGTCACGCCACCCCGTGGCCCGTTAGAAATTTTGCCAGTATTGCCAAAGGGGTAGTACACGAGCCGGAGGAAAAACTGAGGATGGGTCGAACCACTGAATCGGATCATAAATTCGGTTTAGGAGACTGCCTTACAATATTTTTCTGAACCTAAGAAACAATCGGATCAATAATTATGCCCTCACGCCACCCCGTGGCCCGTTAGAAATTTTGCCAGTACTGCCAAATGGGGTAGTACACGAGGCAGAGGAAAAACTGAGGGCGGGTCGAACCACTGAATCGGATCATAAATTAGGTCTAGGAGACTACCGTACAATATTTTATGACCCTAAGAAATAATTGGATCAATAATTATGCCCTCACGCCACCCCGTGGCCCGTTCGAAATTTTGCCAGTACTTCCAACGAGGGTTGTACACGAACCGGAGGAAAACCTGAATATGGGTCGAACCACTAAATCGGATCATAAATTCGGTCTAAGAGACTGCCATACAATATTTTATGACCCTAAGAAAGAATCAGATCAATAATTATGCCCTCACGCCATCCCGTGGCCCGTTAGAAATTTTTGTAGTATTGCCAAAAGTGGGTAGTACACGAGCCAGAGGAAAAAACTGAGCATGGGTAGAACCACTGAATCGGATCATAAATTCAGTCTAGGAAACCGTCATACAATATTTTATGGCCTTAAGAAAGAATCGGATCAATAACTATGCCCTCACGCCACCCCGTGGCCCGTTAGAAATTTTGCCAGTATTGCCAAAGGGGTAGTACACGAGCCGGAGGAAAAACTGAGGATGGTCGAACCCCTTAATCGGATCATAAATTCGGTCTAGGAGACTGCCATACAATATTTTATGAACTTAAGAAACAATCAGATCAATAATTATGCCCTCACTCCACCCCGTGGCTCGTTAGAAATTTTGCAAGTACTGCCAAATGGGGTTGTACACGATGTCACACCCGGTCCATAGGCGGAAACAACCGGTGTGCGACTCATGAAAGGTTTTTCGAGAGCGCGGTTAAGCAACAACTATATGATAAAATACATGAGGATTTCATTCATAATATAAGTTTTACAAAAATATCCATAAAAAAAGTTTACATATAACATATTGAGATTTCACTGTTATGTCCTGCCGAAGGGAGATATAACCGTGAAAACTCCAAAATATAAAATCCTCATACATGAAATTTCCATAGTTAAACATAAAACCGTAGTGAGACACCGTGACCTCTCCACGTGGCTAAATACCTGAAAGACACGTAAAATAATTTAATCAGTATAAACTGAGTGAGTTCACAAGTTTTGTGACTCGATAAAATGCTTTCTAATATAATTCTCATAACGTCATGAATGCAATATCCATGACTTGCAGTGTAACGTGAATACATGAGTTCGTAACCATTCCTTGACTATATATATACACCATAAAGCCCCACATAACATCCCACGAGTCCACGAGGGAATAAATAAATCGGAAAACTAAGCACCCGTCTTATAAAGTGGCGCGACCACTTACGAGTGGGTTGGTCAGACCAGTAGTACTACCCGTAGAGTTCCTCGGCTATAGTTGCCTATAGTTTATGGTTACAATATATACCGGGGACTTTATGTACCATGAGCGCGCCAAATATCTCATGTACACGCACATTGTAAATCAAGATATACACCATGATAAAACATATTTAAACACGTGTCCCTCGCCCCGAAAACAGTTTAAAACATAGTGAAAATAGTGAAAATAGGGGCTGTGAGACTCACCTTAAATCGAGGAATAATGTTCCGTTATACTTGGTGAGTTTCCTGTATTATATCGTATACGTACATTCTTCAGTACATAATACTTATACTACTATTAATACTTAGCCCGATACATACTTATGAGGTGACGGTATATATGTATTTTTATACCTTAGCGATATGGACGTTAGACAACGTCTTATACTTGTTATATATATGCCCGTTATATTCTCTTTATATATATATCCTCCGAGCATTAGGGAATGCTCGATACAAATTATTAGTCGGTAATCATGACGTTCGTGACATGCTTTGGCCTAATAGGTTTTGGAGCTCTCATCGTTAGTCCCCAGGTAGGTAACGGGCCCATCTATGATATATTCAGTTACCAGCCTAGACAGGACGTCCCGACTACCGGCACCTCCACCCTTCCAGTTACTCGCAATGTCCATCACAAAAACCCGTATTTTATATTTATTGCACATATATAGGAATATATGTGTATGACTTGTATACTTATTTTGTTATGTATATATTATAAGTATTATTAATATCCTTTTTAAATCTTATAAGCATATATTATATATATCTTACTAGTACTCATATTTTATCATTATTATTATTATTATTACTATTATTATTACTATTATTATTTTTACTTTTATGACAAACCCGATACGGTTTTTAATACGTTAGTTATATCCTTTGTAAAGTTTAACATAACCAAAATTCCATTTTTACATTTAGATCATCTTGTTTATTCATAAATGGGTTTTACTACTGAAGATCATTTTTACCTTAACCTTCCTTAAACACCCCTTTAAATCCTTTATATCTTTTACTTAACATGATTTATCCTTACTTATATGTCACACTTCAAGTTTATATTCATGATTTATCACCTCATTAAATATATGTATCTTAGGCTTAATCCATGTTTTTCTATTAAACATAATATGATTTTATTACCTTGGAAATGTCGGTTTTTCGAGACGTTCTTGAGCGTGTTTAGGCTCTTGGATGATGGTCTTGTAGTGTAGGCTCTAGAATATGTTTATTAAACATGAACACAAGTGTTAAAATCAAAGGAAACGAGTGTGTGTTGGCTGGACAGAAAAGAACCATTTTCCAGCAAGTATTTTATGAAGAACAATTAGACTTTTAGGCTTACCAAGTGCTGAAATTAAGCCGGAAATGGATATTCGAAAGATGGTTCGTGATCCTTACGAGTTTCCTTGGATTTCTAAACAAGAATCACCGAAAAATACCAAGTAGTTTGTGAGATATGAACAAAAGAAGAGAGGTGGGTACTGCTGGAAAATGCAGTTTCCCAGCAGTGACCTTCGAAGGTTCAAAGCTTCTTACCGAGTTTTCCGGGCAGAGATCCGTTCAAGGCTTTCCACTACGGTTTAAGGATTTCTTCTAGCTTTCCAACAATATATAGGGTTCAGAGGGTTCAGGCAGAATTATAGAGAAATTGGGTTGCAAAGAGGCGGTTGCTTGGTGTTGCGCTGCTGCTGTTCTTCAGCCATGAAAAGAGAGAAATTTGGAGTGTGTTTAAGGGTTTGTATGAGTTTGTGTGTGGTGTTTTTCATCAAAATAATTGGTCTTATTTATAGGCAAACCCAAGGGAACACATCCCTTGATTTGGGGGATCCAAAAAATTACAATCCCTTGATTTAAGGGTGTCAAATCTTACACCATAAAGTGAAATAGTTAGTCAAAGCATGGTTTTTATTGTTGTTTATTTGATGGAATGGGGGTAGGCGGCCATAGGGAATGGTTAGGAAGATTTTGCTTGATCTTGCAGTACTTTCAATATTGTGCCCATACCTTGGCAGGTAAAAGATAAGATCTTCCAGAAGCAGACTGGCTCATTTTGGGCGGAAGTATTCCCTTCCCGCAGGTCTTCCCGCAGGTCTTCCCGCAGGGTCTTCCCGCAGGGTCTTCCCGCAGGGTCTTCCCGCAGGTCTTCCCGCAGGGTCTGAGCACAGGGTCTTTGAGCACTTTGAGCACAGGGTCTTTGAAAAGGATTTTTGGTTTTTAGGGTTTTTCGCAAGGATTCTTCCCACGGGTTTCCCAATGTCATGCAGAGTTTTTCCACTCTTCTGTTTGAACTTTGGGTATATTATAGATGATATGGAACCCGTATTTATTTTGGTTCCCGGTATGATGTATATTTAAATTTAGCCCGGAGTTATATTTGGTTAAATAGTGCTCCATATTGTAATCCTTTATGGATTGTTTAAATTATTAACTTCATATTATTTTTGACTAGTATACCTTTAATTCCTTCATAGTTTCATATCTTGGTCGTCTCACTGTATAATGTATCATTGGTTTGGCCGGTTCGGCGACTATATTCCATTATTTAAACGTTTATGGCGTTTTGGTCCTAATTAGAGTATTAGAACATTACTGGGCATGGTCTTACCATTACCCCTTATATTGGATCATAGGTATATATTTAGCTTGATATGTTTGTCACCTCTGACTATTACTGGGCTGTCTTTATCATATAGTCGTTCTCATCGGCACTTTATACAATCCTATAGGCATTACGACTGTTCTCGTTCACATTTCAAGTATACTATGGTTTATACGTCATATAACTTATATAATCAACACATAATTTAAATCAAGTATATAGATTAGAGTGTGAAATAATTACCGGGTGTCACACACGAGGCAGAGGAAAAACTAAGAATGGGTCGAACCACTAAATCGGATCTTAAATTCGGTCTAGGAGACTGTCATACAATATTTTATGACCCTAAGAAAGAATCAGATCAATAATTATGCCCTCACGCCACCCCGTGGCCCGTTCGAAATTTTGTCAGTACTGCCAAAGACACGAGCCGGAGGAAAACCTGAGGATGGGTCGAACCATTAAATCGGATCATAAATTCGGTCTAGGAGATTGCCATACAATATTTTATGACCCTAAGAAAGAATCGGATCAATAATTATGCCCTCATGCCATCCCGTGGCCCGTTAGAAATTTTTGTCGTATTGCCAAAGGGGGTGATACACGAGCCGGAGGAAAAACTGAGGATGGGTCGAACCCTTGAATCAGATCAAAAATTCGGTCTAGGAGACTGCCATATAATATTTTATGACCCTAAGAAAGAATCAGATCAATAATTATGCCCTCACGCCACCTCGTGGAGCGTTAGAAATTTTGCCAGTATTGCCAAAGGGGGTAGTACACGAGCCAAAGGGAAAACTGAGGATGAGTCAAACTGCTACCATAAGTCCCTCATCATTACCATAGTTCACCGGTCCTTACCTACGTCTAACTGCTACCATAAGTCCCTCATTTTATTTTTAGGTATAATAGGCTAGTTTTAGCCACTAAAGTTATCAATTGTTGACCCTAATCGATTGCTATCATTCCAACTATTAGGGATCGATTGTTTATTGTTAATTTATGTTTTCCGTTTAATACTAATAGAAACCGTAATCTAACAACCAAATCACGTCCGTTAGATGAAGATTATGGTTCGAGTTAGTTACTTAGTTTTATTCTTCTTTTAAATTGTTTTATCAAGTTATGTCGGATTATTATTTGATATTTGCGTTACGAGCAAAGAAGAATATATTGTTTTTAACTTTACCATTGAAGTTTTTAATTTTTTTTGTTTAGTTTTCAAGGATACTTGAAACCCGATTAACCCAACCCAAAAAAACCCGAACCCAAAAACCCATGAGAGATTTGGGTTGGGTTTCAGGTTAAGATTTAAAACTTTGAAACCCGAAGAACACCCCTACTAGTTACCAGTATCATCAGATCTTAATGATGTCTCATCCTTAGCAAGGCGCCTGCAACTACCCACCATAGAAAGTTTGGCAATATCGGTATCGAATTTATCTATCAACACGTGGGAAGGGTTCAGATCCCCGTAAATAACCCTTCGAGCATGCAAGTGTCGAAGGCCATCAACAATGTTCCTATGAAACAAACAACATTCATAAATACATGGAACAAAGAAAAATTAAGCCCAAAAACTTCCATAATAAGTAGGGGTGTGCAAGAAACCGAAAAAACCGATCCGTAACCGGAATAAACCGAAAAAATGAGCAAAACCGATGGTTTGGTTTTTTATTTTTATAAACACAGAACCGAACTGAATTCCTAAATTTTTGTTTTTTTATATTTTATATTAAGTAATATATTAGAATTTAATAATATAACTCAAATATTTTTGGTCAAATATATAATAGTCTATTATTTTACAATTAACAAAATTATTTATACCTAAATTCATTAATTTTTTGCCAACTTTTTTTTCGTCCTAAAATTTTAAAGCCCAAATGGCAAAAACCGACATTGAAAAAACCGAAACGAACGGTTTCAAAAACTTCAAAAACCGAAGTTTTGGTTTTTGGTATGGTTTTAGCCGAAAACCGCACCGAACCGCACCATGCACACCCCTAATAATAAGGGCTTGAACTAATCACTCACATACCTCATCAAGTCCAACTAGTAAGGTTTAGGGTATCCGTTTTCCTCCAACAAGTCTGCATAGAGACATTCGTTGTTCACCAAGTGATGAAAGTCGTAATCACAAAGCGATACCATAGCGCATGTAAAATTCCCAACTTTTTCGAATGCGAACAAATGGACACTATGTGCAGAACCAAGCCTACAACTCCTAAGAATGTTATATCCTTGTCTCTTAGCATTGTATTGATCCTCCGAAAGACGTTTCACAGCTACCGGACGCCCACGTGGGTATGCCCCTATATAAACAACCGTCCCATTGCTTCCGCGGCCAATTTCTTTATCTCGAAATATTTGAAAAGATGTCCATATGACAGTCTTCTCCATCAACTGAAAGTGTTGAATCAACAGATTATGATTGCTTGTCAATTTGCATACAAACGCACAAAACATTAAAAAACCTAACAAACAATAATTTTAAAGCTTTTAAAGAAATTCAAATATGTGAAGTTCTTAACATAATATTTGTCCTCCAGTTAACAAACATATGTATGTATGTGTGTGAATACACACTCTCTCATGTATATATGCATGCATACATGAATACAATTCAAGAGCTTGCAAAAATCAGAGGAAAACACATGACCATTTGTTGCTACAATTGATTGTAAATTAGTAACAACTAGTTGATATTATTGTTATGATGTCCACTTAGAACTAGAAAACAAAAATTTGAAGAAAGTAAAGCACCTCAATAGAATGTTTTAAGCTAGTACAATCAATGATTCTGGTTTGAATTTGGTAGTCATCTTGATCTCTTCTCTCATCTTGATGTTGTATCATCTGTTTATTCAATTCAAAAACCTCCAAAAGTATTATATTATAATTATAACAGCCGCCACATACGCCTCCTATGCAAATTGTTATTTTCTTTTTATTGTTATCGTCCAACCCTACGTTTACTTGTGGCCCAAACAAAAACATATTTAATTATCCGACAACGTATTTAAACCTTGGAATGAATATGCCCATTAAAGTTTCCTTTGCTTCTACCATTAGACCATGGGGTATACTCTAACCTCTACATAGGTTACTTTAAAGATGGATTAAACAACTCCCCTCTTGTGTTAAGTGTGTCAAAAAGGCCCATGGGTTATGCTGTTAACGAGTTAAAGGAAACAATATTTATTAATGATGTATTAATTACTAATTGATTTGTTATCTATACTATATATAAAGCATGAGTGAGGGACCTCTTAAATTTTAAGAGGTACCAAACTTGTTGCTTTTAGTACAAAGTATAATGCATAAAATTAAGACATTTTAGGGGCAATGTTGTATTTTGACAATTTTGTCTTTTAGCAAAATGAAAATCTTACAGTTTATTTTTAATTTATTCAAAAATAAATACAAGTTTGGTTCTTTAACTTTAATCACATTTTATTAATTTATATAATAGTTACATATATACCCCTAATTTTAAACCAACTACCCCGACGACGTTTAAACGTTTATAACCTTTTCACACGCTAATTTTTTTTTAAAACATTATATCATTAAGACGAGTATTTTATTCTCTTTAATTTGAGTATGGTATTGCAATACTTTTTTCATTCAAAAACTTAACGTGTTACGTGATTACTATTAAAGATCGGCGAACGAATCGGGCGGGTTCGGCCGTTCGGGTCATGGGTCTAGAAGGTTAAGGTTGGAATGAATCGATACAAAGAAGTTAATATGGTTTGGGTCACGGCGGGTATGGGTTAAAAGGAGTCGAGTCATAACGAATTTCGGTTAGAAAATTATCAAGCGGCACGGGTTGCGGGTCAAGACAAGTTCAATGTAGCGTTAAGTGCGCACCAACACCTAATTGAGCGTGCACAATCGTTGTGTGACGTGCTTACTAACACCTGTTAAGATTCCAACGTCGCAATCGAGTATAATATCGTCGGGTTACGCGCGCATTATTATGAAGTCACGCACATACAGAGACAGTAACACCGGTTACGCATCCGATGTCATGTTTGCATACATACCTAGATAAACAACCGTCCCATTGCTTCCGCGGCCAATTTCTTTATCTCGAAATATTTGAAAAGATGTCCATATGATAGTCTTCTCCATTAAATGAAAGTGTTGAATCAACAGATTATGATTGCTTGTCAATTTGCATACAAACGCACAAAACATTAAAAAACCTAACAAACTAAAATTTTTAAGCTTTTAAAGAAATTCAAATATGTGCAGTTCTTAACATAATATTTGTCCTCTAGTTAACAAACATATGTATGTATGAGTGTGAATACACACTCTCTCATGTATATTGTCACACCCCCATTCTAGGCCTAGGAGGCATGACCCATCGGTTGATACCACTTTTGTAAATAAAACAGAGTTGCGGGTTATAGCGAAAGTCTTAATAAAAACAAAGGATCGATTTATAAAATATTTACATTACAAAAGACGAGACGGAAGTCTGGTTCAGTATTACTTGTTTATAAGTTACAAACCACCATGTTTAATATTTACAAGAAAATTATTCCTGGTTACCTGCAAAATATTAATAAAATACGTCAGCAACAAATGCTGGTGAATATGCTGACGCAAAAATATTTTCTTTACTTAATTACCCCTCGAGACTACATAAGTCTCGGCCCATCTTGGCTTAGGAATAATCAAGTTATAAACATTCATTATAAACTCGAGCCTCTGCTTGAGATCACCTCAGCGAAACATCGCAGCGTTTATGACATAACTTAGGTACTATAAATATACACATGACCCTTTCCCCGCTCGGACATAACTTGGGTCCGGCCCGTCATGGCTGGGGGTCATGGCCAAGCGTGGTGCGATGTGCCCACCGCATTCCACATATGTAAGGATCCAGACAAACGTATACCATAGCCTGAGGGCTGGCTTATACTCTTATTTATAATGTTTTTAGAGACACGTAGCCTCATGTAAAGTTTGACACATAACACATTTGTTTGTTTGAAAACAAGTTTGAAAAATGAGGCGTATTCACCTTTCAATAGGATCGGCTTCCAACACCGTCCGATAATTCTCCTTCGCTATCTCGCACCTATAGTACAAGTATAATATTCATCAGTCGGATACAAGATCCGGCTTTAAGACCTCTAGTCTTATTTTTCTCGATGAACCTTTAGTTCATTGTTTTACTTTAAAACCTTTAGTTAAAAAGTAATCTTTGATAAACCTTTAGTTTATTTGAAAATCCGACGTTTCTTCTTTCTTAAGAAACTTATTTCTTTTATTATCTAAGTATACTCATTACACTTAAATAATATATTTATAACAAAGAATATCTTTATATACTTATATATATTCTATCTTTCTTTTCTTTTCTTTCTTTGTTATATCTTTCTTTCGTTTGTTTGTCATCGAGCATAATAACGACTCGGCGTATTAAGCCGTTATAATATTTTATTATTATTTTGGTCGGGCATTATGCCTACCTTGTTAGGCTTAGAAACACCCTCTTTACTCGGGCAGCACTTCGACGCTGTTCGTTCTTCAATGCTCACTTGGAATAACACCTACTCCTCGGTACGCTTATCGAGGCAACCTTGGCACGCACTTCGAGGTAACTTCGGCACGCACTTCGAGGTATCATCGGGCTTGTCGGACAGTACTTCGGGATGGCACGTTTATCGAGGTGATGGGCACAGATTACGAGGTTTTGGGGCACGTTTTACGAGGCGGGACGTTGCACGTACTTCGAGGTAGTGAGAGAAAGGCTAGAGAGAGTAATGTGTGAATTTGGAGGTGTGGTTTGGCTGGGCTCGTGGCTGCCCTATTTATAGCCATTTTTGAACCCCATCGCGCTACGCGATGGGTCACCTCTTCAACCCATCGCGTACGCGATAGGGTGATGAGTCACTGATCATTATTGCCACGTGTCGACACGTGGCAGACGCTCGTGACACGTGGCGCCACGTGGCGACACGTGGCAAACGTAGTGCCACCGCTTGCCACGTGGCACACGTGTCAATAATTGTCAGGCCACGTCATCGCGCTACGCGATGACGTTGGCTATAGGATGATCGCGTATCGCCATTGACCCTTCTGGAAGGGTTGACCAAGCCCCATCGCGCTACGCGATGGGGTTGTCCTTTGTCCTGTCGCGTACCGCGAGAGGACAGAAAATCAGATTTTTCATTTTAGCCCTTGGACTTTGAAAGTTGGCAGAAATGATCCCTATAGTTTGGAAACTTGACATTTTTGGCCCAAAATTCACGTGATGTTACATCCTCCCCACCTTGAAATAAATCTTGTCCTCGAGATTGCTTAAGCGAACAAGTGGGGGTATTTCTTCTTCATTTCGGACTCGAGTTCCCAAGTGTACTCGGGTCCTCGCCGAGAGTCTCATCGTACTTTCACGATTTTCAAGGTTCATCTTTTAAGTTTCTTAATTTTCAAGTCCTCGATCTGAATGGGACGTTCTACGAATTTTAGGTTTTCATTAATCTCTACGTCTTTTAAGGGCATAGAGAGAGATTCATCGGCTAGGCATTTTCGCAAGTTAGAGACATGGAATACGTCGTGTATCCCTTGCATTTCCTCGGGTAGTCGCAAGCGGTATGCGACAGTACCGATTCATTCGAGTATCTCGAAGGGTCCAACGAATCGAGGACTTAGTTTGCCTTTCTTGCCGAATCGGACTACACCTTTCCAGGGCGAGACTTTCAAGAGTACTTTGTCACCGACATTAAAATCTAACGGCTTACGATGGACATCAGCGTAACTCTTTTGGCGGTCACGTGTCGTCTTAAGTCGTTCGCGTATTTGAAGAACTTTGTCGGTAGTTTCTTGGACTATTTCGGGTCCAGAGAATTGATTATCTCCCATCTCAGACCAGCACACGGGCGTTCTACATTTACGACCATACAACGCCTCGAACGGTGCGGTTTGAATGCTCGAGTGATAGCTATTGTTAGGGGTAAGTGGTCGTCCCAACTTCCACCTAAGTCTATCACACAAGCTCGGAGCATATCTTCCAACATTTGGATTGTCCTTTCGCTTTGCCCATCAGTTTGTGGATGATAGGCGGTGCTAAGGTTTAACTTGGTACCTAGAGCTTGTTGGAAGCTTTTCCAAAAGTGAGACGTGAAACGACTGTCTCTATCGGAAATTATAGATAGCGGTACTCCATGCAAAGCAACGATGTTGTTCACATAGATACGAGCTAATCTATCCATTGAGTACGACTCGTTGATAGGAATAAAGTGTGCGGATTTCATTAAGCGATCCACAATCACCCATATAGCGTTATGCTGACGAGTCGTCTTCGGGAGTTTGGTTAAAAAATCCATGGTTATCAGCTCCCACTTCCATACAGGAAGTTCGGGTTGCTAAAGAAATCCCGAAGGCATTTGGTGTTCAGCCTTGACCTTCAAACAAGTTAGACATTTCGCGACGTGTGAAGCGATGTCCTTTTTCATGCCATTCCACCAATAGTTTGCCTTAAGGTTTTGATACATTTTGTCACTACCGGGGTGCATCATATACTTAGACTTGTGAGCTTCATTCATTATTTTCTCACGCAAGTCTCCAATGATTGGTACCCAAATTCGGTTACTCATTATTAGGATACCATCGTCACCTTTGACCAACGAGTCAATGGTGCCGTTGCGTTTTTCATCGGAGATCTTGTTTTCGTTGATAGCTTGAGTTTGAGCGGATTTGATTTGGTTAATAAGATCGATTTGGAGTTCTAGTCTCAACGCTCGGACTCTTTTAGGCTTTTCGTGCTCTTTACGACTCAAGGCATCGGCCACAACGTTGGCCTTACCTTAGTGATAGATGATCTCGCAATCATAGTCGTTAAGAGTTTCCATCCAGCGTCGTTGGCGCATGTTTAGCTCTTTTTGCTCAAAGATGTGTTTCAAGCTCTTGTGATCAGTGTACACGATGAATTTAATTCCATAGAGATTGTGCCTCCATATCTTTAGTGCGAAGATTATGGCGCCTAACTCTAGATCGTGTGTTGTATAGTTCTTCTCGTGCACCTTGAGTTGTCGAGAGGCTTAGGCGATTACTTTCTTCTGTTGCATTAGTACACATCCTAAACCAGAATGGGATGCATCACCAAAGACAACGGAACCTTCGTCGCCATCTGGCAAGGCCAGTATTGGAGCTTGGTAAGCTTTTGTTTGAGTATGTCAAACGCCTCTTGTTGCTTTGTTCCCCACTCATACTTAATGTTCTTTCGAGTTAAAGAAGTTAGGGGAACAGTGATTCCAGAAAAGTTCTCGATGAACCTACGGTAGTAACCGGCCAATCCTAAGAAACTTCGGATCTCGGTTGGCGACTTTGGGACCTCCCACTTAGAGATAGCTTCAATCTTAGCGGGGTCCACTTGTATACCGTTGACATTGATGATATGACCAAGAAATTGCACTTCGTGCAACCAGAACTCGCATTTCGAGAACTTGGCGTATAACTTCTCGGTTCTTAGGATTTCGAGTAAGCTTCAGAGATGATTTTCATGATCGTCCTTAGACTTAGAATAAATGAGTATGTCGTCGATGAAGATGATAACAAATTTATCCAAGTAAGGCTTACAAATTCAGTTCATCATATCCATAAACGCGGCTGGTGCATTAGTGACTCCGAATGGCATAACGGTGAACTCATAATGGCCATACCTCGTTCGGAAGGCAGTCTTTGGTATGTCTTCGGATTGAACCTTAAGTTGGTGATAGCCAGAACGAAGATCGATTTTGGAGAAATAGCTAGCACCTTGGAGTTGATCGAATAGGTCGTCAATACGCGAAAGTGGATAATGATTCTTGATGGTCACTTTGTTGAGAGCTCGGTAGTCGATGCACATCCGCATAGATCCATCCTTCTTCTTGACGAACAGTATCGGCGCTCCCCATGGTGATGAGCTTGGTCGTATGAAGCCTTTCTCGAGGAGTTCGTCCAATTGTTTCTTTAGTTCTTTCATCTCGGTTGGCGCGGGGCGATAAGGAGCTTTAGCGATCGGAGCAGTACCGGGAATAAGATCGATTCTAAACTCTACTTCACGATCAGGAGGAATGCCGGGGAGTTCATCAGTGTGATGTCCGAGCCCCGGTGCGGAAGCGTGAAAATAGTCGTTACTTTTCAACGGCGTGGAGCTCGGAACCAGGGTTAGGATCGAATCTTACTAAGATTCACTCTTGAATGATGATATCAGTTGAATGGATGAGGTGTATTGGAGAGAGCCTGATTTGATTAACAATCAACAGTAAAGTAGGATGAACAATTGTAATCAAAACACAAAAGATAATAATGGTAGTATGAAATATTAGCCGAATGATTCTCATTAAGATGAAACACTCATACATAGATTCATACATACAATCAATTAAGAAATATCTCAGCCGCCACCAGGAGAGCTCATCCTGGCGGCAGAGACTCTCTTAAAGGGATAAAACCCTAAATCTCACACATACACAATACAGTCACTCATACTAGACAAATGAATAAAAATATCTATTTATACTAGTCTAGCATGACTTGGTCTTCAGGCCATCTACCATTGGTTGAGACCGAATAATACATTTTTCACCCACAAATTAATTCGATGCATCGGTCTAAAATATAAGTCCCAACAATCTCCCCCTAAGACCGATGCCATCGAATTTCTTCCATGATCACCTCATAACTCGTTGTCTTTCGTTGAAATTCTCCCCCTCTCGTTAAGCTTCTCCCATTGTTCATTTCGAATCATCACTCTTATACCGCTTTTGGATATAGTTGTATGGGCATATGAACGAGGCTTTGAACTTCAAAAGATCAACTTCAAGTAACAAGGTTATCATAAAAAGAAATAAACTCATTGTGATAATCAAATAATCTTTCATTCTTGAAATCTGTTTCTTCCCCTGTAAATCATCTTCAAACCATTCCCTGAATTAAAATAGAATTCAAGTCAACCATAACCCGTTCTTGACTGTTCAAGTGACTATTTCATAGAAGTTTGAACTCTACTGATCATCCTTTCAACTTGTTACTCGTGATGACTCTATCTTCTCATCCGTACTAGGAAATCTGAAAACTTACAAACGATGAAACATCTTTGAAAAACCTTGGATTATTAATCTTGATCAACTTTTCCTTAACTTGATTCTTTTACTTGATTTGAAGCTAAACATTTACAATGAAATTCAAAGATTTTACTCCCCCAATTTCGTTGCAATTGTCTTTAATAAATGTGTCTTCAAATCAAGTGTGGGTGAAACAATCTTGATCATCCTCATCAAGACTATAAAAATCTCAAATGAACATATTCAAAAGTTGGTTGACAATAAAAGTGATTAAATCCGTAAGTTTGGTCAACACTTGTTCTTGTAAAGCTTTTGATGAAGTCGTGAAATTGGATGAGGTTTGAATTCCATAAGCTTGTTGATGATTGGAGAAAAATTACCAAAATACCCCTGGTATATATCTTCCGTAGAGAACAGCTTGGTCAAACGGTCAACGGTACCAAAAATCTCAAAAGTTTCTTCAAAACTTTGAAATGTTTCACAAACTCTGTTTCCTAGCACACAATGTGCTTGGGAGCACTTTTCCTAGCACAAAGTATACTCCAAGTACATTCCTAGCACAATTTTTTTTTTTTGCACTAGCATAAAGTGTACCGGAAGCAAAGTGTACTCGGAAATCAAAGTGTACTCGGAAATCAAAATGTACTCGGAAAGCAAAACATTTGTGATTTTTCAAAATTTCACCACGTACACAAAGTGTACCCGGAGGCAAAGTGTACTCGGAAGTACAAGTGTGCTCGGGAATACTTAGTGCGTTTTCATTTTCCACCAAGCATGCTCGGGAGCAAAAGTGTGCTCGGGAGCAAGGGTGTGCTCGGGAGTACTTGTGTTTTTTCTTTTTTTCACTTAACACCAAGCATGCTCGGGAAGAAAAGTGTGCTCGGGAGCAAGGGTATGCTCGACACAAACTTGAGTTTTCTCTTGACAAGCATAATTGTTCAAGACTAAACAAAGTATGCTCGAAAAAGAGTCTGCTCGAATAAATAACAAAGTGTGCTCGAGACTTAAAGAAGATAGTTTTCTTGAGAAGACAAAGGATATGCTCTGGGTTTCACAAAGTGTGCTCGAATTTGATGTGCTCGATATAAGATGTGCTCGAAATAACCTGTGCTCGAGCCAAACAAAGATGTGCTTGGGCAAAACACCTCCTGTGCTCGAAGCAACACTTAGTCATTTTTCCATACTCGAGTCCAATCTTAATTTTTTTCATAGTGTGCTCGAGACACCAAAACTTCATTTCTGCATCATCAGTCACTGATTTGCCCTTGCAGAACCTGCTCGAATATTCACTTTGCATCTGCTGCAGCAAACAATGATGAAATTGCCTTAAGTACATGTTCATTCTTGACTTGTACATTCTCCTTATCAGTTTGTACCATCGGCAATATTTTTCAACAAACATGTACTGTTTGTGCAGTACGAGCACACAAAACCCTAATTTTTCAAATCCAGAAACAAGTTTCGTAATCTGAAATTAATCACTATAGCCCTATCCAAGTCATCTCGAAATCAAAGAAACCTATCTTCATATCATAATCAACCTTTTCAGATCTAGAAATAATCAGATGAACAGTGTTGACCTAAAACGAGCCAAATAACACTGTTACATCAGATCTGGACCATTTTGACCAAATAAACATGAAATTGATGTTGGATCTCCAAACGAGTCATCAACCCAAACATCAATCCATATACTTTTCTCCAAATCATCAAATAATTTCAAAACCCCCAAAAATAATTTCAACGAACTTCATCGTTTAACGTCCATGGTGGATTCAAGAGCGAAATGAATCTGTTCGGTGGTTAGTCTGAACGATTCGGTAACCCAGGCTCTGATACCAATTGTGATGTCCGAGCCCCGGTGCGGAAGCGTGAAAATAGTCGTTACTTTTCAACGGCGTGGAGCTCGGAACCAGGGTTAGGATCGAATCTTACTAAGATTCACTCTTGAATGATGATATCAGTTGAATGGATGAGGTGTATTGGAGAGAGCCTGATTTGATTAACAATCAACAATAAAGTAGGATGAACAATTGTAATCAAAACACAAAAGATAATAATGGTAGTATGAAATATTAGCCGAATGATTCTCATTAAGATGAAACACTCATACATAGATTCATACATACAATCAATTAAGAAATATCTCAGCCGCCACCAGGAGAGCTCATCCTGGCGGCAGAGACTCTCTTAAAGGGATAAAACCCTAAATCTCACACATACACAATACAGTCACTCATACTAGACAAATGAATAAAAATATCTATTTATACTAGTCTAGCATGACTTGGTCTTCAAGCCATCCACCCTTGGTTGAGACCGAATAATACATTTTTCACCCACAAATTAATTCGATGCATCGGTCAAAAATATAAGTCCCAACAATCAGGAAATACGTAGGCATAGTCAGAAACAACGGGGACGTCTTTGATTTCTTTGGGTTTTGATTCTTCGGTGATGTAGGCCATGAATGCTAAGCATCCTTGATTTAAACATTTATTAGCCCTTATCATGGAGATTAGGGTAACTTGGCCCGCGTCTTTATCCCCTTCAATTCGTATTGTACGTTTATCAGGGGTTTGGAGTTCAACAGTCTTGCTATTGCAAAGGATACGGGCATGGTTGTCGGATAACCAGTCCATACCCAATACAACATCAAAACCAGCAAGAGTCATGGGTAATAATGAAATAGGCAAAACATAACCGGCTAGCAAGATCTTTCCATTTTCTAAAGCTTCGGTAATTTTAATAGTTTCGCCATTAGCGGTCTCGACGCTTAGAGTTTTATTAAGCTTGATTAAAGGTTTGTTTAATAGACTACAGAACTTATAATCTATGAAACTTGTTAACAAGGAATGTACCGGTGATAGTCTCCGGCATGTCGGCCGCCTTCTTGGTGTCCATTATAAAGACCCTTGCGTTGTTCTTCTTGGGCTCAACCTTTTGACCGCTACCACCCGCACCACCAGTCGCGGGTTTATTCTTGGGACATTCGAAGCTGAGATGCCCCATCTCTTTGCAGTTGTAGCAAGTCATTTTCTTCTTCCAGCAGTCGGCTGTGGCGTGGCCGAGTCAGTTGCATAATTCACAGACTCGTGAGGCGAAATGGCATCTACCCCTGTCATGTTTCTTGCAAATTTTGCACTGAGGGATGCCAGAAGTGGAGCTGGGTTTTCGTTGATCAATACCCTTACCCTTGAAACGGGTATCTCCACCTCTTTTCGAGTCATGAGTTGGGACCACCTTCCTATCTTCCTCCTTGTTGCGGATCATTCCGCCCATTAGATATCCTGCCAACTCCATCGCGGAGTCGGCGGTTTGTGGTAGGTGTGACCTTACCATGTCACGAATTTCTCGCGGTAAGCCCCAGATGTACCGTGTAACTTTGCTAGACTCAGGCGTGACTAGCTGGGGTACCAAGCGACAGTATTCGTGGAACTTGGTGTTGTACTCACGGAGGTTTGTTCCGACGACCTTGTGAGCGAGAAATTTGGTTTGGATTTGGTCCGTTTCATGCATCGGACAGAATTTTGACAACATCAAACCCTTAAATTCACTCCAGGACAGCTTGTACATCGCTTCTCTTCCTCTGCTCATTAACAATGAGTTCCACCATTCGTGTGCTTCGCCTTTGAACATCAAGGCGGAGTATTGTATCTTTTCTTCTTCCGTGCATTTTCTTGTAATCACGATTGTTTCCATCTCTTCGAGCCACCTAACGGTGTTAATGGCTCCTTTGTCGCCATGGAATTCTTTAGGCCCATATTACTTAAAGTCTTTAAACGAGCAACCTCCTATTTTAAGTTTCTTGAACTCTTTCCTAACATCCTTGTCATCATTCGAATCATGATCGCTCTCCTCCGCACGAGAAGGTCGTGTTCGGGGTTTAGAAACAGATTTACGGGATGGGTTTTCAGATTGAGAATGTTTTGTTTGAGATTTTTTTGTTTGAGATCGATTTTCAGATTTTTCTTGAACAGCTTTCTCAATCATTCGTTGTATTTGGCTCATAAATTTTTCGGTGATTGGTTCCTCTTGTTCAGGACCTTTCCCTTTAGCTTCTCTTTTCTCGGCTTCCTTTCGGGAGGCCTCACGATTGTCGCTTTGTCGAGACATTTCCTTTTAATCTTTTATCTGTTATCTGAAATTTACACATTTATTTCTTTATTATACAAGTCTTTATTTATTTCACATTTATATACATATCATAAATGATATGTATATCTTTTACAAGTTCCTATCCGTTCTATACATATGATACATATGTTACATATAGCACATATCATACAAAACTATGTTACACATAAGACGTTTTCTTCAACTACTCAATCTTTCATGTACTTCTTCACAACTTTGGTAAGCTTGTGGCATTTGCGAAGAAGTCTATTTCCAACTTTTTCCTTCTTCTTCTTGTCATCAGCAACCCTCTTTCTTAACTCGTCTGTCTCTTGCAAGGCTCGGTCCAAATGCTCCTCTTGGGACCGGGGCATGTCGGTTGGATACCCATATCGTGGAGGTGGGTCGCGGTAACCCATCATTACTACGTCGTAGTGGTTTCGGGGATCTGGGTATGGTGAAGTTGCCGTTTCATCGGGGGAATTGTTGAAGAAGGCATTAGCAGCCTCGTTTTGCTCTTGGATTTCCTGAGCCTGCTCTTCAATAGACGGTATCATGCCTTGGTATGGCGGAAAGCTTGATGACGCCTGATCCTTGAGTTCGTGGAGGAATTTTATGTAAGGGTTGACAGAACCGTAGCTTGGAGTGGAATGTTGTTCCACCGGTGTGGTTACCTCGTTTGGATTGTCCGGGTATTCTTCTTCTTCCGGATCTGTTTCTTCCTCGGGCTCCTCCTCTGATTCTTCTTCAGGGTCGGTTTCTTCCATTGGTTCTTCCTCGGGATCAGTCTCCTCCATTGGTTCTTCATCTACTGATTCTTCTTCCTGTTCCTCTTCCAATATCTCCCAGTCTTCTTCAGTTAATCCGGTCATGTGAATCGTCTTTTGTGGCGTTATTATCCTCATCTTGGGTTTTCGGGAGGGTCCTCCATTGTTGTGTTGGGGGCTGGCGGAATCCATGGTTGACTTGCCGGTATGCCACCTTCGTTGGTCGGAGTGGCATTGCATCCAGTCGGAGGAGGGAGATTTTGGTTCCTCCTTGATTGGTATGTTGGAGAGGAATGCATAAGATGGGTGTGGATTTGTCGGTATGTAACCAGTTGGGTAATGTTGGGGTTCCTCTGTGGGTTGGTAGGTAGGAATTTCTGACGGGTGATATGTGGGGATTTCGGATGGTTGGTACATCGGCAGTGGTGGTGGATGGTAGCTCGAATGTCGTGGTGCCTCAATGCTTGTCCACGATTGGTTATAGGGGACGCTAAGTGAGTAGTGTCTTGAGGTTTGGTATCCTCCATGTGGTGGAATATTGAGATGACTTGGGTTGGGTTGTTGATTGTGTTCTTCGTTGAAAAAGGACTCGAAGTAGTCTTTGCTCATAATGTCTGGTGGGAATTTGTAAAATTTCCTTGCTCGTCTTGCTTCCTTGTCATAATATTGTATTAGTTCCTCGTACGACATCTCTTGGGTGGTATAGATTGTAGAGAGGGAAAGAAAGAATTACCAACCAATCTTATCCCTATTCAAATAAACAAGTAAATATTTCCTATGCTTGAATCGAAGCTTAGGTATTGTATTATGATACCCAATTCGCTAAGATCGATGGCTCTGATACCAACCTATCACACCCCCATTCTAGGCCTAGGAGGCGTGACCCATCGGTTGGTACCACTTTTGTAAATAAAACAGAGTTGCGGGTTATAGCGGAAGTCTTAATAAAAACAAAGGATCGATTTATAAAATATTTACATTACAAAAGACGAGACGAAAGTCTCGTTCAGTATTACTTGTTTATAAGTTACAAACCACCATGTTTAATATTTACAAGAAAATTATCCGAGCCACCGGATACTTGAGCTCACTTCGTCTTGCAAGCTCTATTCCTGGTTACCTGCAAAATATTAATAAAATACGTCAGCAACGAATGCTGGTGAATATGCTAACGCAAAAATATTTTCTTTACTTAATTACCCCTCGAGACTACATAAGTCTCGGCCCATCTTGGCTTAGGAATAATCAAGTTATAAACATTCATTATAAACTCGAGCCTCTGCTTGAGATCACCTCAGCGAAACACCGCAGCGTTTATGACATAACTTAGGTACTATAAATATACACATGACCATTTCCCCGCTCGGACATAACTTGGGTCCGGCCCGTCATGGCCGACAAGGTAGGCATAATGCCCGACCAAAATAATAATAAAATATTATAACGGCTTAATACGCCGAGTCGTTATTATGCTCGATGACAAACAAACGAAAGAAAGATATAACAAAGAAAGAAAAGAAAAGAAAGATAGAATATATATAAGTATATAAAGATATTCTTTGTTATAAATATATTATTTAAGTGTAATGAGTATACTTAGATAATAAAAGAAATAAGTTTCTTAAGAAAGAAGAAACGTCGGATTTTCAAATAAACTAAAGGTTTATCAAAGATTACTTTTTAACTAAAGGTTTTAAAGTAAAACAATGAACTAAAGGTTCATCGAGAAAAATAAGACTAGAGGTCTTAAAGCCGGATCGTGTATCCGACTGATGGCCGGGGGTCATGGCCAAGCGTGGTGCGATGTGCCCACCGCATTCCACATATGTAAGGATCCAGACAAACGTATACCATAGCCTGAGGGCTGGCTTATACTCTTATTTATAATGTTTTTAGAGACACGTAGCCTCATGTAAAGTTTGACACATAACACATTTGTTTGTTTGAAAACAAGTTTGTAAAAATGGGGCGTATTCACCTTTCAATAGGATCGGCTTCCAACACCGTCCGATAATTCTCCTTCGCTATCTCGCACCTATAGTACGAGTATAACATTCATCAGTCGGATACACGATCCGGCTTTAAGACCTCTAGTCTTATTTTTCTCGATGAACCTTTAGTTCATTGTTTTACTTTAAAACCTTTAGTTAAAAAGTAATCTTTGATAAACCTTTAGTTTATTTGAAAATCCGACGTTTCTTCTTTCTTAAGAAACTTATTTCTTTTATTATCTAAGTATACTCATTACACTTAAATAATATATTTATAACAAAGAATATCTTTATATACTTATATATATTCTATCTTTCTTTTCTTTTCTTTCTTTGTTATATCTTTCTTTCGTTTGTTTGTCATCGAGCATAATAACGACTCGGCGTATTAAGCCGTTATAATATTTTATTATTATTTTGGTCGGGCATTATGCCTACCTTGTTAGGCTTAGAAACACCCTCTTTACTCGGGCAGCACTTCGACGCTGTTCGTTCTTCTATGCTCACTTGGAATAACACCTTCTCCTCGGTACGCTTATCGAGGCAACCTTGGCACGCACTTCGAGGTAAATTCGGCACGCACTTCGAGGTATCATCGGGCTTGTCGGACAGTACTTCGGGATGGCACGTTTATCGAGGTGATGGGCACAGATTACGAGGTTTTGGAGCACGTTTTACGAGGCGGGACGTTGCACGTACTTCGAGGTAGTGAGAGAAAGGCTAGAGAGAGTAATGTGTGAATTTGGAGGTATGGTTTGGCTGGGCTCGTGGATGCCCTATTTATAGCCATTTTTGAACCCCATCGCGCTACGCGATGGGTCACCTCTTCAACCCATCGCGTACTTCGATAGGGTGATGAGTCACTGATCATTATTGCCACGTGTCGACACGTGGCATACGCTCGTGACACGTGGCGCCACGTGGCAAACGTCGTGCCATCGCTTGACACGTGGCACACGTGTCAATAATTGTCAGGCCACGTCATCGCGTAGGCTCAAGGATGATCGCGTATCGCCATTGACCCTTCTGGAAGGGTTGACCAAGCCCCATCGCGCTACGCGATGGGGTTGTCCTTTGTCCTGTCGCGTACCGCGAAAGAACAGAAAATCAGATTTTTCATTTTAGCTTTTGGACTTTGGAAGTTGGCAGAAATGATCCTATAGTTTGGAAACTTGACATTTTTGCCCCAAAATTCACGTGATGTTAAATATATATGCGTGCATACATGAATACAATTCAAGAGCTTGCAAAAATCAGAGGAAAACACATGACCATTTGTTGCTACAATTGATAGTAAATTAGTAACAACTAGTTGATATTATTGTTATGATGTCCACTTACAACTAGAAAACAAAAATTTGAAGAAAGTAAAGCACCTCAATAGAATGTTTTAAGCTAGTACAATCAATGATTCTGGTATGAATTTGGTAGTCATCTTGATCTCTTCTCTCTTCTTGATGCTGTATCATCTGTTTATTCAATTCAAAAACCTCCAAAAGTATTATATTATAATTATAACAGCCGCCACATATGCCTCCTATGCAAATTGTTATTGTCTTTTTATTGTTATCGTCCAACCCTACGTTTACTTGTGGCCCAAACAAAAACATATTTAATTATCCGACAACGTACGAAGCTTGGAATGAATATGCCCATTAGTTTCCTTTGCTCCTGCCATTAGGCCATGAGTATACTCTAACCTCTACATAGGTTAAATTGATATGACACTTTAAAGATGGATTAAATCACTCCCCTCTTGTGTTAATTGTGTCAAAAAGGCCCATGGGTTATGCTTTTAATAAGTTAACAGAAACAATATGTATTAATGATGTATTAATTACTAATTGATTTGTTATATTAATTATGTGTTAAATAGGTTAAACCATTTTCTTTGGATGACATAGAGTGAAAAAAAAATGATGATGTGGAACTTATGTGAAATTAAGATGGGTTAAAGTATACCCTATAGCCTTAGCTACAATCTACAATGAGAATTCAAATAATAATTTTGCCTGGTGGAATTAAGAATGTCAATCACATGGGTCCATTTGAATTAAGTGTTTTGTAGTTCTGACCCGTTAAAAATCCACCAAATGATCATAGCAATTAGGAGTAACAACTTTCTTTTTTTCTTTATTAATAAAACTGTTGCAATTAATAAATAACTTCATTTGTAAACACGAGTACATAGTATAAACCGATTACTTGGATTTGCTCGTTGGTCACAAGTTTAGTAAAAATTAGTAAAAAGTACTCAATTTTAGCTCATAATCTTTAGAAACCTTTAAACTTACATATGAACCAATTAAGAATAATATTCAATAAAAACCTGGCTCAAAAGTATTTAAAAGTATAGGAAATATTTATATAATAATATGTATATTTTAGATCATATCACTACACAAGCTCGAGACGAGCTTAGACTTGTTTTAACATTTTTCTCAAAACATTTAAAATTTAATTAGTTACTTATATAGATTGAAAAATAAATAAAAAGCTCGAGCTCTTCTGAGTCAAAGCTTGGCTCGTTTTACATCCCTAAACAACCACAACACCAAAACAGTCATATATCATCTTACATGTAAATCAAGTTAAATATCTAAAGGTATGTTATCTATGTATTTTTAGTTTTTATATAAATATTGTTATAGAAAACCGGTTCCTAAATGGGTTCTTACAAGAGACTGGTTTTTGAGCACTTTTTGTAAGTTTATTTTGTTAGTATTTAAACCGAACACTGAAAATATTTGGTACCCGTACTGAACCATACGACACCGAAAACCGGTATGTTTCGGCCAAATTTTATACATAATATGCAAGAGAGGAAGCATAATTTTATACCTAATTCCGAGACCACAAATTCCAACAAACGAGTATGAGAGAAAATATTAGGCCACGGTATCTTATATGAAAAGAGGCTTCCACAGCAACACAGCTTCATGGATAGTGAAAATCACCTCGGATATCCGAATATCCGAAAAAAGAAATAATAGGAAAAAACCTTCTTTGTGAGGTTATTGATGAAAATTTTTCATAAATAGTACTTTTGCGAAAGTTGTTTCAAAAATGGTATGTTTTAGAGATATATTACAAAAATGGTGTAACCGTGGTTTGAAACCACAGTTTAGGTATTTTTCTATGAATTTGTCAGACATGAATTTCATAAAATAATAATTTTGATTAAAATAAGGCAAGCCGTGGTTTCAAACCACAGATTGTACAAAGTGTTAATCTAATACCGCTTGTTGCGTTAGTGTGGTGGTTTTGTAAGTCAAGCCGTGGTTTGAAACCAGGGTTTGATCTTTTAAATTATTTTTTTAAATGTCGAGTAAAATAAGCAACATTCAAACTTTTTTTAATAGTACGTGGTGCATGATGTTGGGTCAAGAGTTTGACCCAAATGAGGAGATTTGACCTAAATGAAGAATATGGAAGATTGGAATCTTCTCAACCTCCTGAGAAATTCGCTAAGTATTGAATCCGGGCACACCTTAGAATCCGAGCAAGCTTTTACTTAGCCGAGTACGAGATTTTGCCTCCCGGGCAAGGTTTACTTCTAATAGTCTTCTTAAGTGGATATCCGGGTAAGGTATGCTAATTAGTGCATTCCCGAGTAAGGATCACTGATTTGGTATCTCCGAGCAAGGTTCACTTTGTCTAGCAGATTTGTTCTTCAATACCAAGTATTTTACTCTTCAGAGTAAGGTTTGGTTAACCAAGTCCAAGAAGCCAAGAAATTGAAAGACCGGGCAAGGTATTCATTAATAAGTATGATCCAAGTATGCTTGATAATCTAATGAAATATATCTAAGTAATATCGAGCAAGGTTCAGCTCAAGCAGGGAACAGTACTCCCGAGTACACTTTGCTAATAAGCTATTTTATAGCAAAGAGCTGAAATGGATCATTGAAGAACAAGGTTGCTCGTAAGGAGTTGTCGGGCAAAGTCTGATAAATTCAAGAAGACTGAAGTCTACTCGGTGAGTATTTTACTTGGTAAAATATTCTTTAAGTAAAGTCTACCCGGAAACTGATCCCGAGCACACTTCTATGTTACCAAGTTATGAAGGATGGCCGAGCATACTCGAAAAGACTAAATTGATGCAAAGCCTACCCGGAAGACTTGTTTTACACTTAGTTTATTTTGAATATGTAATTTGAATATGTATGATTGTATTTAGGGTTTCTAGAAGGAATGGCAGCTGTCCTAGGTTGGCACACCTATAAATAGAATATTTAGGGCACGCCGCCAAAGAGAGCACAATACGGATAAGACCGACACATTAATTGAGAGAATATTGTGTGTGACGGCTGTCTTAGGATTCCTAGAAAAACCTAAATCGATTATCCTTTTGTATGATTAACATTATATAAATGGAAATCTTTTGAGTGAATCCTGAGTGTGCCTTCTACCTTTGATTATTCATTGCAACCGTATGTTTGTTATTGATTCCGCCTTTAACAAACGGATATCTTTCTAAATATAGTAACCCGTCATTAACTCTCTTGTCAACACGATTAATTTGTGTGAGTTATGACATGATTGATTAAGATCCAGCTGAAATCTAAGGGACCCGACAAGTGACGTTCTCTTATATAGGTTTACGTATAATGCATTCCCAGAATCTCTGATCGCCACACCAAACTATTAGGGGTTCTCGACTAAAATTGTTATTATGGAACAAATGGTAGGCTCGATAATTTTCACCTAAAAATAACAAATCAGAATTACTTGACCAGGAAATACTCATGGATTCATTTTTTAATTCACAACACTGGTATATACGAAGCTCCTAAGATTTATCTTAGCAAATGATAGGATGGTAATTTCTATGAAGGGTTTGATGAATATACCAAGCTCAACATTCTCTCTCTCTCTCTCTCTCACACACACACACATGACTATATTGCATGTATAGTATGCAAAAAATGAGTATGTAATACAAGTGACTGAAACGTTTTGAAAAAAATACAAGTGACCAATAGTAATTGCCATCTCAAAGAAGCAAAACAAAATAAGCATGAACATTCTAAATAAATTGAAGAAGAAAAGAAAACCAAACCTAGGTTGAAATGACTGGTTGACTAAAAAACAAAATTATATATACATATCAGAATTAAAAAAAAGTAAAAGATCAAACTGTGGTTTAAAACCACGGCTTGATAGCAAAACCACCACAAAACTGGAAGTGGTATTAGCTTTATTTTTTTATGCAATCCGTGGTTTGAAACCACAACTTGCATTATTTTAATCAAAATTATTACTTTTTAAATTCTCATCTGACACATTCACATAAAAATACACAAACCGTGGTTTCAAACCACGGTTACACCATTTTTGTAACTATCAAAGTCATACCATTTTTTGAAGCAACTATTACAAAAGAAGCTATTTTTGAAAAATTTTCGGTTATTGATATGATACAAATCAACAAGAAAGAAAGAACCTCAAAGGATGTGTATGTGAGGTTAATGATATGGTTGTAGCTTGTCTGCTTGTGAAAAAGAAGAGGCGATACAGTTGTATTTGTTTCATTTAATACCTTACCTAACAGTTAGGTAGGTTGGTTGGTATGAATTCAAAGCCGATATTACTACTTTATTTTACGAGAAAACTTATCTTGATTTCCTCATTTATTAACCTCCTAAAAACCGATGTGACTTAATGGTAGAGCACTTACTTTACTAGTGAGAAGTATGGGGTTTAAACTTAATTATCATCAATTTATATGGGAGATATGAGGGAAGACCCTGATCTCACCCGGTTTTACCGACCCCTCGTTGTCGTGCCGTTTGGCAGGTGTGGGAGTCGGGTTTTATTCGGGGAATCCCTCAATAGGTGGACCGCTAGGGGGTGTGTCCGTTCGGACTCGTGGCCGGCTCAGACTACCTTTAGCCAATGGGGGGCGCGTACGGAGTACCCAACGTTACTTAGTTGATCGTTCCAAAAAAATTAACCTCCTTTATGTGCCTTTACCCGGCGTTAAACAGTTTTTGGTTTTCATTAAGTCACATTATGTGCCTTAGACATGAGGATAAGTTGATCATTTTATGTTACGGACTGAAACCATTGCAAGGTATGGAACTTATCCCACATCGGTTGTATGGGCAACTGATGTGGGGTTTATAAGCCAAATGGGTTCCCTCACCTATCAGACTAGTCTTTTGTGTTGAGTTCTTCTGTTTGGCTTGTAACATTTTACTTATTCACTCACGTTAAAAACCCAAATTCCTAAATCAAAAGATCTAAATTATATTTCTAACCACCAAAATTTCATCTCCGTATGTAATGTTATTAGCTCATCAAAACTAACCATCAAACTTCTAACTCTAAATTATTATTATTATTATTATTATTATTATTATTATTATTATTATTATTATTATTATTATAGCTTTTAACTGCGTATGTATTGTTATTAGCTCATAAAAACTAACCATCAAACTTCAACTCTAAATTATTATTATTATTATTATTATTATTATTATTATTATTATTATTATTATTATTATTATTATTATTATTATTATTATTATTATTATTATTATTATAGCTTTTAACTGTTATCCTTGAATGAAAACTTGTGTGTATTTGAGTGACCAGAAGATGCTCTTTTTGTCTGTTTTTGATCCTCATGCAGACTTTATTTATGGTTTGCGTTATTATGTGAACTTCTCGTACAAGTTTTTATTTGTGTGGTCATCTTTTAATGACTCAAATGTATGCATAATATCTAAATGCTTTGCAAAAAAATGTTTTTGGTCAACCCAACTTGTTTAAAATCTATTTGTTTTGATCCAAACCCGTTACCTAAACTATCCGGCCCATACATTTTGCCCCCTTTACGTATTAGTTCTATATGAACACGAAATCGATGATTGTTGTTGGTTAAGGCCATCTTCTCTAATAACTACTTGTTTTTATTCGGTAATGGATAGCGTATAAGAAAATGTTATGAATTACCAATAGAGGTTAACATACACAACTCAATGGACAAATAACTGCAAGCAAAGCGGAAAACAGTGACGACGGGAACAAGCGAAGTATATGTGTTTGTTTATTTAACAAACGTAAACAAACTTTGTTTTACACAACTCAATGCCAATTAAGAATGTCGGCTTCATGTATAAAGCGCATACGAGTTTATTTTGATTCCCATCCAAACACATTTAACGATAGATTTTTCCTTTCATCCACCGCAAATGCGCCTAGAACATAAAACTTGGTGTGTTATGCATACCTTATGGCACAATATCTCTAGGTGTCACAAACCGTCGGTTAAGATTCGTTTTAAGTCCAGTAATACTTGTTAACGAAGACCATTTCTGCTTATTTGTCCGGTTATGCTTAAACGAACCAAAGGGCAGAAACCAAAAATTACTATTGTCGTCAAAATGCCAATTACCAACAAGACATAACAATAATCTAGGATTCCATACTCATTGATGCAAAAGACGAAGAGTCAAAATCGTTAAGAATAATACACATGACAACGAACGGTTTCAAGCATATCACGATCGCGTTTTATTTATATGCTTTGAAAGGAATTATATACTTAATAGTTGATGCCCTCGCTAAAAACAGTCTCTTTAAATTACCTTGAAACAGACGTCACTCTTGATTTTCGTCTTCTGCGTGAATAACATTCTGTCCAAATATATCTGGAATACCCTTCCAATCTTTCTTCTCTCTTGTTTCCCAGTATCCGCCCACGTAACGGAAACAACCGTCTTCGTCTTTTTCAAACCACCTTGGCTGCCATCCTCTTTCTTGCAGTTTTCTTGCCTGTTCACATAAATAAATAACCTTGATCTAAGTCTTAATTACAAATGTGTAATAACTTTTATTAATATCATATAAAGATACAAACTGCTTATATGATAACATATAAGCAGTTTGTATCTTTATGTTCGTGAGTCTAAACGAACCTATTATTATATACACATGTATAATAATTTTTATTAATATAACAATTTATGTTCCATAATCATTATATACATAGTTATGATAAAAAAAACTAAATATATATTATGTTATACATATAAAACTATATTTATGAAAAATATAAAAAAATTCGTTAAGTACATAAAGAACATTGCTTGCCGTATCTTTATCGAAGCAATTCTAAATAATCAAATATTTAATATATAATAAGTGAGCCAAGCTCGAGTTATGGATATATGGAGTTGGAGTTCAAGATCGGTTAAGCTAAACAAGCTGGCATGGTAGGGGGCGTGCATGGGTCAGTTTTTCAAGTTTTTGGCTTTTCCGGGGTTTGTCATTTGGGCTTTTAATTTTTGGCAGAGAAGAAGAATGGTCCAAAATAAAGAATTTGAGCC
Source organism: Bidens hawaiensis (assembly GCF_021521415.1). Lineage (NCBI taxonomy): Eukaryota > Viridiplantae > Streptophyta > Magnoliopsida > Asterales > Asteraceae > Bidens > Bidens hawaiensis. Next base: position 151,194 of record NW_027493584.1, on the reverse strand, counting down.
TAAATGTATTTAATAATTAATAATTTATTGATCATTATAGATTTGAGCTAGCAAACTTGGGTTACACAATTTATTAATCAATAAATTCGGTTTGGTTTTTACAAAAACATAAAAACAAACCGTCGGGTTTTGTTTGGATTAGGTTTTTTCGGTTGCATGCACACCCCGAGTCGTTTACACCTTAACTGAAACAGTCCAAAACAGGACAGGACCAGAACGAACAGCCGGTTTCGAACCACTTCGGTCCCAAATCAGACCAAACCAGAGTGGACCGAAAACCGAATCTTTATCATGCCATGAACCGAGAAGGAAAAAATTGGACCACAGATAACCGCCTAACCGAATCAAGTTTGGTCATATCCAATCCGGTTTCGGTCAAACGGTTTGGACAGGGTTTACACAGCCCTAACTTCACAAAACTAAAATCATACCTGTCTCTGCAACTGCTCGAGTCTCAGTTTCTCCTTATTCGCCAGCTCATATTCACCGTTTTCCAGGTGGCGTTGGTCAGGTCGAAGCCTAGAGTCGGTTGGTGGCAGTCTGTCCCTTAAACCAGGTGTAATTTCATTCAAAGAAATTGCAAATGGTGTGAGATTATATCTTGTTTTAGTAGCAGATTTGTCTCTTTCCCATAATAACACAGCTTCTGTCATAGGATCATATCCTTTCGGTTTTGTTGTTGGATCTCCTAGTACATAGTACATTGCTTCATCCCATTTTCCTATTAAGATTGCTACCTTTTCCCGTGTCGTGTTGTCATGTACAAATCCATGAACCTGTGTAATTACATTGTAGACCTTATTCAGTATACAATAATTATTTATAAATTTCAGAAAAAGTGTCATTGAGCACCCCCAACCTGACCCATCTAGACCACCGTTTAAAAGTTACTATTTTGACCTGAGACCCATTTGGGTGCTGACCCGACTTAAAAATGTATTATTTCGGCCTCTAATTATAGTTTGCTTATTGTTCGTGTTCGTCCAGTTCGTTTACAAGTCTAAGATCAGTGTTAGACAATTTACATGTTTTAACCCGGACCCAATTGACCAGTTTAAGAAGTTATTACTACCTGATGTGGATTTCTGTCGATAATTGATTGCTCCTTGAACTTGAGTTTGCAAGAATATTTACCGCTACCCGTGATTCTCATTGTACCATAATGATCACAGTAAATTTTGCCAAGAATAATATTGTATATGGAGGTAGTTACTTTACTCCATTGAAATGTTTCACCATCTTCAAACTGCAGTTTAAGGACACCCACAGGATCGAGTTGTATAGAGCGCCCCCAAAATTTTCCCTTTAGATTGGAATCTGCCCAAAATTTCCAGCCTCTGCCCTCACAATGACACGCAACAATCATAGGATGGTGACTCACCTATTAAATGCAACAATCATTAAACTTGTCAAACTTAATAATGAAGTCCTCTACTTGATTTTTAAATCTGTAACATAAAAATCCTTTTTTGCATTGACTAAATCCCTAGACTTCTCAAACTAAAAAAAACAATTTTTTTGCATGATTAAGTACGTAAACTTTATTAGAGGAATTTTACATTAACTTTAAGAATTTGGTATACAAAGCCAAATTCCATGTACTTGTAAGCAAATTCAACAACTACCATATCTAAAAATTACTTTATAGGCCACCCAATGATGTATTTGTTTGCATTTATACATAATTCAGCCATATTATACAAAATGACAATATACCCATAAGTTTTTGAAAAGACAAGATTTAATAGAAACAAAATTTCATAATGATACAGGTGCATTCTTTGTCTTTACAAAACTTAAGCGCAATTTTGTCTTTTCAAAATATTAAGGGAATTAGACATGATTTTGGCCAGATTTAGCATAAAAGAAATCGCTAACATAGTAACATACTTGGGTGACCTATATAGTTGTTTCAATATACGAGTGGCCTTAATAAAATAAGTTGATACTTGAACGACCTCCACTTAAATGATACATCATCACTTTTTTCTTAAAATCAAACTCATATAGCATAATTAACCAAATAATTTACCTTTTCGGAAAAGAAACGTAGGCCCTTATCTGGATAATCTGCTTCATAGGTCTCCCCGAGAAGAGGATTAAAGGGTTTGCATTGTCTACCTTCTGTTGATGCATAACCAGAAACAGCAAAAGCTGCAATGCTTAATATTCTCATCAAATCATTCCCCTGTATTATTACAAGTTTAATATCAGTTAAAATTCAAATTACAAGATGTAAAATATGTTTACTTTTTTCAAGATCAACTGTCAAAAATTTTAACAGTTTAAGTTTATATGGATATTTTAAATGTAAATACCTGACCTGCTTTCCCCATTCCAATGCTCGATCAACCAAACAAGAATACTCCAAATCCTCAAAGCATTTTTGTAATGAAGAAAGCGGTTCATTAAAATAAACAGGGAGACAAACACCAGATAAATCCTTTCCAATGTTATCTTTAATAATAGACCATAATCCAACCGGTCTTTCTTTTTCCTTTGGTTTAGATAAACTGCCTCTTCTTTTAATATGAGGATACTGAATTAAATTAATTTCAGTTCCAGCATAGCCTGATAAGAAAGAATCCTTTTCATTTGATGAAGAACTTGTTCCATAATTTTCTCTACCTCGATAAGAAGCACATCTTAAAACATCAGCTGACATCATGAATTCATTTGTGTCAAAAAATGTCCCAATTTCTTCATCCGATTCAATATCTACTCCATACCGGCTTTCGTTGTCAGCATCGGAATCGGTTCCACTGCCTTCTGACAATACAGAATAGAAATCTGTTGCAAGAAAAAGAGAAGTGTCTATGATTCTATAATGTACATCCAACATTCTTCTTTCTTTTCTACTTTAACTTGTTGAAAAACAATTATTCAACGTGACAACTGGATAGTTTTTCAACTCAATTACTCAGTTAGTATCTTAAATACATTAAGTGTAAAACTGCAATTATGCCGATTAAAATCTGTATTAAATGTATCTATCTTAAATTACGTCTGTTTTGGTTGCAAAAAACTCTATTTGGTCAGCTGGTCAGAGGTCATTTGGTAACAGGCTACACGTAATAAATTAGATAAGTTAAAGACCACAAATGATCATTTAAATCTGCAAGCCATATTACTAAGGTCATCTATAGCAATATTGTATCAATAACCTAGTTAACAGGAAGATTAAACTCTTAAAAAATAAATTACCACTGAATCTTCTATCTTGCCCACAACAAGAATCCCTCTCTTTTGTTTCATCAACCACAGTTGTTTCCAGCTCGATTTTCTCAGTCTGCAAATCAATGGCTTAAACCAATCAGTCTAATATTTTTTGGCATTCATCTTTCATGAAGCAAGTGTGATTTGCAAAGAACTGAATTATATGTTTAAGGTTGAACATTATGGTACCTCTAACTGTCGTAATGTGTCTAAGAGAACAATATGTTTGAGTTGAAGAGTCTTCATTTGGTTTTGCATGGTGGTGAGTTCACTCAACATAATTGATTCACAATCTTTTATTATTTCCTCCGTTATTCCTTCTTGTGATAATCGGGATCGTAATTTTTCGGTTGAAATAACCAATTCTTCTGAAGGAACAAGATCCCCTGTAGATAATCTTGAATCTTTATCCTTAGCAGCTAAAAGGGACTCAATCCATGCAGCTCTATCTTCTCTAGATATGCACCTTAAATGAAGAGTTTTTGTTCCAGAAAATATAGACAGTCTTTTGTCGTCTGACTTGCTCGCCCTTACAGATGAGACCTGTTAATATTTATTAGAGTGAAAAAAACGCAAATTGCACAAGATAAAAATGAAGTTTCCACTTTTTCCTGATTTTATCAACCAATTTTAAATTAAGAGCAAAATGGAAACCAACTTACACTTGATTACTGATTTTAGCAACCAAGTTATAATAACCTAGTATAGGTTGTAGCAGGTCATTCACTTTCGCTGGTTTTTAAAAAACTGCTAACATGGCAATATCTGTCATTTTAGTGTATATGAAGTGGCATTTGATTTGTTCTGATGATAATTTTTTATTTTGTATACATAATTGTTTTAAAGGAATATTGTGTTTTTAACTTAATTTTCAGTATTTTTGACAGCTACTTTTTGCATATGTGGCATCTGATGTGGCAGAAGCACGTCATTTTTACTTCTTGTAGCAACAAATTATCTGTTTAAAGGGTAGCAATGTAGCATGTCATTTTGTGTCTATTTTTCAAAAATTCGACATGGCATTCAAATATGGTTGATAAACCTTATCTTTTTTTTTTTTCATGTCGTGTGCCATCTTATGTTATTTTGTAATAGCTACTTTTTGAACCCAAAAAACAAAGGAGGACAGTTTTCTAACGCATTAATAACTTTTTTCATTTTTTTCTTGCATATGTGGCAGCTGACATGGGGTCAACCAGTGCCACATCACCAACTTATAGTAAAAATCAGATAAAAAGTAGGGTTGGTTGGTAAATTTAGTAAGAAAAATATAAGTTGTTTCAATTTCCCACTGCCCACATAATTTAAATTCCATTGCCATAATCAGTCAAATAATTGATAAGTCTTATGAAAATGTTTATGTCATTATAAAGAAAACAGCATCTACAATTATGATACCAGGCGAGTCTAAGATGTTAATTCAAATCTTATAAATTCAAAAATCAGATTACAGAATGATTGAATAATGGCTATAAATTAGTTTTCTATTGAGTTCCTAGTAATGCTCATACAAGATACAGCTATGAATGTTCATCTATTACGCCTTCTGCTTTGCAAATCATAAAATTGAGCACATATTTTCTATAATGTAAGTTATCTAGTCATAGTAATTCAACTTCAAGTATTTCCAGATAATAAGCAAATGAACTTTATAGCTGTCTGCTCACCGCATAATTTTTTTCCCAATTTGGAAAATCATTTAACGAACTTAATAAATTCAAGAGAGCAAAACAACAAATAAAAAGAAAACAAAACCTTTACGTCTTTTCTATTTAGCTTAAAATACAAAACTTTTGTTTTGCAGGTCAGAGCCATCAATTAATTGACATATCCACTAGAGAATCTTCAGGTTTCCCATAAGGCCAAACGTAGTGGGCGAGAAAAGGGGCTACAATTGGGCGATTTTAGGGTGGAACACCGCCCCCTGGGCGAAATTTGGGCGAAATTGGGCGGGGGGCGAGATATATTTGTCGCCCGTTCTTCCTTTCTTATTATTATTATTTTATTCTATATTATTATTATATTCTATATTATTATATATGCATATGTATATGTATATGTGTTGTGTGTGTGATATATATATGTATATGTGTTGTGTGTGAGTATATATATGTATATGCATATATGTTGTGTGATATATATATATGTGTGTGTGTGTATATGTATATGCAAAATGAATCCTAGAAACAACCCGAACCACCCATTATCTCCTTTCGGTCAACACCATGGTTCGCAAAACCAACCGAACGTGAACTTACATTGGAACCCGATGAACCTAAACCAACCGAGCTATCCGTTTCAATTTCCCGACCCGAACCTAAACATGTACGCCAACCGAGCTATATGTTTTTTAATATTTTTAGTTATGTATTTTTTTTAGTTATGTTTTTTTTGTATTTCTTTTTAATTTTAGTGCATTTTTATTTAATTATTTAAATAAATCGGTTTTTATTTAATTAGTTTAATTATAAAAAGAAAATAATAAAAAAAAACACTGTGGGCCCAACTTGTAGCCCCTACACCATTACACTCCAAAAACAAATTTCCACTCCATGCTGACTGGGCGCCACATGTCACAATTCGCCCCCAATTGTAGCCCCTCCACTACACATAGCCTAAAGTCCAAACAACTAAAACCATATAACGCCACCTAACAAAATGTCCTTGTTGTCTATGTTTTAATGGTAGCAGTTGCATAGCAATAATTCAAAAAAACAAGTATGGTTACCAGTTACCACCAGACAATTGCAGAAAAAGTTAACCACTAGTACCTGTCCATTAATTGCAACCTAACATTTGTAATTGCAATAATAGAAAATATTTTTCTTTTTTTCTCTTTGTATCCCAGCAAACTAGACTGATTAAAGTTTGGATTAGGGGTGTGCATGAAACTGAAAAAATTGATCCAAAAATACCAAACCGAAAAGAAAAGAACCGAAACAAAAACCGACTGTCAGTTTGGTTTCATGTTTTTGTAATAACTGAACTTATGGTTCGGTTTTGGTTTTGCATGTAATAAAAGGCGAAAAAACCAAAAAGAGCCTAATTTAAAGATTTACATTTTCTATTTCTTATTTGAAGTAGTTTATAAGAGTTTAATAAACATGTAACTCAAATATTATAGCCCACATGTATAATAATCAATTAGTTATTAATTAACAAAATGACTTAGGCTCAAATTCATTATTTTTTCCCCAAATATTTTATTTTAGCCCAAAATTTTCAATCTCAAATGGTAAAACTGAAACCGAACCTTAACAGAAAACCTAGAAACCGGAAAACAGAAGCCGAACGATTTATAAAAAACTCAAAAACCGAAGTTTTGGTTACTGGTTTGGTTATAACCCAAACCGAACCGTGCACGCCCATAATTTGGATTCAATCAAGCTACATTGTTTGTTAAACAGTTGTTTTATTTGTATGAATCAACATGAGTGAAAAGTTTGCAATTGGAGTAAAATCAAAAGTTTGTGCATACCTTCAAATGTATCTCCCCATAAGGTTTCCATTGTTTTGATCCAAATCGATTGTGACTGCTGCCATTACTGCATTTTCTCATGTACCTAATCGATTCATCTCCGATGACCTTAAACCCTTTCTCTCTCCCCGGACTGAGTACGATCTTATCTGGTCCATGAGTTTTGTAGTAAGACAACACTCCATCCTCCAATGTAAACCATCTTGATCTCCATCCTTTACCATAGTTCACCCATTTATACAGAATCCCAGCCACAACACCACCTCCATTTCCACCAAAAACCACCGGTTTCAAACCCGAAGAATCTTTTTCCCTCGCTTCAATCTCGCAATCCTCGATTTCATGAAACACATTCTCCGATTCAGTACCAACAGACGAAACCTGTGCCGAAAAAGTCGCCGGTCTCACACTCCTAGCAGAACTTTCAAACCCTAACTGACACTCGGACTGACGTTTCTCAACTCCAGACAATGGCGAACCAGTCCGATCCTTCTCAATCGACACCGGAGCAATACAGCATAAGGGATTCATCGTTTCCCCGACCTAATTCGAACACAATTAATCGAATCAAATCAAAATGCTAACCTAAAAACACAACAATCTCTATACAATACCGGTTCGGAACAACCTAATTTGAGCACAATTGATCAACTTGAATCAAATCAAACTGTTAACCAGTAACCTGAAACACAACAATCTATAAGCACTACGAATTAGGATATTCCTAATTCGGACACAATGAATCAAATCAAATTACTAACCTGAAAACACAACAATCTCTATACAATACCAGTTTGGGACAACCTAATTCGAGCACAATTAATCGAATCGAATCAAATTGCTAGCCAGTAACTAGTAACCTGAAAACACAACAATCTCTAAACATTACCGGTTCAGAATAACCTAATTTCGAACACAATGAATCAAATCTAATCAAAATACTAACCTGAAAACACAACGATCTGTAACCAATACCGGTTCGGAAAACCTAATTCAAACAAAATTAATCGAATCGAATCAAATTACACAAAATGCTAACCTGAAAACTAACGATACCTAATGCGAGCACAGCTAATCAAATCAAATCAAATCAAAATGCTACTACAGTTAAGGAATAACCTAATTCGAACACGATTAACCGAATCAAATCGAATTACACAAAATGCTAACCTGAAAAGTGAAAACTAACAATCTCTAAACAATAAAAGTTCCAAGAACCTTATTCGAACACAATTAATCAAATCGAATCAAATTACACAAATGCTAACCTGAAAATTTAACAATCTCTAACCACTACCGGTTCAGAAAACCTAATTGGAACACAGCAAATCGAATAAAATCAAACTAAATCAAATGCTACTGGAAAACACAACGATCTCTAAACAATACCGTTCGGAAAACCTAATTCAAACTCATTAATCAAATCAAAATGCTACAGGTTCAAGCTAACCTAAATCAGCCTCAAGTAATCGAATCAAATCGAATTACACAGAATGCTAACCTGAAAACACAACGATCTCTAAACAATACCTAATTCGAACACAGCTAATCAAATTCAAATCAAATCAGAATGCTACAGTTTCGAAATAACTTAAATCAAACACAACTAATCAAATCAAATCGAATTACACTAAATGCTAACCTGAAAACACAACGATCTCTAAACAATACCTAATTCGAACACAGCTAATCAAATTCAAATCAAATCAAAATGCCACAGTTTCAAAATAACTTAAATCAAACTCAACAAACCGAATCAAATCAAATCGAATTACACTAAATGTTAATCTGAAGACTAACGATCTCTAAACAGAACGAGCACAATTAGTCGAATCAAAACGATCTCTAAGCGATACAGGTTCCGAAAACCTAATTCGAACACAATTAATCAAATCAAACTATATGCTAACCTGAAAACACAACGATCTCTAATTCAAACTCACTAGATCAAATCCTATCAAATCAGAATGCTACAGTTTTTAAATAACCTAATTCGAACACGACTAATCGAATCGAATTACACTAAATGCTAACCTGAAATCGAACGATCACTAAACAATACCGTTCGGAAAACCTAATTCAAACTCATTTAATCAAATCCTATCAAATCAGAATGCTACAGTTTCGAAATAACTTAATTCGAACTAACTCGAGCATGATTAAACGAATCGAATCAAATTACACAAAATGCGAACCTGAAACCGAACGATCGTTAAACAATACCGGTCCGGAACAGAAACCGCAACGCCGGAAACAGATCGGAGGCGAATACGTCAGCAACGGCGAAGAAATAACCGGAGATTTTGTAATAATAATAATAATAATAATAATAATAATAATAATAATAATAATGAAATGACATATAGTAGGATGAGTACAGAAAAATGTAGATCAGAAAGAGCAGTTGTAGGTGTAGGTACAGTCAGTGACGTATGGCAGAGAGAGAAACTGGATAAGGGGTTGTTGGAGCCCTGGCCCCTGGTGTGGAGGGGCTCCAGCAGGGGCTCCAGCGAAAATTTTTTTTTTATTTTTTTATAAATATATTCAAACAACGTATCATTAAAAAAACTCATAAATTATTAAAAAACACACATTAATAAAAAAAACACATTAATATCTAAAATTCAAATTACAAAAAAAAACATACTAAAAATTAAACAAACAATAATACTTAATAATAACACTAATCTAATACAAGATCATCGGGTCGCCTCGCCCACAAATGTTCAACCAACTCATGTCGAAGATTCCCGTGTATCTCACGGCTCTTGATATTTGCTATGTTATGAAGTCTTTGTTGATCACTGATTGTGGACGGTTGTGGCGGAATGTCACCTTGGTAGTTTTGGCAGATAGCTTTGCCCTCGTCTTCTAACGTCATGTTGTGTAGGATCAGACACGTGTAGACGACGTCCATTATCCTCTCCCGAGTCCAATAACGTATCGGGTTCGCCAGCACATAATATTGTTTTTTCAGAACTCCAAAAGCTCTTTCAATATCTTTTCTAGCAGACTCTTGCTTCTTCGTAAAATACTTCCTTTTATCGGCGATTGGATCTGTAAAAGCTTGAACTAACAAAGCCCATTCGTTGTAAATACCATCGACCAGATAGTACCCGTACTTAGTTTTGTGAAGTTAGGGCTGTGTAAACCCTGTCCAAACCGTTTGACCGAAACCGGATTGGATATGACCAAACTTGATTCGGTTAGGCGGTTATCTGTGGTCCAGTGTTTTCCTTCTCGGTTCATGGCATGATAAAGATTCGGTTTTCGGTCCACTCTAGTTTGGTCTGATTTGGGACCGAAGTGGTTCGAAACCGGCGGTTCGTTCTGGTCCTGTCATGTTTTGGACTGTTTCAGTTAAGGTGTAAACGCCTCGGGGTGTGCATGCAACCGAAAAAACCTAAGCCAAACAAAACCCTACGGTTTGTTTTTATGTTTTTGTAAACACCAAACCAAATTTATTGATTAATAAATTGTGTAACCCAAGTTTGCTAGCTCAAATGTATAATGATCAATAAATTATTAATTATTAAATACATTTAGGCTCAAATTCTTTATTTTGGACCATTCTTCTTCTCTGCCAAAAATTAAAAGCCCAAATGACAAACCCCGAAAAAGCCAAAAACTTGAAAAACTGACCCATGCACGCCCCCTACCATGCCAGCTTGTTTAGCTTAACCGATCTTGAACTCCAACTCCATATATCCATAACTCGAGCTTGGCTCACTTATTATATATTAAATACTTGATTATTTAGAATTGCTTCGATAAAGATACGGCAAGCAATGTTCTTTACGTACTTAACGAATTTTTTTATATTTTTCATAAATATAGTTTTATATGTATAACATAATATATATTTAGTTTTTTTTTATCATAACTATGTATATAATGATTATGGAACATAAATTGTTATATTAATAAAAATTATTATACATGTGTATATAATAATAGGTTCGTTTAGACTCACGAACATAAAGATACAAACTGCTTATATGTTATCATATAAGCAGTTTGTATCTTTATATGATATTAATAAAAGTTATTACACATTTGTAATTAAGACTTAGATCAAGGTTATTTATTTATGTGAACAGGCAAGAAAACTGCAAGAAAGAGGATGGCAGCCAAGGTGGTTTGAAAAAGACGAAGACGGTTGTTTCCGTTACGTGGGCGGATACTGGGAAACAAGAGAGAAGAAAGATTGGAAGGGTATTCCAGATATATTTGGACAGAATGTTATTCACGCAGAAGACGAAAATCAAGAGTGACGTCTGTTTCAAGGTAATTTAAAGAGACTGTTTTTAGCGAGGGCATCAACTATTAAGTATATAATTCCTTTCAAAGCATATAAATAAAACGCGATCGTGATATGCTTGAAACCGTTCGTTGTCATGTGTATTATTCTTAACGATTTTGACTCTTCGTCTTTTGCATCAATGAGTATGGAATCCTAGATTATTGTTATGTCTTGTTGGTAATTGGCATTTTGACGACAATAGTAATTTTTGGTTTCTGCCCTTTGGTTCGTTTAAGCATAACCGGACAAATAAGCAGAAATGGTCTTCGTTAACAAGTATTACTGGACTTAAAACGAATCTTAACCGACGGTTTGTGACACCTAGAGATATTGTGCCATAAGGTATGCATAACACACCAAGTTTTATGTTCTAGGCGCATTTGCGGTGGATGAAAGGAAAAATCTATCGTTAAATGTGTTTGGATGGGAATCAAAATAAACTCGTATGCGCTTTATACATGAAGCCGACATTCTTAATTGGCATTGAGTTGTGTAAAACAAAGTTTGTTTACGTTTGTTAAATAAACAAACACATATACTTCGCTTGTTCCCGTCATCACTGTTTTCCGCTTTGCTTGCAGTTATTTGTCCATTGAGTTGTGTATGTTAACCTCTATTGGTAATTCATAACATTTTCTTATACGCTATCCATTACCGAATAAAAACAAGTAGTTATTAGAGAAGATGGCCTTAACCAACAACAATCATCGATTTCGTGTTCATATAGAACTAATACGTAAAGGGGGCAAAATGTATGGGCCGGATAGTTTAGGTAACGGGTTTGGATCAAAACAAATAGATTTTAAACAAGTTGGGTTGACCAAAAACATTTTTTTGCAAAGCATTTAGATATTATGCATACATTTGAGTCATTAAAAGATGACCACACAAATAAAAACATGTACGAGAAGTTCACATAATAACGCAAACCATAAATAAAGTCTGCATGAGGATCAAAAACAGACAAAAAGAGCATCTTCTGGTCACTCAAATACACAAAGTTTTCATTCAAGGATAACAGTTAAAAGCTATAATAATAATAATAATTTAGAGTTGAAGTTTGATGGTTAGTTTTGATGAGCTAATAACGATACATACGGAGATGAAATTTGATTTAGGAATTTGGGTTTTTAACGTGAGTGAATAAGTAAAATGTTACAAGCCAAACAGAAGAACTCAATACAAAAGACTATGCTGATAGATGAGGAAACCTATTTGGCTTATAAATCCCACATCAACTGCCCATACAACCGATGTGGGACAAGTTCTATACCTTGCAATGGTTTCAGTCCGTAACATAAAATAATCAACTTATCCTCATGTCTAAGGCACATAATGTGACTTAATGAAAACCAAAAACTGTTTAACGTCGGGTAAAGGCACATAAAGAAGGTTAATTTTTTTTGAACGACTAACTAAGTAACGTCGGGTACTCCGTATGCGACCCCCATTGGCTAAAGGTAGTCCGATCCGGCCACGAGTCCGAACGGACACAACCTCTAGCGGTCCACATATTGAGAGATTCCCCGAATAAAACCCGACTCTCACGCCTGCCAAACGGCACGGCAGCGAGGGGTCGGTAAAACCGGGTGAGATCAGAACTCGAACCCTTTCCCTCATATCTCCCATATAAATTGATGATAGTTAAGTTTAAACCCCCATACTTCTCACTAGTAAAGTAAGTGCTCTACCATTAAGTCACATCCCATTTATATTGTTTTTAAGAGGTTAATAAATGAGGAAATCAAGATAAGTTTTCTCGTAAAATAAAGTAGTAATATCGGCTTTGAATTCATACCAACCAACCTACCTAACTGTCAGGTAAGGTATTAAATGAAACCAATACAACTGTATCGCCTCTTCTTTTTCACAAGCAGACAAGCTATAGCCATATCATTAACCTCACATACACATCCTTTGAGGTTCTTTCTTGGAAAAATTACAAGAATAGACAAGTTTGACTCAAAATTTACCAAAATAGACATGTCTATTTAGCCTACATCTCTCCAATTATTGGTTTATTAACCAATAAACAACTGACACGTCACCGAAGCCCCGCCTTAGCCTCCACTTTATGGGCATGGAATTTTATAAAAAGTAAACAGGTCCCACCTTTAATCAATAAAAATTCGACATGTGTCAAAGGCGGCTAAACTTAGCCTACATCTATGGTTATTTAGCCGGCATATTTGACTCTTAGCCGGCTTCGGGATACGTGTATATTTAGTTAGCCGGCTCCAAATATTCCTTCTTAGCCGGCTCCAACTCGGCTTGTAGACTAAGGCTTCACTTAGCCGCCTTCAATTTTTTCATTTAGCCGTCAAAATTGAATATTTTACCAACCTTATTAAATATTTAACCGGTTTCACTTAGCCGTCTTCTTAGCCGGTGTAAATTTTGATGCCAAAATTGAATATTTTACCAACTTACCAACTCTATTAAATATTTAGCCGGCTTCCCTTACCCGTCTTCTTAGCCGGTGTAAATTTAGCCCCCAAAATTAAACATTTTACCTACTCAATTATTTAGCCGGCTTCGCTTAGCCGCCAATTTTTTTTCTCCTAGTCAGCATGTTTTAGCCATCAGCAATAAATATTTTTCCTACCCAAATTTAATTTTTTTCACCAACAATTTTTATAAAACTATACAACCATATTCCCTAAATGAAAAGATTGAAGGCGGCTAAGTGAAGCCTTAGCCTACAAGCCGAGTTGGAGCCGGCTAAGAAGGAATCTTTGGAGCCGGCTAACTAAATAGACACGTATCCCGAAGCCGGCTAAGAGTCAAAGACGCCGGCTAAATAACCATAGAGGTAGGCTAAGTTTAGCCGCCTTTGACACGTGTCGAATTTTTATTGGTTAAAGGTGGGACCCGTTTAATTTTTATAAAATTCCGTGCCCATAAAGTGGAGGCTAAGGCTTAGCCGCCTTAGCCGGCTTCGATGACGTGGCCGTTGTTTATTGGTTAAAAAACCAATAATTGGAGAGATGTAGGCTAAATAGACATGTCTTTTTTGATAATTTTTTAGTCAAACTTGTTTATTTGGGTAATTTTCACTTATTATTTTAAAACAAGGCCAATACTTCTTTTTATTTTCTCAAAAAGAAAAGGTCTAAAAGCTTTTTTTGCTTCTGAGAAAACAAAGACATACATACATATACGTGTATAACTACATAGTGTCTCTGTGTGTGTTAGCATAGGTGAGTGAGTATTATTATTATTATTATTATTATTATTATTATTATTGAAGAAGAAGAAGAAGAAGATGGATATGGAGTCTTTGAAGATTCTTGAAGCTGATATACAACATGCCAATGCTCTGTAAGCTCTTTTCATTAAACTTATTCTTAATATATTTTTTATTTTTTAATTTTTTATTTTTTTATTTATGGGTTTTGATTATTTTTTGGTTTCCAAAAAAGGGTTTTTGTGATTCTTGAAAATGGTATGTGGTTCTTGAAAATCTTGAAGGTTTTAGTGTAATTCTTGAGTTTTAAGTGCTAAAAAAGCTAGATGCTTTAAGGGGTTTGAGTTTAAGCCTGTTTATGGCTTTATGCAACTCATGTATAATTTTTTAACATTACTTTCTTTTGGTAAAAAAGATGTTTTAAACTGCCAGAAATCCAAAAATAAACATCAGGTGATTAAGCTAGGAATTACTAATTAGGTAGTGTCTTGAAATTGCAGTTAGTTTTCTTTATAAAAATTTTAGTTTTAAAAAATGTAGGAAAATGACAGTCTATGGCCAAGAAACTTACAAAACTGTAGCAAATATTTTTTTAAAGAATTTTAGTATAAATATTTTATGGTTAGTTTTATGAGAAAATCCTGAAAGTAGCGATTTTTCGGTCGATTATGGCTAAACACTACCCATGTGTAGCTAATTTGTTTTTAGCTTTAAAAGACTAGTTATGTTAACTTGGAAATATATATTCATGTGTTTGGACTAATAATATTTACAAACCTAATGTATGCTTTTAACAAGTTATGTGCTGATTCTGGTATTAAAGAAAAATATATTAAAAATATAATTTTAAAATTTTTGTTTTATTTAATTTTTGTGTTAATCATCTTTGTATATGCAGGGCAGCTGCAATTCCTAGAGCTAAATACGGTGCAAGATTTCAAATGAAACTAGTTTACAATAAACTAGCACCGCTCGTTTTGTTCTTGCTTCAATGGATCGATTCCTCTTGCACTTGCTTGTTGCCTCGATACCTCAATCTTGTTCATGTTCTTGTCTACAAGGTTTGTTCTTCATAACTTTTGTATCCAAATACATTTACACGGTTCAATAATATGTCCGTTTGAGTTGAATCCAGCTTTCACTGGTTTTCTGCCTTTAACCCTCTTTAGCAGGGTATTGTCGGGCCCGTGAGTTGTCTAGTAACGGGTTCTCATGATCACAAAAAAATTAACATCATACGAAAATCTTGTTAGGTATACACGGATGGAAGACCGAAGATTTCTAGACATGGAAGAAAGGCAACAATAAGTGAATTTTACGGTTTGTTATTATATATTTTCTACACTTAGTATTTCATGTTTAATCAGAGGTGACGATTTTGACCCGTTAACGTATGCGTGGGCCGGCCAAAATGTATTTTTATTTTTTACTGCATTGAAAATTCTAAATAGTTTTATTGAATATTCAAATAATCATTTTATTAATAGTGTTTTGTAAACATATTTATAGCATTAATTTTTGCTATTCTTTTTTGAAATAGACAAAAAAAAAGTGTTTACGGGTTAACCCAACCCGATTTGAATCGGCCCGACTCTACTTTTAAAAGAAAATATATCTTCAAAAAAATTATAGTTACTATGGTTTGGAATATTTTTGCTGAAAATGTCAAAAAGTTTCACTTTTTATTGCACACAACCTCCTAAAGAGTTTTATTTAATATTCAGATAATTATTTTGATGATAGGGTTTTGTAAACATTTTTGGAGCATTAATTTTTAATTACTTATAAAATAGACAAAAAGAGTGTTTTCGGGTCTACCCGACCCGATTTGATATGTACTGAAAGTTACCCGTTTTGCTCGATGCGCCTAGTTACCAACTCTTGTTTAAAAAAAACTAATGTACCTTTAAAAATTTGATAACTAACATTAGGTTAGCAGAAAACAAAGAAAAGAACACTTCATTTTAAATTCCTTAGTTTTTAAGTACTAATCACCATTTAAATATTTTTAATGAAAAAGTCAAAAAAAGTTTTTTTTTTAATATTTTTTTTTCTGATGAAGATTGATATATCATACATGCAGCTGTTATTTTGCCATCTTTGAAAAGACTACACCTTGACTTGGTGGAGCATGAATATCCCATGTTTAGTGGTTCAAAAGAAGAAAGCTCAAGGACAAAAAAACCAGAAAACAAAACTGGTTTAAAAAATCTCGATTTAGAAAGAGAAAACGAGTGTGGGATTTGCTTAGAAGCGTGTACAAAGATCGTTTTGCCTAATTGTTGTCACGCGATGTGCATCAACTGCTATCGAGACTGGTATGTCACTAATATATGTAAACTAGTGCATTAATAAACGTGACAAAATGGTCGGGTCGACAATATAGGGTCAAAACATTTTAATTGTTTTATGGGATAAGATGGGTCAGGCTGTGTTAACCCGAAACACTTTCTTTTTCACATAAATAATATTATGTCAACAATAATTTTCAATAAAGTTATTAACATGTTATTTATTTATGTTTTTAGGAAAACAAGATCGTCATCTTGCCCGTTTTGTAGAGGTAACATAAGGAGAGTAAAATCGCGGGATTTATGGGTTTTGACATGTGATGAGGAGGTTGTGGATGCTGATCGGGTTGTTGATGAGGATTTGTTTCGTTTCTATTTATACATTAACAATCTCCCGAAAGATCACTCTGTTGTGGTTTTCTTTATGTATTATGAATATTTAATGTAATGTCATGGTATTCGGCTTAGAAAATGTAAGCGGAACGAGGAATACGATGACCCTTAAAATGTATGTAGAGTCTAATTATATGGAATGTTATGTTAACACGATTCGGGTTACGTTAAAATCGGGCTTTTATTGTTTATTATGTTCATATGGGATTATTAATATTTTTTACACATAAGCGAACCACATCATTAAAAAAGTAATGAGTTAATTTTCAGTTACCATGAGATCACCGGACGAAAATGTGTTCAAAGTTGGAACACTTTGTAAATATTACCCGAGTTCTAGTAAATCAAAGTCAAGATTATTAAAATCTAATTTCACTTTTTATATTAAAACTGATTATCATACTTTTGCTACAACAATAACTTGTTTGTTTTAGTGTGCTTGGGTTATAAAGTGGGTGGAATCATTGGGCCAGCATCTGGGCTGAAAGTCCACTGTTAACAATGAGTCAGTGACTACCAAATTACCAATTTAATGTGTCTTATGACTCTTATCTATTACTTGGTTTAAGTTAATGTAGGTTCAACATTATGGCTATTGATTTGATTTTTGAAATTCATTTGAATTTATAAACATTGATAACATCTTTTTGTCAATGACTCAAATTATGCCTAGGAAAATATTAAAAAAACAAATTATTTTCCCCTCAAATGTGCTTGTCTCTATCTTTAAATTGGATGGCTAATTGACTTGTGACATTTTGATAATTTCTTTTACTAAAGTATAAAAATATACATTATTCTCAGTTATGGATGTGTGAAAAAAATTTATTTAATTTCATATAACTATTAAAATATTAAGCAAACAAAGTATGTTTTTTAAATTAATTCTTACTATATTTGATAAAACTAATAAAAAAATATTGTGATATAACTACTGCTTTAATTGGTTTCTTATTACAACTTTTAATATAGGTTAGGAGGGCTTTAGCGGATCTATGAGTTTTCCATTCTTACGATGTGTTCCTAAGTCTAATTTAACGTGAGGAAAAAAAAACTGGAAGAAAACAGAGAAAAGTCTTGCTCCTGAGTAAGTTTTTTAAAGGAAAAAATAGATAAAAGAAACAAAAAAAATAATTCTTATTATTTTCCTTTCAATTTGAAGATATTCAAAGAGGAATGAGTCTAATAAACCCTAACTATTTGAAACTTCCCAATTGCCCCTAAGCAATTACTATAAACATAACGTAAACATGTTATTTTCTCTTTCTTTTAACTTGAAAACACATAAAATTACTAATTATTTTTTTCTTTCCCACTTAGAACTCTGAAACACGAAATCACATTATATATCCCGTTTCCCCTCCGTTTCTTTCTCTTCTTATTTCCCTTTTCGTTTTACTCTTTCCTTTCGTTTAATAAACCCGAGAACAATTTTTTTTTTGTTATAAAAAATGAAAGTTTTCTTTAAAAAATTATTATATAAGAAAAAGGATAAAAGATGAAGTTTTTGCCTTCATTTTCTTTGTAACAAATGGGGTCTAGAATATGAGTGATGAGTGATGAGTGATGAGTGATGAGTGATGAGTGATGTCTTCTTATCCCACCATGGACTGTACAACCAAATTACCATCTTATCCCTCTCTGCACCTGCACTCCAAAGGTATATAATTTCATTTCAATTTCAAGTCTTTCTTTGTATACTTAAATAAAAAGGATCCAATTACAATAGAGGTGACGTGGCAAGTAAGCTGGCAACAAGCTGGCTCTGTCACCCCTTCTGAATGATAAAACCGATCTTATTGAAAAAAATGTTATCGTTCTTCGGCGTCGTTGAGTTACTGTGCACGACCCGCTGAACTCTTTATTAAAAACGTAGCAGCATCGGGGACCAAATGTATCAAAAGTAAAAGGAATACACACATGTTTTGTTCCTGCTGCTGTGAAAGAAACTAAACACCTGATATACAATTTTACATTGGTGTGTTGTGTGTGTATAGTTTTAGGGATAAAAGTAGAATGAGACGACCCCGAGCTCAACTCGTTTGGATCTCTATTTTTAAAGCTCCATATATAACATAATATATATTATTTTAGTTATTTTTCTCATATTTTTACATATAATAATAATTTTTAGTAGTAGGGTGAGATTATTGTACAATAATTGCTTAACGTACGATAGGTACGCGACACGCTCAAAGGAAAAAACAAAAACGCTCAAAGGAAAAAATACTAAAACGCTCAAAAACGGTTTTCGTGAAGAAAAGTAGAAAAATGTTCGATTAACGATCCAAAACTGTTTATTTCAGTGAACCAATGATTACTTTGATATGTATTGACGATTTCGAGATCTTGTGATGTGATTTCATGGATCGATTTCCTGAATATAAGTATTCTTGTACCTAATGTACGTTAAACATTTATTGTATTCTATCTTTTCTCATTATTATTAATACATAAATATAAATATATGGAACAAAAATTATATAAATAATAGTGTCGTTTAAGCTCGCAGGCCGGATCAAGCTCCATAAGTGAAGTTTGGGCTTGGGCCATTTATTTAACAAGCTTATTTGCGAGCGGCTTGGATCGTTTACGCCGCTATTATTGACTATGGACAGAGTTTGAACGAAAATGGGTTGAAACTAGAACCTGTTGAAAGGCTCCCAAATTGTATTCAAATGCTTAAAAACTATCAAACTACTTTATTTAAAATAGTTAAAATTTTTGTTCTGACATAATATAAAACTAAAAGTTATTAATACTTAAGTGTGACCATCTAAGATGTATGGAATATGGATTTAATAAACCCTTGTGCAAAAAGTTGTAAACTTGTTTAACATTTCGTGTTGTTATTAGGTAGGAGGTATGAACGCGCATACTTTCAGCATGCTCGACCAAGATTATTGTTTATGGTAAGTTTTCATACATTATACTTAATAGTTAATACTCATGTTAGTGAAAACTGCAATGTTTCACTATATAGGTAGCTTTGTCTGCGTATTTGACTACAAGTCAAACGCCTCTAGTTAATATTATAACAAAAAAAATATCAATTTTGCAGCGTTTTCATGCTGACATGAAGATTTACTCAAGCAAAAGTGCACCGAAAAGGTTAAAGAAATCAAAAGAATTACAAAAAGTTGTGAATCCACAACGTGCTGAAAGTTCATTAGATGAACAAAATGTAAGTTCAGATAAATCTGCATCAACTGATTCGGTTAATAATTTGGAGTCACGAGCTTCGCTTGCTATTGCTCCTAAAAGTTCGGTTATACAAGCTTGCACCTTGACTTCAGGTTTCATAGCTTTCGTGGGAGTAGTTATTCGACAGGTAAAATATTGATAGCAGAATTTACTTATTTCTTTGTGAAGACTTCAGAAAAAGAATTCTATAAAAAATAAAATATTTGTTGCCTTTTTGCAGGGTTCTCATTTGGCATCATTACAAGGATGGCCTATAGCTGATTGCTCTTCTGAGATATCATGTAAAGTTTCTAACTTTCATTATATTTACTTGTTTAGAATTTAGATTAAAGAGTTGCAATAAACTTTGGGGCAAATTTGAAAACCATACGGGCTTTCGTTTACTTTACATATTAATCCCTGCACTTTATTTATGCACGATTACGTTCCTAAACTTACGATAATCAACGAAAATGTCGTTTTTATGAAACTTTAAACCTTTAATGATGCAAACAAGAAAGGTCTTTTTTTCCATGATTATATCCCTTAAATTTAAAAGTTGAATGATAAACTCTTTGGATTCTATATTCAACACAACACCGATGACTTTTTCGTTGAGTTTGTACACGTTAAGGGATTTATTCATAAACTAAAGTTCAGGGACTTATTTGCAAATTCAGCGAAAGTTCAATGATCTTTGAATGTGGGTCCCGTTTACGTTTGAAACAGAAACGGGACCCACAAAACCAAGGGCGAAGCTATGTGGGGACCGGGGTGGCCCCAGCCACTGCCGTTTTCTCCGTTAGTATGGTAAATTTCACGATTTTTCTTGAAAATTTTTATAGGTATTAAGCGCGGTCACCCCCGATGTATTTTTCCAAAATGATACTGGTCACTACTGATTTTTTTTTTATAAATATAATACTCCATTGTTTGGTTTTTTTTCTAAAACCTCGCAATATTTATATACAAAAGTTACAAAATAGTAGTCGAATAGTAAAAGATTTGTTTTTATAAATATTTTAGGTCTTTGCAATTCTTCTTCTAGGTATTCACCCTTAGGGATGAGATCGGTACCATACCGGTACAAATACCAAAATATTCAGTTCGATACCGGTATTGAAGGTAAAATTTGAGATATACCGGTACAAAACTCAAAACTTTGGTATCTATTTGGTACCGACGGTACCAAATCTGTACCGATTTCGGTACCGGTATCAATACCAAATTTATTTCTCCCAACTCACCCTTTCTCTCGCATCATCATGAATATTTTTGGTCTTTGTTGGTTAAAAAATTATTTTGTTTTTTTTATTGTAAAAACAATTGTTTGAATAAATGAGGAAAAATTAGATATATAGATGTCATATTGTTTGATCCGACCCGAATAGACACGAACTGAATCACCGACCCGGAAATTTTTTAGTCCGTGACTTCGGTCACCCCCGTGACTAATCCCAAGCTTCGACAAACTATATAAAAAATATTAAAAATACAAACTTATTAATCAAAAGCACTTTTGTGATTACAGTTAATTTTGAGATTTGGCATCTGCAACTGATAGCAGGATTAGTCATACTCATATCGTCTTCTCGGTTATTATTACTGAAAACATGGTCTGATTTTGCTGAGTCTAGTGAGGCATCCAATCAACAGGTTCTTTGTAAACATTGACTCCAATATTAGAAGTGGCAAAATGGACGGGTTGGGTGACGGGTCAAGATTGAGTAATACTTTTAACGGGTCAAAACAGTTTGGGTTGACCCGACGACACACTTTTTATCCAAAGTTCTATAATATTTGTACTAATAATTTGGAGTGAACTGCGGCTTTCGTCCCTGTGGTTTGTTCAAATTTTCCATTTCAGTCCAAAAGTTTAAAAATTTTGCTATTTTCGTCCCTAAGGTTTCTTTTTTATTGCAATTTTCGCCTATTTTGTTAACATCTTTTGGGCTGAAATAGCATATTTTAACAAACCACAGGAACGGAAATCGCAATGAAAACGAAACCTTATGGGGAAAAATTGCGATGTAAATGAAACAGTAGGGACAAAAATAGCAAATTTTAAACTTTTGGACTGAATTGCCAATTTGAACAAACCACCGGGACAAAAACCGCAGTTTTCTCATTAATTTGTATATCACACTAAATTCAATATTTTAATATTAATATAAGTTTGTAAATAAAAAGTTTTTAAAGGTTTTATGGAATAAAAATGTGGCAATTGTTGAAAAAACTTATTTGAATTTGCATATAAGTCCTTGGACTTCATTTTTGCATGATTAATCCCCCTAGACTTTTGAAACAAAACTTAAAGAGGTCTTATTACATCAAGTTAAGGACTTTAATCATGCAAAAGAAGAAGGGTCTTTTTGTTAAAAAAAAAAAGTCTTCGCTTTACCATTAAGTTTTGGAAGTTAAGATAGAACATGACCTGAATCGAGCTATCCATAAGTAAATAAGTCGGAATTGCTACCTCTAAAAAATCATTTTTTGATTTTGTTGTATATTTATGCAGGTGTTAACGTCACTCGAGCCGTTAGATTATGCAATTGTGGCATTTCTTCCCGGCATTAGTGAGGTTAGAGTAGAGAAAGTTGGATTTTATTCGCTTACATCATTTTTCTCCATGCATTATATTGTGGGGCCCGTTCCGATTCTTCTTACTCTAAGTTAGTGGGACCCACACATAAATTTTATTTCTCTTTGTATTATACTTTTGTTAAAAAAAAAAGCTCACGGAAGATTACCCAAATACCCTTTCACGATAATCATGTACCTAGCATAGTATCCGCGCTTCATATTTTTGTGTCATTTTACCACACCTAATTTTGCCAAATGTACCCTTTGTAAAAAAATTTGAAAATAAAATATTTTTGTGTGTATAGGAACTTCTTTTTCGTGGTGCATTGCTTCCGCTATTTGGAACCAACTTGATAAGTGCTAGCGCAGTTGCTGCCTTATTTGGGATTTTACATTTAGGAAGCGGTCGCAAGTTCTCGTTTGCAATCTGGTATGAACTCTTTTTTTTTTTTTTTTTGTAAATTACACTTTTGCCTATAGGTAAAATGACCAAAATACCCTCAAACTGGTATAACTTAAAACAAACTTTGCTAATATTTGTGTTTTTAGGTAACCAACTTCTAATTTTAGAAAAGTCAAAAGTGTTGGCGGGTCAACAGTCAACACGAACTGACCCGTGTTAAAATGTGTTATTTAACGTTACTATATCATCGCAGGGCGACATTCGTTGGGCTTGCTTATGGTTATGCAACAATTTTATCATCTAGCCTTGTTGTGCCTATGGCTTCTCATGGAATTAATAATTTGATAGGCAGTATTATATGGCGCGTTACGCGCCCCAACTACGAAAAAACAGATGTACAATGAGTGTAAATGTATGAGAAATTCACAAATTGTAATATTATGTCTATATGTTGTCAGAATTCAATGAAATTGGAATCTAAATTTTATTCCGTCCGGCCTTATTTCCCATCACCAGGGTTGTTTATGAGAATCCCAAAAAATCCAGGGCCTGAGGTGAGTATAAAAAATCGGCCCCTAAAATATATTAAAAATAAATAAATAAACTAATACCAAATCTTTCGGAATGATGCATGATGATCTTGCATGCGCGAGTTTGAGACTGACTTGGGCCTGATGTATGCATTCTTTGTATTTACACAAAAGTCTGTTTTCTGACTTGAACTCGTGACCTTTAAGTCATATGACAACAATCTTACAGATGCTCCTAGGCTCACCCCAAAATCATTAATTTATGAACTTTTCGGGTATATATTGAAACTAGTTCAAAGATTGTTAACAACCATATGTATATAACCAAATATGATTTCTTTTCATAGGCAGTCATATTGAAACTATTAAACAACCCAATCGAATGCATATGAACTAAATCATAGCAATCGCGTTGTAACCAATCTATCGAAATTTGAGGATCTTAGAGTGTCGTAGTATGCAGTGGCGGACCCAGGAATTTTTCTTAATGGGTTCTCCTTTTTCGATTTTCAAATTTCTCAAAGTTGACTATTAAAACTTCTG
This sequence comes from Bidens hawaiensis, assembly GCF_021521415.1. Classification (NCBI taxonomy): domain Eukaryota; kingdom Viridiplantae; phylum Streptophyta; class Magnoliopsida; order Asterales; family Asteraceae; genus Bidens; species Bidens hawaiensis. The sequence continues at coordinate 127,084 of NW_027493584.1, read as the reverse complement.
GTCCCGCCGGGTCGGATCAGGTTATAAACATAATACAATACGAATAGTATGAGGTGGTGGATCGCGGCAGTGTCTATGGTGTCCGACTTTCACATGGCTGACAAGAACGCGAGGTGGTTATAAACTTTATTTCAAAACAACATCAATAGAATACTATAAACATTTTTTTCTATGAATTTAATTTGACTAAAGTCCACTAGTTTCATACAATAATGCTAATTAACACTTTTTTTTCATCATCCATCCTTTTTACTCAAGGTTCACTATAGAGTGACGACTTTCTTTTTGTGTTTAGGCGATCGTACTCTCTAATTTGAAGAGCCTGTTATTTCACTCATGCCAGATTATGTTGTCTTGACTGGGTCCACGATGGCTTTAGAGTTTGGCTTGAACGTTCTCTAGGGAAACCATACTGCTGGCTGCCAATTGACAATCGCTGTGCCGTCACAAGAACAGAACTCTCTAGCATAACACACGGTGGGAAGAAAGACTGAGTGGACTCATGATTCGAATTGACAACATCGCAAAACCCAACTCAAATCCGTCATTGCTAATATCCACCGAAAGTGACACTAGTGAGGATCGAACTTGGGTCTCAACTGAAAACCCAAACCTTTTTACCACTCAACCATAATTTTTATTTTATTTTGTTTTTTGTAATTAGTAATTTATACTAATAAATATATGTATTTAAATTGTGACAAACACGTATTTTTCAATTCAATTTATTTGTTACGAAAAAAAAGGCACTAAATATTTTCATTCTTATATAAAAATTAAATATGATATTATGATAATAACAACAAAGCACCACATTAATCTCATATATTTAAAACACGATAAATATATAATAATAACTTAAAATATTTCTGATTTTATTATTAAAAGTTGAAATATATAACTAATAAATATAAGATTTGATTCGGTTTTAGTTGTATACTAATCATAATTCCAATTCATATTTAATTGGTACACACGTATCCATTACTATTACTATTAATATTAATATCATCTACCATATAGTTAATTTTCACAACAAATTCGTTTGATACCATGAGAAATCAAATTCATCAAGATGAAGAAGAAACATTCACATGTGATATTTGCATCAAACCGGTTACTCTCACCGACAAGTTCATAAACAACGATAAATGTGTTCACCCTTTTTGCACGGATTGTATGATCAAATACATCCAAGTGAAACTCGAAAACAATGTGTCCAAAATAAAATGTCCCGCTACAACATGCAAACATTCTCTTGAACCTTTATCATGTCGTCCCAAAATACCACGCAAATTGTTTGATAAATGGTGTGAAGTGTTATGTAATTCGATGGTGTTAGGGGTTAACAGGGTTTACTGTCCAAACCGAGAGTGCTCAGAGTTGATTTTGAACGAGTGTGGTGATGGGAATTTGACGAGATGTATGTGTCCGAATTGCAAGAAACCTTTTTGTTACATGTGTAAAGGTCCATGGCACGTTGGTTCAATTTGCGAGGAGAACATGGACGAAAACAACGTTGCGTTTGATGTTCTTTACACGACGAATAATTGGAGGATGTGTCCTAAGTGTGGACATTGTATAGAACATATTGGTGGTTGCAACATTATTCATTGCATTTTAGTTTTAAGAATAAATTGCGGTTTTCGTCCCTGGTTTTATCCAAATATGCGATTTTAGTTTAATAGTTTTAAATTTGCGATTTTAGTCCCTATGGTTTCAATTCACCTGCAACTAAACCCGATTTCATTAACTCCGTTAAGTCTGGTCGTTAAACCCATCAGCGTACCCTTCACGTGAGGGGCAACTTTTTTTTTTCCTTTTTCCCCCAAAATACACCCCAGCCCCTCACGTAAGGGGGGCTTGCGAATTACGACTGGGGTTTATTTGGAGAGAAAAAGGACAAAAATGGGGCACGCTGATGGTTTAAACAACTAGACTTAACGAGGTTAATGAATTCGGGTTTAATTGCAAGTGAAATGAAACCACAAGGACGAAAATCACAAATTTGAAACTATTGGACTAAACTGCAGATTTAGACAAACCACAAGGATGAAAACTGTTGTTCACTCTAGTTTTAATTTTCTAAATTTTTAATCATTAATGTAGTGAAGAAACACTAAGTGAACCCTGGACAGATTATAGATAATCTGGGGGTTAAGTAATGTTTCCCACGGATGAGATCTAGCTGAGAAGGTTGTTCTTCAGGAGACCTGCAAAACAGACACCGTAAGCTCGTCACTGAGAAGGGGGGGGGGGTTCCTCCTTGTGACCACCCTCCGGCGTGAGAATCAGACTAGGTTGCTCTGAATATAAGAGTATATTAAGAGATTGCTAGATAAGATTGAGATATCCGATGATCTTACCATTCCAAGATGTTGGAGTATTTATAGCCGAAGGTAGGTTTCCTAGAAGGTACAGCCGGCTGAATAGTATTCCTGTTCTACCAACAGTGGATTATGCATAGGCCATACTGGTTGGTGGATAGGTTACGGCCAACAGTAACAAAGTCGGCTGTACTATTCCACCAACTGTAGATTATGCACGTCCCACCTACTGTGGATTATACGCAGGCCATGCTGGTTGGTGAATAGGTTACGGCCAACAGTAACACTATTCTACCAACTGTAGGCTACGCACGCCCCTCAGTAAGAGTTGGTGAGTAGGCAGCGGCTAATAGTGACAAACAGTACTAGAGGGTGCTCCGACTCGTACTGTTGTCGGTGAGCTGTCACCCTGTGATTGGCTCATGGGTTGTTCTGGTCAGATTGTCTGTCCTATCCATACCTTGGTAGGTATAGTACAAAAGATCTTTCAGAATCATACGGACTGGCTCATTTTGGCGGGATTGTTCCCGCCTTGCTCATTCCTTCATGTGACTACTGAAGTAGCTATTGCCTTGTGCGTGTAGCCCTGCTGTCTGCGGGTAGCCTTCCCTGATGGCTTGTATCCGCAACTGCGGGAACAGGCGGGGTACTTCACCATTGGGAGGCTTTCCCTGCGTGTACAGCTTGCGTACTGCGCGTAAGATTCTATGAGCATGGTGGGTCCTGCGGGAGCAGATGGCCTTTGCGCAGACGTCCCTGTTCAAGGTGAGTCTTGCGGGACCAACTGGTCTCTGCTGGGACCTACCTCTTCAAGTCCCCCCAGTCCAATGTTCTTCTCATGAATGTTTAATAAAGTGAGGTGAACTTTTGGACTTTAAGCAAGGGGTTTTGAAAAGGGTTTTTAGTTTTAAGGTTCTCCGTGGGGATTCTTCCCGCGGGTTTCCTAATGTCACTTGCAAAAATTCCTGATTTTTTTGCTTGATCTTTGGGTATGATGCGGGTAGGTATGTAACCTTCTCGCAAGTCAGGAGCGTTGAGTCTCACTTGTGTGGATTCTCCCTGAGGTTTTAGTAGTTTTGAACACAGTGATCAATTATGTTTAAACCACCAATTCCATCCTGGAGCCTCAAACAATGTAGTTCTCGACGTTCCCGCTATGCGGGGATGTTATTTCCGTTTCCGCAAGCATTGCCCAGAAGATCCTTCTTGGTTTCAATTCCCTGCGGAGCGCTAGGTATGTGAAGGGTTTTGCCTTAACACTGTACCCGCGCTCGTCTTACGGTTACTTTACTTTCAAGGTACCCCTGGCGTCAATTCCCTGCGGGTGCTAGGTATGTGAAGGGTTTTGCCTTAACACTGTACCCGCACCCGTCTTATAGTTACTTTGTTGCCGGGGTATTCTTGGCTTCAATTCCCTGCGGGTGCTAGGTATGTGAAGGGTTTTGCCTTAACACTGTACCCGTATCCGTCTTATGGTTACTTGGTTGCCAAGGTAAGGGGTATTTTCCCGCTTACTTTTGAATCTTTTTGAATTTTGAATTTTGAAATTCGAAAGGTTGGTGAGGATAAGAACAGTCCAAACATCTGAAACGTCGTGCGACGGTTTCTTCTGACTGTGTCAGGACGTGCAGGAAGTTATGGTGACGTGACAGTACATGGTCATTCCAGACGCTTTTTCAGGCGCGTGGGCGCGATTTTTCGGGCGTGTGGCCGCGAAATTAATGGTACGCGTCCTGTCAACAGCTGTTGCCAGCCTGCTTTTTGCCACGTGTCATAGTTTCATTGCACCTTCGATTTCTCTCTCCTCCGCATTAAATTCATCGCATTAATTGCGATTAGTATATAAAGGGGGAGAGGGCTCTTTGCAATCCACACCTTCACCCTTCTTTTCTTCTTCTTAGCGATTTCCGGCAAATACTCCCCTTTTCAGGCAAGCATTTTCCCGAAATCGCTTTCTTTATGCAAAATGTCTTCTCGTGATCTTGAGTCTTCGGCCGATGACAAGAGTACTGCTGGTGAGTGCCAGTGTGCTCTGCCCGGCGATCAGTACCGGTATGTTGTTAGGAAGTTCATGCTCGATCCTTTCGAGCCTGAGTTTCCTGAACCCCATCAGACCGTGTACGATGCCCCCAGAGGCAAGATCGGGGTTTATGCAGCATTCTTTGTCTATAGGAATCTTAGGTTCCCATTGACAAAGTTTGTTTACCGTGTCCTTGAGAGGCACGGTGTTCATCTGACCGAGTTGCACCCCATGGCGATCGCCAAGATTCGCCATTTCGAGTGGGTGTGCCGGATTCTGGGCATTGAGCCCTATGTGGACCGCCTGATGACCTTCTATACTTGGAGGTGTATCCAGGGGTGGTACACCCTGACAACCCGGATCAAGGGTTTGAAGATTTGCGCGACCGAGCGCAGTCTCCGATCGTAGAAGCGGGAGTTCTTCTACATTTCTGCCCGCGCCATCCCCATTGCCATGAAGTTTAAAAATGGCCAAGCAATTCCGAGCCACCACGCCACCAACTATCAGGAGGCGGAATGGTTTGCGAAGATATCCCGGGTCCAATCTCCGGTTTACCGGTTTGCGGAGTCCGGGATGGTGATGCTGGGGATGAGCCGGGTATGGAAGGAGGCTTCTCAGGTTCCCATCCTTCTCGAATACGGTTTGAACTCTACTCCTTATGGTATGTCTTGTCTTTCTTGCTGATATGAGTTTGTCTTCTAACTGTTTCTTTTCTTTCAGAGGGGAACAATTTGGAGTCGCTCCTGTACCCGCGGGAAGCTGACGATCCTGTGCGGGTGGGTACTCGTGCTCTTGACGAGAACGAGTTGCCCATCCTGGAGCAAACAGCGGATCGGTTTGTGGAGGTCTATCCGCTGGGCCACGAGATCCTGAGCCACCGGCGGCCAGGTAAGGCGTTATTCTCTCCTCCACCCCTCAGTGCTGTACCCGCTGCTGGAATTCCTGACATCCTGTCTTCTTCTGAGGAATCCGCAGATGGTCCTCCGTTAGTGCGGAAGAAGAGGGCTGCCGGCGGGAAAGGGAAGGAGAAGGCGGCTTCCACAGCCGATCCAGTGCTCCTATCTGACACTGAGTCAGATAGTGAAGAGGTGGCGGGGAACCTCGGTGGTGAGAAGACCACTGTTCCGGAGGCCACGACTGTTACCTCCGGAGAACCAATGACGACGACGGTGACCGGCATCAAGAGACCGGCTCCATCGGGTTCGTCCCCGCCCGTCCGTACGTTCAAGCTCAAGAAAACCCGTAAGTACAAACATTCTTATCTTTGTAGATTTCCCTTTATAAATTTATTGACACTTATCTTCTTGTGCAGGCGTGGATGTTGACGCATTCCAGGGTGGAGCGCAGGGGAGTACCTCTCCGCCAATGACGGTAGGCTCGGTCAGCCTACCTGAGGCGTCGACCCAGGCGCCTGCGCCTGCTTCCGCTGGTCCAGTTGCTCACTCCTTTGAGCCAACTGTTCCAGCCGAGATGACGTCACCGCCGGTGGTGAGTGCGATTTTTACAGCATCCTTCACCGAGCCGGCGGTTACTGTTGCTGCTGACTCCGCGGCGGCGACCGCGGCGGACACCATGCCTCCGCCATCGACTGCGGCGGAAACCATGCCGCCCCCGCCATCGGCCTCGACGGCCGGACCTTCAGGTACGCGCGGGGCTTCTCACCAATCTTTGTTACCTTCCCATCTGCCTGACCTTTTGGATGGATTTCCCTTAGGTTCAGGTGATGGGTTCGGTGGTTATCGGCCTGTGATCGACCCTATAGGTGCGTAGGGTTCTTTTGGCCTTTATGTATTTTTTATCATCTTTTCCTAACTGCTTGTTTTCTTTTGCAGTGTCGGATTCCAATGAAGTGTATGTTCCAAGATGGAACATTCGCCGAGGAACAACCCTTCACACACCTGTGGAGTGCGTGGACTGGGCTCGCCACGCTGCTCCCCATGGTGCGTTGGGGGAAGCCATGGTTAGCTACCAGGAGGGTAGGCTAACCAACGAGCTTCGGGTTCTCCTGGCCCGGATGCAGCCACGCGTCGAGCTGCTTTATCGTGAAAACGACAAGTTGAAAGCAGCTCGCGTTAAAGAAGTATCTCAGGCGCGTGCTCTCCGGGAGGAGAACCAAAAACTAACCGCAGTGGCTGCGGAGAAGGAGAAGGCCTTCAAGGCCCTCGAGGTTGAGGTTCAAGCGCGACTCGAGGCCCGCTCCAAGGCTGCCCAAGCTGTTAACGAACTGCTTCGGCTAGCTAAGGAGACTGCGAGGAACGCGACCGAGAGGACCACCAAGGCTGAAGCCGTTGCTGAGCCTTTACGCATGGAGAACGAGGAGCTCAAGGCCAAATTAGAGGCTCTCCAACGTGCTCATGATGCCTTGGCGATGGAAGATGCCAAGAAGCTCCAGGAGATCTTGGACCAGAGGGGCGTGCTTGACCATACCGAGCGGAAGCTTAAGGGCGTCGAAGAGGCTGCCGCAAAGGAAGTGCTACTTGCCAACCTTAACAAAAGCGAAGCCGAAAGCGCCTGTACCCAAGCTCAAGCCGCCCTTAAAGAAGCTCTGGTTGCCAAGGAATGACTTCTTCGAGAAGCGTTGTCTCAGGTATGTCTATCTTCATGTCTTCACGCTCTTCTTTGTAAATAGGGTGTTGACACTTGTATATTTTCTTTTGTAGGTTGTGCATCGGGTCTTCTCAGAGACATCTTACGACGATGCAATGAGCGCAGCCCTCAACGCTTCTCACGAGGATGGGGAACGGGTCGGCTTCCTGCTTGGTCTAGGGTTTGTTGAGAAAAGCGTCCCGCCATCCAATTTCCCTTTGTACAATGTAGATACCGAAGCCATATATGACCAAGCAGTAAATCAATACGCCGCCTTCCCGCATCCGGTGGTGGAGAAGGTGAATGAAATTGCTGCTGCTGATGATGGGCTGCCTATCCTTAAGGCTTTCCTTGAACAGCCACGCTCTACTGACGGCGCTGGTCCAAGTGGAAGTGGCCCTGAAGCCTGATCCTGAAGATCCCTTCCCGCTGCTAGGATAGATTTAGTTTGTATAGATTTACTTTCTTGTAGGCGGGTAGTTACCCGGCCATTCTTGTAACGAATATTTATGAAATGTAAATCTTTGCGCAGCTAAGACCGCTTGATTCATTGGATTCCTTGCTTTATAAACGTTATATGACTTACATACTTTAGTTTAAATTAGCAATTTTCCAAGTGTTTAGAATAAGTTAACCTTTGAACGTGGTAGATAGGTGTGAAGTTTTGCTTCCTCTTCCGTGATTGTGCGGGTAGGACCGTCACTTGCACGTAGTAGGATGGCTAAACTTTACCATCTGACCTGCGTGTAGGTTTACCTTATCTTTGAGGATAAGTTAACCTTTGAACGTGGTAGATAATAGGTGTGAAGTTTTGCTTCCTCTTTCGTGATTGTGCGGGTATGACCGTCACTTGCACTTAGTAGGATGGCTAAACTTTACCCATATCTGACCTGCGTGTAGGTTTACCTTATCTTTGAGGATAAGTTAACCTTTGAACGTGGTAGATAATAGGTGTGAAGTTTTGCTTCCTCTTTCGTGATTGTGCGGGTATGACCGTCACTTGCACTTAGTAGGATGGCTAAACTTTACCCATATCTGACCTGCGTGTAGGTTTTCCTCATCTTTTTTTTTTTTTTTAGGATAACCTTTGAACGTGGTAGATGATAGGTTGAAGTTTTGCTTCCTTGTTCGTGATTGTGCGGGTAAGACCGTCACTTGCACTTACAAGGATGGCTAAACTTTACTTACATCTGACCTGCGTGTAGGTTTCCCTTTCAACGTTGTGTTTATGCGGGTTTTGCCGCCTTCCACACGTAACGACTTACTTCTTCCCGTTTATGCGGTAAATACCGGCACCAGTGGGAAGTTCATAAGTATAAAGGTAAACACATTATGAAAGGAGAATCATTTCCATTAGAAGTGGCTCTAGGCCTTTTCTTTACAAGTTTTGGAATTGATCTACATATAACATTTGCGTAATTGAGCTCCATTCCATGTTCTTGGGATGGGAGTGCCATCGAGTTTTTCGAGCCGGTATGCGCCCTTTCCCAGGACTTCTTTGATAATGTATGGCCCTTCCCAGACCGGGGCCAGCTTTCCCGGGCGCTCTTGGTTTGAAGCCTCGTTGTTACGCAGTATGTAGTCTCCTATATTGAAGTTGCAGAGTTTTACCCACGTGTTGTAGTACTTTTGCATTTGTCGTTTGTAGTTCTCTTCACGCACTGCGGCTAAGTCTCTGCGTTCCTCGGTTAGCATAAGATCCAACCGTCTTTCCGCATCATTGTCTTCTGGCTGACTCAAGACCCTTGGTGAGGGTAGACCAATTTCGACCGGGACCATGGCTTCAATGCCATAAGTGAGGCTGAACGGGGTTTCTCCCGTACTGGCCTTCTTCAGCGTTCTGTTCGCCCAAAGGACGTGCGGAAGCTCGTCCACCCAGCCGGATCTGTGTTCCGATAGTCTCTTCTTGATGCCTTCGACAATGCTCTTATTTGCTCTTTCCACCTCACCATTACCTTGCGGGTGTGCCACTGAGGTAAAGGTGTGGGTGATTTGAAGTTCTTTTAGCCACTGTTGTAGCTTCTTGTCAGCAAAGTTGGTGCCGTTATCGCTCACCAAATTCTGTGGAAGTCCAAAACGACAAATAATAAATTCCCAAATAAATTTTTTGATATGTTTCGCGGTTGTTTGGGCTAAAGGTTTTGCTTCTATCCACTTGGTGAAGTAGTCGATGGCTACCACTAGGAACTGAACATTTCCTGCTGCTGTAGGAAATGGGCCTGTCACATCGATGGCCCACTTCTGAAATGGCCATGAAGAAGTGACTAGAACAAGTTCATTCTTCGGGCGGTGCGTGTTGGGTGCGTAAAGCTGGCAAGACCTGCATTTTCTGATGTATGCCAGTGCATCCGTATGCATCCCCGGCCAAAAGTATCCCGCGTTGTTTAGCTTGGCTACAACAGCGCGGGGACCTGCGTGTACTCCACAGATGCCTTCGTGTACTTCCCTTAGGAGGTAGTCAGCATCTTGGTTGTCCACGCATCTTAAGAGTGGGCCAAGAAAGTTACGTCTGTAAAGGATGTCATTGACGAGTTGATAATTCAGTGCTTTACAGCGTAGTTTTCTTGCCTGTGTTTTTGACTCTGGTAGTGTTCCTGCTGCAAGGTAATTTATTATTGGTGTCATCCACGTTTCTGTACCGGTTTGGATGACACAAATTTCCTTGTGCGGGACTGATGGTGCTTCGAGGAGTTCAATGCGGATGTCCTTTCCCAAGTGGGTGAAGGCTAGTGATGCAAGCTTGCTTAACGCATCCGCAGATTTGTTTTCGCTGCGCTTGACGTGTATGACTTTACAATCATTAAAATCACGCATAAGGGTTTTTGCCTGGGCGAGGTACAGGGCCATTGTGTCGTTCACAGCCGTGTACGTCCCATTTATTTGGTTGGCCACCAGCATGGAATCCACGTGGGCTTCCAAGTTTTTCACTCCCATCTTACGCGCAATTCTCAATCCGGCCAAGAATGCTTCATATTCGGCTTCGTTATTCGTACTTGGAAAATCCAACCGAATAGCGTAAGTATATTCTTGGCCTGCTGGGTTGGTTAATTTTAACCCTGCGCCTGAACCCTCGTTACTAGCTGCTCCATCAGTATAGAGTCGCCAGACATCATTGATGTCCTGTGCTGGGGAAGGTTGAGCCTCCTCCTGGCACTCTTTCTCCCGCGAAGCGGGGACTTCTGCAATAAAATCGGCCAGGACCTGGCCTTTTATGGCTGGTCTTGGCTTGTACTTAATTGCATATTCTCCCAATTCAATTGCCCATTTGGCTAGACGTCCCGATAATTCGGGTTTGCCTAGAACGTTTGAGAGTTTGAAGTTGGTGAGAATGGTGATTGGGTGGCCCTGGAAATATCGTCTTAACCTGCGTGAAGCGTGTATAAGTGCTAAGACCAATTTTTCGAGGGTAGAGTACCGGGTTTCTACGTCTGTTAGTACACGGCTAACATAATAGATTGGCATCTGGATGCCTTTTCGTTCTATTAGCAGGACTGCCCCGGTTGCTCTATCTGTTGCGGAAAGGTATAGGATTAACTCCTCTCCCGCTTGTGGTGCTGTAAGTGTTGGGAGTTCGATCAGGCGTGACCGAATCTCCTGAAAAGCTGCTTCCGCTTCTGGTGTCCAGCGGAAGTGCGTTTTCTTTAAGCAGTTTCTCAATGTTGACACGAAAGGAAACGACTTGTCCGCATGATTTGCCAAAAAGCGATTAAGTGCGACTAGTCGTCCATTCAGTGTCTGAGCCTGTTTGATGGTGGTAGGTGATTCCATTTTAACAATGGCTTCAACCTTTTCAGGGTTCGCTCTGAAGCCATCTTTAGTAACAATGACTCCCAAGAACTTCCCTTCTTCCATCCCAAATGAACACTTGCTCGGGTTGAGCTTCATGTTTATCTTTCTGAGCGTGTTGAAAGTTTCTTCAATGTCTTTCAACATCGCTTCTGGCTCGGGGCTTTTGATGACCAAATCATCCATATAGACTTCCAAGTTTCTCCCGATTTGGGCATGAAACTCTTTGTCCATCAGTCGTTGGTACGTGGACCCTGCATTCTTAAGTCCGAATGGCATCATTTTATAACAAAATGTACCATCGGGTGTCCGAAATGCGGTTTTGTCCTGGTCATCTACGGCCATGTGGATTTGATGGTACCCCTTATACGCATCCAAGAAGCATTTAAGGCGAAATGGTGCCAACGAGTCCACCTTAAGATCAATTTCTGGTAACGGATAACAATCTTTGGGGCATGCTTCGTTCAAATCTTTGAAATCTATGCACATGCGCCATTGTTTGTCATTCTTCGGTACCATTACGGGATTTGCAACCCATGTTTGATATCTACTAACGCGTACGATGCCTGCGTCAAGGAGTTCCTTGACTTGGGTTCTACACGCGTTAGTTTGTTCAGGCCCCATTACTCTGCGCTTTTGTACGACTGGCGTAACAGCCGGATTGCACTTGAGCTTATGCTCCGCCTTACTTCGGGGTACACCAGTCATGTCAGCTGGTGCCCACGCAAAGATGTCAGCGTTTTTCTGCAGTAAGCGTTTGAGTAGGGTGCGGGTGGGATCAACGATTGTTGGTCCAATGGTAACGGCCTGGTCGGGGTATTTGCCATTGAAGGCCCATTTTTCCGGTTCGGTGATGGTTGGTTTAGCCATTTTCGGTTTGGGTTTAGATGAGACAGATGCGATGCATACCTGGGGAATGCCAGTGATCATCGCTACACCCTCAGCTGTTGGCCATCCCATCATGCCGTGGACTGAAGATACCACGGCGTTGAATCTTGCCATCCCGTCTCTTCCGAATAGGATGTCGTACGTGTGGTGTGGCTTTTTCATCACGACAAAATCCACGTCTTCTGTGCGTGAATGATTCCCATCGGTAAGAGTAACGGGGAAAGATAGGATACCCAGGGGGGTTTCTGTACTGCCGTCAAACCCTTCCATTGAAGCGTAGACCGTTTCCAAGCGTTCTTTGTCTTCATCATCCAGCTTATCAAAGAACTGCCTGTACATCACTGTCGACGAAGCGCCGTTGTCAGCAAGAGTGCGGGAAGTGATGTAATGCCCCAGCTGGCTTCTGATGACGATGGGGCCTTCTTTGCTGGGGCCTCCTGGCACTCGCGGGAAGCGCACCTCAGCTTCCTTCCACGCGCATGGTTCTGTCACTCGTCTTTTTCTTCCTCTGACCTTGCCATGAACCATGTTGATGCTGATGTCGACGGGCTTTCGTCCGTTACCTCTTTACCGGTTGTCATTCCTTCCTCCCTTCCTGATTGATGCCACGAGATGTGCAAGTCTTCCATCCTTGACAAATGTCTCAACAATATCCTTCAAGGATGTGCACTCTTCAGTACCATGACCCTTTGTCCCGTGGAAATCACAGGATTTGCTTTAATCCGCATTAGGTTTCTGCCGGATCAATGGGGCTTTTGGCCATGGCAATTTTTCCGTGGCAAATATCTCCGTGACGCTCTTGGTGAGTGGCGTCCACCGGTGTTTTCGGTTTGAAGGGTGTGTGTTGTCCCTTCCGCCAACAAGAGGGCGAGAGCTGGATGAGGTGTCAAAGTTTACCCTTGACTGCCAAATACCTAGCCTCCTCTTTTTGTTCTGCCGGGCGATCCGGACATTGTTCTCTCTTGTCCTCTGCGTGTAGAGGTGTGTACTCTGGGGAAGATCCCTTCCCAGTTGCTTTTCCGTCTCGGCAAAGCGCTTTGCCGCCGTCATGATGGCATCCCATGTTGATGGCATGCCATCCTTACCCGTCAATGTGCGGATAAGTTCTGGGTATTCGGCGCCTTGGATGAAGGCGGCGCGAACAAGATCCTCACTTATGTTGCCGAGACTTAGCTTTTTGGAGTTGAAGCGGGTGATGAAGTCTAGTAAGGATTCATCCTCCTCTCTCACGCAGTTGAGGATTGTCCACTGCTCTTCAGTGTACTTCCTCTGTTGGCTGAAGTGCTGGCTGAACTTGTTCTGAAAGTCCGCCCAGTCATATATGTGGTGGATCGGTAAACGATCGAACCATGCCCTGGCCGCTCCGACCAGAGTCATCTGGAACATGTAGCACCACGTGGGTTCCGTCCAGTTGCTGACGGTAGCCCCCGCAATGAACCTGTTCAAATGGTCGTCTGGGTCGGATAGACCATCATAAGTGCCAATGTTGGACATTTGTTTGGCACTTCTCGGGGCGATTGCTTCCGCAATGTCCCTTGCAAATTTTGACTTTCCTGCATTCGTAGCAGTTGGTCTAAAGGTTTTGGAGAAGTCACGCGGGTTTCTCTCCGCATTTGTTGGTTTAAAGGCTTCCCCAAAATTCCTTTTTGGCTGGGAGTCCGTTTCCTTACGCTTCCCTTTCGCCTTATGGCGAGGGTTTGCGTCGGTATCGGACTCCTCCCTCTCGTCGTCTGAGTACTCGCCCTCGCTGTTCATAATGAGGTGTTGGCGAGTACTGCCGAATTCGTCAGCCTGTTGAACCGAACGCAAGCGTTCGTCCAATTCAGCTTGGAACTCTTTCTGACGTGCTTCGGCCCACGCCTTCACTTGATCTAGTGTTTGGCGAGGGACCCTCGTTCGTTTTTCCAGCTGGGTATCGGTGAACCCCAGTGGAATATTTACTGCACTTGCCCCGGCTTGGGTAGTCGGGGTAGTGTTCGTAAGGATTGTATAACCGCCGGTGTTCCCCCCAGTTGCTGGGGTTGTTACCGGGGTTTCTTGGTCGGTTACTGGCCTTTGGACCGGAGTAACGTTAACCATTTCTTCAGAAAATTTGAAAAAACTAAATTAGTTCTAGCTTTTATGCACGGATGGCGCCAATGAAGAAACACTAAGTGAACCCTGGACAGATTATAGATAATCTGGGGGTTAAGTAATGTTTCCCACGGATGAGATCTAGCTGAGAAGGTTGTTCTTCAGGAGACCTGCAAAACAGACACCGTAAGCTCGTCACTGAGAAGGGGGGGGGGTTCCTCCTTGTGACCACCCTCCGGCGTGAGAATCAGACTAGGTTGCTCTGAATATAAGAGTATATTAAGAGATTGCTAGATAAGTGTAACATCCTAAAATTTTTATAATGATAAATAAAAGAAAGTTATGTTTAGTGATTTCACGTTTTAGTTATTTAATGTCGAGTAAGGAACGGGTCATGGGCTTAGATTACGTAAGATGGGTTAAATGAGAATGGGCCTTGGGCCCGTGGGCTCGAGAGTTACTACCACAAGACCCTACCTCCCATTTTTCACTAACTTCCTTCCACTCCCACACCCAAACACTCTCAATTCTAGAGAGAGAAACTAGAGAGAGAAAGTTCTCAAATCACAAATCCGAGTCCACAATCTTGTTCCTAATCGTTTTTGGTAAGTCCCTCTCGAAAATCATCCGTTTTCATAACCATTTTCGGCCTCAAATCGAGCAAAAACTCCCATTTTCGTAACTTGAGTTTTCGGGACAAAAACCGTCTTGTTTTGGTGTCAAAATGCAACTTTTGATGTTTAAAATCACTGGGAATCGATAGCCCTTTCAATCCCGAACATTTCCATGTCAAAAACTTCGATTTTGGGTCAAAAATCTGGAAAATCCGGAAAACCCGTAGGTTTCTCCGTCGCCCAGCTTGAAGGCGTCGAATCAGTCCATTCGATCGAATGAGTCAATCGAATCAGTCCATTCGATCGAATGAGTCAATCGAATCAGTCCATTCGATCGAATGAGTCAATCGAATCAGTCCATTCGATCGAATAGGGAAGCAACCGAATGGTCTCCATCTTATTCGACCGAATAAGCTGCATATTCGACCGAACGAGTTCCTATTCGATCGAACAAGTGCCATGTCCGACCGAACGAGTTTTCCCAACTGGTTCGATCGAGTGTGTGTCTAGTTCGATCGAGTGTGCCTCAGATTCGATCGAATATGTCCCTATTCGATCGAATCAAGCCAGAACCAAGTTGTTTCCAAGATTCGCCTGAAGTGAAGTTCGTTTATGAAATAAATTAAAAACCTAATGGAAAATGTGTTAAGGCGGTTATCGAAAATGAGTAGTAGTAATAGTAGTAGTAGTAATTGATATGTGTAAATATTATACAGTTAGCCGAGCCCAGTTAAAGAAAGGAATTACAATCAACGGCGAGCGTAACAGGATCCAGGTGAGTTTCTAGCCCCACTTATGTGTTATGTTTTCGGGGCTGTGTGCATACTCAATATGTTTGTTAATACGCTTATCCTAAGAGATAAGTGTATGCCTTATGTGAATAATATGTAAGTACGAATGATTGCTTGATGGTGCGTGAACGATCTTCGGATATTGCACGTACTGTCAGGTTGTAAAGTTATGTATAAGGTAGGTATGTTATGTACGAATGATTGCTTGATGGTGCGTGAACGATCTTCGGATATTGCACGTACTGCCAAGTTGTACGCTAGCAGGAATGTAGATATGATATGTATGCTTATGTGTATGAATGTGATAATGTTAATAAAAGAAGGAAAGGACGGTTGTATGGTTACGAAAAGGGTACCGAGCCCTAATAATACTCGAGGTATGATGTATGGTTGTATGGTAACGAAGAGGGAATCGAACCCTACTAATATTCGAGAACTAGGGAACCGAACCCTACTAATATTCGTGGAAAGAGGGAAACCGAGCCCTAATACTCGTGGAAAGAGGGAAACCGAGCCCTAATAATACTCGTGGAAAGAGGGTACCGAGCCCTAATAATACTCGAGGAAGGAGGGTACCGAGCCCTAATAATACTCGAGGAAGGAGGGTACCGAGCCCTAATAATACTCGAGGAAGGAGGGTACCGAGCCCTAATAATACTCGAGGAATGTAGGGCGTAACGCTCTTTATAACGTAAGATATGACAGTAAGTTAATACAGTATGAGAGTATGAAAGTATGAAAGTATGAATGAAAGAATATTATGTTATGTGAATAGTATGATTATGTGATTATCTAGAACTCACTCAGCGTAGCTGACTTTTAGTATGCACGCAGGTGAGTAGGATGAGGCAGCTCGCTTGAGGAGACACATGGCACCGAGCAAGAGCCTGGCATCTGATGATCTGATATGTTTTATAAGTTATGTTTTGATTTTGAAAGACAAGAGGAATGTTTTAAGACATGATTATGAATTGTTATGTAACGTTTTATGAAAGTTTCATATTCCGCGTAAATGTTTTAATTAACTCTGATATTTAGAACTGTGTTTATGAGTAAATCCAACGTGGAAAGTAGGGCTACCGGTAACGGGGCCTTACAAGTTGGTATCAGAGCAAAGTTCGAGAGATTTAAGCATCCTACATGCTTAGACTCGAACAGAGTATGAGAT
This sequence comes from Bidens hawaiensis, assembly GCF_021521415.1. Classification (NCBI taxonomy): domain Eukaryota; kingdom Viridiplantae; phylum Streptophyta; class Magnoliopsida; order Asterales; family Asteraceae; genus Bidens; species Bidens hawaiensis. Next base: position 110,831 of record NW_027493584.1, on the reverse strand, counting down.
TTAAGTAAGAAAGGAAAGAAGATGCCAGTCCAAGAATGCCATGTGTCGCTCAAGCAAGATCAGTGAAGGTAAGGTGTATGATTAAATGATATATATTAATGAGAAAGGAAAGATATGTGAACGTCAGGGATAGGAATAATTGATTGTTTGATTTGACAAACTGCTTAAGTAGAACCAGCACAAATAGACTCATAAAGGGAAGTGTATAGGACACGGAAAGTAACGTGATCAGCTAATCACAACTGGCCACTGTTATTACCTGTTAGCCTTACTATCCTTGTACTAAATAGTTCCTTGAGTGATGATGTTTGTGTTTTCTCATATAGGATACTGATGGCTGGAGCTGGAGAATTTATTGAAACTGGGGGTCGCACTGGGCGTCGTGGCAGGCCTCGTCTTGTCCGGCAACCCTCGGTAGAAGAAGCTTCCCACACCGAAGATGAAGGAAGCGCAGCTGGAGGAGACCAGAACAACAACGAGGAAGTTCAACTTAGCCCTGCAGTTCAAGCAGCCATTGTTCAGGCTGTAGTTGCTGCTGTGAAGAACCTGAACCCTGAAGGATCTGCTGGAAGCCGTGAACGAACTGTTGAAGGGGCTGGTGGTAATGATAGGAAGAATGACGATAGGGAAAGGGGCGATTCAAGCGAGGTAAGATCTGTGAAGGTTGATGATAGGAGGAGGGGGCCGAGGCGGTTGCAACTATAAGTCCTTCAAAGGTTGTGACCCGCCTAAGCTGACTGGTCTAGGAGACGCGATCGCTACTCTTCAGTGGATAACCGCCATGGATAAGGTTATCCGCATTAGCGAGTGCCGTCCCGATCAAGCGGTAGGTTATGCTACTCAATCATTCGAGGATGAAGCTATGTATTGGTGGGAGAGTGTGGAGCAGAGGAAGACCCGTGAAGAGATCAAGGAGATGAAATGGGACGATCTGAAGGAGTTAGTGATGATGAAGTTCTGTGCTGACGCCGAAGTTGAAAGGGCGGAGATGAAGTTCCTAAACTTGAAAGCTGGGACGATGACACATCGTGAGTACACCACCGAGTTCAATCGAATGTCTAGGTTGGTGCCTGATATGGTCAACACCGAGGCTAAAAGGATCAAGTGTTACGTGAGGGGATTACCACAGAGAGTCCACATGCTAGTCAGGACAAGTAAACCTGCTACTTTCGATTCTGCTGTCGAACTCGCAGAAATGGTCTATGCAGACTTAACTGCGGATGATGTGGTGGTGGGAGATGAGAAGAAAGAAAAGAAATGGGTCGCTCCTGCTAAACGACCCGGTACCCAGATATGGAACCCTAAGAACAAGCAGCCGAGAGTTTGGGAGAACAGGTCGTGCAAGACCTGTGGCAAGGCACACAATGGTGAGTGTAGATGGGGAAAGGGTTCGGATACATGTCATAAGTGTGGAAAGATGCATGCTGGAGAGTGTAGAGTTGGGTCGAATGTTTGCTATAAGTGTGGGAAGGTAGGACATTATGCCAATGAGTGCAGTGCAAAACCAGCATGTTACAAATGTGGCAAGACAGGCCACATGGCGAGGGAATGCACCGATGGTGAGGCTGGAGGGTAGCGGGAAGAAGGATGCTGGTCAAGCTAGGCAAAGAACCAGAGCCTACATGCTGACTCAAGAACAAGCCAAGCAGATTCCGGATGTTGTCACAGGTACGTTTCTAGTGAACGGTGTTTCCGCTACTGTATTATTTGATTCGGGCGCAAACAAAAGTTTCGTAGCCACACCATTTAGTAAACTAGCTAAAATGATATGTTGCCGAGTGTCTGAGACCCTGATAGTAGAAACCGCTAGTGACACTTCGGTTTAAAATAACGGATATGGTTAAGAACTGTAAAATAGAATTGGAAGGGCATGAGTTCCCGGTTACCTTGTACGTTATGACCTTGGGAGGGTTCGACGTAGTTTTGGGTATGGATTGGTTGTCTGAGTTTGAGGCTCAGATAGTATGTAAAAGTAAGATGATAAGGTTAAAGTCATTGGATGGTAGTGCGGTGACGGTTTATGGTGATAAGGAGAGTTGTGGGCTTAATGTCATTTCGATGATAAAAGCCGAGGGTTTGTTAAGGCGGGGGTGCGGAGCCTACCTGGCGTATGTTGTCAACGCTACGGCCGAGACGAAAGAAATGAAGAATGTTCCTATTGTGCGCGACTACCCAGAAGTATTCCCTGAGGATCTTCCGGGGTTGCCACCTGAGCGAGAGATAGAATTTCAGATAGATCTAGTACCAGGAGCCCAGCCCGTCGCGAAAGCGCCTTACCGTCTAGCACCGTCCGAGATGAAGGAATTGATGTCACAACTGCAAGAACTCCTCGACAAAGGTTTCATAAGACCGAGTGTTTCTCCGTGGGGCGCACCGGTTTTGTTTGTGAAAAAGAAGGATGGAAGTATGAGATGTGCATAGACTATCGTGAGTTGAATAAGCTTACGGTAAAGAATAGATATCCTTTGCCAAGGATCGATGATCTGTTTGACCAACTGCAAGGTTCAAGTTGGTTCTCACGAATAGATCTCAGATCAGGCTACCATCAGCTGAAGGTGAAGGAGGCAGACATCCCTAAGACAGCGTTCCGAACGCGGTATGGACACTACGAGTTCCTCGTAATGTCATTCGGTCTAACAAATGCTCCTGCAGCATTTATGGACATGATGAATAGGGTGTGTCGGCCGATGTTGGATAAGTCGGTTATCGTCTTCATTGACGATATATTGATTTATTCAAAGAACGAGTCTGACCATGCTGAGCATCTGAGAGAGGTATTGGAGACACTGAAGAAAGAGAAGTTGTACGCCAAGTTTTCGAAGTGCGCGTTCTGGCTAAGAGAAGTGCAATTTTTTAGGTCACGTGATTAATCCTGAAGGGATTACCGTGGACCCAGCTAAGATTGAAGCGATAACGAATTGGAAGACTCCGCAAAATCCGACTGATATACGAAGTTTCCTAGGGTTAGCCGGCTACTACAGGAGATTCATCGAAGGTTTCTCCAAGATAGCCGCACCGCTGACCGGTATGACCCGAAGGTCGATAGTATTCAGCTGGGGAAAATTTCAAGAAGAAGCCTTTGAAGAATTGAAGAAGAGACTCACGCAAGCTCCAATCCTTACTCTACCGATGGTGACGAGGATTTCGTTGTTTGTGCTGATGCTTCGCATCAAGGATTAGGTTGCGTGTTGATGCAACGAGGGAAGGTGATAGCTTACGCGTCCAGACAGTTGAAGGTCCATGAAAGTACTTATCCGACGCATGATTTGGAGTTAGCAGCTGTAGTGCATGCTCTTAAGATATGGAGGCACTATCTGTACGGCACTAAGTGTACTATCTATACCGATCATAAGAGTTTAAAGTACTTCTTCGAGCAGAAAGAATTGAACATGAGGCAGAGAAGATGGTTAGAATTGATAAAGGATTACGACTGTGAGATTAAGTATTACCCCGGTAAAGCTAACGTGGTTGCTGATGCGCTAAGTCGTAAGAATGAGGAAGTCCTTGCAACAGTGAAGTCATACAAGCTGATTGTGAACTCAAGTCTTTTTGAAGAAATCATCAAAGTGCAGTCGGAGGTGTTAGTAGATGAAGGGTTAGTAAAGAAAGAAAGGATTTATGGCCAGCAAGATGAGTTGGTGGAAAACACTCATGGAGTTAAAACTAGGTTCGACCGTATGTGGATCCCACGCCATGGTGATCTTAGAAGTCGAATCTTAGATGAAGCTCATAAGTCAAGGTACTCAATCCATCCTGGAGCTACAAAGATGTACCAAGACCTGAAGAGAGATTACTGGTGGCCAGGAATGAAGAATGATGTAGTGGATTATGTTAGTAAGTGCTTAACTTGCTTACAAGTCAAAGCCGAGCATCAGAAGCCTTATGGGAAGATGCAACCGCTAGAGATACCTGAGTGGAAATGGGAACACATCACCATGGATTTCATAACTAAGCTACCTCGTACGGCTAAGCAACATGATACCATCTGGGTGATTGTGGACCGTTTGACCAAGAGTGCTCACTTTCTGCCCATACGAGAGGCCATCTCGTCAGAAACGTTAGCAAGCTTGTTCATCAAGGAAGTGGTAACCAAGCATGGAGTACCGTTATCGATCGTGTCTGATAGGGATACACGGTTTACTTCGAGGTTCTGGAAGAAATTTCATGAAGCTTTGGGGACGAGGTTGAACATCGGTACGGCGTATCATCCTCAAACTGATGGACAGTCCGAACGGACGATCCAAACCCTTGAGGATATGCTACGTGCTTGTGTTTTAGATTTTGGTGGAAGTTGGGATGATCATCTGCATCTGGCAGAGTTCTCCTATAACAACAGTTACCATTCAAGTATCGGTATGCCACCGTTTGAGATGTTGTACGGTAGACGATGTAGAACCCCGGTGTGTTGGGGTGAGATTGGTCAGAAAGAAATGGGAAGCCTAGAAGTGGTTCAAGAAACGTCTTCAAAGTTTCGATCAGATCAAAGCAAGAATGAAAGCCGCTCAAGACAGACAAAAGTCTTATGCAGATAAGCGGCGACGACCAATTGAGTTTGACGTTGGTGACAATGTGATGCTTAAGGTCTCGCCTTGGAAGGGGATTATCCGTTTTAGGAAAAGAGGAAAGTTGAGTCCGAGGTACATTGGACCGTTCAAGATTGTAAAACGTGTGGGTGATGTAGCTTACAAACTGGACTTACCCGATGAGTTAGAAGGAATTCATTCAACCTTCCATGTCTCTCATCTGAGGAAGTGTCTAGCTGATGACACGTCTCACGTGCCATTAATGGACATCGAGGTTGATGAACAATTGAACTACATCGAGCAACCGATAAAGATCGTTGATCGCAAGGAGAAGCAGCTTCGTCATAAGGTTATACCCTTGGTCAAAGTGATATGGAAACACCGCAAGGGATCAGATGCTACTTGGGAAGTTGAGGATGAGATGCGCAAGTTTTACCCTAGTTTGTTTATGTAATAGTTAGGTTTCGGGGACGAAACCTCTTTAAGGGAGGAAGACTTGTAACATCCTAAAATTTTTATAATGATAAATAAAAGAAAGTTATGTTTAGTGATTTCACGTTTTAGTTATTTAATGTCGAATAAGGAACGGGTCATGGGCTTAGATTACGTAAGATGGGTTAAATGAGAATGGGCCTTGGGCCCGTGGGCTCGAGAGTTACTACCACAAGACCCTACCTCCATTTTTCACTAACTTCCTTCCACTCCCACACCCAAACACTCTCAATTCTAGAGAGAGAAACTAGAGAGAGAAAGTTCTCAAATCACAAATCCGAGTCCACAATCTTGTTCCTAATCGTTTTTGGTAAGTCCCTCTCGAAAATCATCCGTTTTCATAACCATTTTCGGCCTCAAATCGAGCAAAAACTCCCATTTTCGTAACTTGAGTTTTCAGGTCAAAAACCGTCTTGTTTTGGTGTCAAAATGCAACTTTTGATGTTTAAAATCACTGGGAATCGATAGCCCTTTCAATCCCGAACATTTCCATGTCAAAAACTTCGATTTTGGGTCAAAAATCTGGAAAATCCGGAAAACCCGTAGGTTTCTCCGTCGCCCAGCTTGAAGGCATCGAATCAGTCCATTCGATCGAATGAGTCAATCGAATCAGTCCATTCGATCGAATGAGTCAATCGAATCAGTCCATTCGATCGAATAGGGAAGCAACCGAATGGTCTCCATCTTATTCGACCGAATAAGCTGCATATTCGATCCGAACGAGTTCCTATTCGATCGAACAAGTGCCATGTCCGACCGAACGAGTTTTCCCAACTGGTTCGATCGAGTGTGTGTCTAGTTCGATCGAGTGTGCCTCAGATTCGATCGAATATGTCCCTATTCGATCGAATCAAGCCAGAACCAAGTTGTTTCCAAGATTCGCCTGAAGTGAAGTTCGTTTATGAAATAAATTAAAAACCTAATGGAAAATGTGTTAAGGCGGTTATCGAAAATGAGTAGTAGTAATAGTAGTAGTAGTAATTGATATGTGTAAATATTATACAGTTAGCCGAGCCCAGTTAAAGAAAGGAATTACAATCAACGGCGAGCGTAACAGGATCCAGGTGAGTTTCTAGCCCCACTTATGTGTTATGTTTTCGGGGCTGTGTGCATACTCAATATGTTTGTTAATACGCTTATCCTAAGAGATAAGTGTATGCCTTATGTGAATAATATGTAAGTACGAATGATTGCTTGATGGTGCGTAAACGATCTTCGGATATTGCACGTACAGTCAGGTTGTAAAGTTATGTATAAGGTAGGTATGTTATGTACGAATGATTGCTTGATGGTGCGTGAACGATCTTCGGATATTGCACGTACTGCCAAGTTGTACGCTAGCAGGAATGTAGATATGATATGTATGCTTATGTGTATGAATGTGATAATGTTAATAAAAGAAGGAAAGGACGGTTGTATGGTTACGAAAAGGGTACCGAGCCCTAATAATACTCGAGGTATGATGTATGGTTGTATGGTAACGAAGAGGGAATCGAACCCTACTAATATTCGAGAACTAGGGAACCGAACCCTACTAATATTCGTGGAAAGAGGGAAACCGAGCCCTAATACTCGTGGAAAGAGGGAAACCGAGCCCTAATAATACTCGTGGAAAGAGGGTACCGAGCCCTAATAATACTCGAGGAAGGAGGGTACCGAGCCCTAATAATACTCGAGGAAGGAGGGTACCGAGCCCTAATAATACTCGAGGAAGGAGGGTACCGAGCCCTAATAATACTCGAGGAATGTAGGGCGTAACGCTCTTTATAACGTAAGATATGACAGTAAGTTAATACAGTATGAGAGTATGAAAGTATGAAAATATGAAAGTATGAATGAAAGAATATTATGTTATGTGAATAGTATGATTATGTGATTATCTAGAACTCACTCAGCGTAGCTGACTTTTAGTATGCACGCAGGTGAGTAGGATGAGGCAGCTCGCTTGAGGAGACACATGGCACCGAGCAAGAGCCTGGCATCTGATGATCTGATATGTTTTATAAGTTATGTTTTGATTTTGAAAGACAAGAGGAATGTTTTAAGACATGATTATGAATTGTTATGTAATGTTTTATGAAAGTTTCATATTCCGCGTAAATGTTTTAATTAACTCTGATATTTAGAACTGTGTTTATGAGTAAATCCAACGCGAAAGTAGGGCTACCGGTAACGGGGCCTTACAAAAAGAGTAGATCAAAAGTCTACAAGATCACTCATAGATATGTAGATAGGCTTGACAAGCAAGTAAATGTCGGGTGATATATACCTAAATTCTTGCCGTTGGTACTAGTGGCTATACGTTTATGATGCGGTTGCATGATTCCTCTAAAGTAATATCTATGAAGAATTTATAGTTTGGCCCGGCCAAAATCACCATGCACACAAAGAATTTATTATGATGATGATTACGCCACACGAGCCTCCCCCACGGGATTTTAGAACCCGCTATAGGATTTAAGAATCTGAGTCGTATAGTTTGGCCCGGCCAAAATCACCATGCACCGTACACCGCACAGTAGGCATACGCAACTAATTCTTAGTCACTAGGACTAATTAATATTACCAATCATAGGCCATAGAGTAACATATATATATATATATATATATATAAGTCAGTCCAAAGTATGAACTAATATAAATAGGTCTACTCGTATTCAATTAGTACCAGACCTAATAACATCCACAAACCTAGTCCATAAACAACATATAACAATTATTCATAACCCAAAACGAGTCTAAAATATCCTATGGCATAGAATAAAGTTCACACATGGTCCCATAAATATACAAATACAAATAAGACTACAATCAATCAACTAAATAACTTCATTAAGCATAGCCTTTGGTATAAAATATCGGGAACATGTAATTATAGACGTGTCTATTATTATCCTCAAACCTAGGCTATCAATAATATATGGTTTCTAGGAGTATGAAATTATAAACGAGTCTGATAATGTCCTCAAATATAGACTATCAATAATAAATAGTTCTCAGAAATATATAATTATAAACGAGTCCAAAAGTATAATGTGTGTCCCCAAGCATAGACTACCAATAATATATATAATTTTCTGATATATATATATATATAATTATAAACGAGTCTAATAATGTCCTCAGACATGGACTATAATATAAATCTTAGCCAATCGATCAACTGAACAACATCATCACGTGTAAATATAAATAATGACTAGTCTAGGAATTAATACAAGGCCTAATAACATCTTCAAGCCTCGACTACAAATAATATATATAATTTTCAGGAATATATGATCGTAAACGGGTTTAAAAATATCCTAAGACATATGATAGGATTTATACATAATTCTAGAAATACACGTTACCAGTAAAACTATACAATATAATCCAAATAGTTTAAAGGAGTAAAATCGGGTAAAATTATAATAGGGTGTGTATGATAGCCCAAAACATGAAAAGAGTTAAAAAGGGCATCGTGAACTCACCTGAAATGGGGCACACAATCACCACGAGCTAGAGAGTCCTTAAGTATTCCCACAACTCAAACGCCTGACGGATTACACACAAAGATTACTAACAGAACCGAACCGACTCGTTTATCCTACGAGGCGTTCTAGCATGATTTGATTTACCTAAAGCCTCAGACTTACCCAGTTCAATTACAACAGCCCCCGGGGCCTTGTACTTACCAAAACCTCCCTTAGCTAATCCCAATGACAAAGGATTCCCAAAATACCACTGGGAGTTGCTAGTTGAACGAATATGCGCGTTTATGAGTTGTTTATGCTCTTACCAACTCAGCCTCGTGGGGACCAAATTTCATAAAATCACAGCCAACAAATCAACACGACACTACACGAGTTGGATGCGTCAGTAATTCGCAAGCACAACGCACAAACTACCAATGAACGCGAATTTGCGTTGTACTGACCCATTTGAGTAACCGACAACCAATTCAGCCCAATACTTAAAAAATAATTTTTCCACAGCCCGTATATCAAACCAAAGTACACAAACTGAATTGGTTGTGAATTCCTTCAAACCTCGCGCTAAACGTAACAATTTAACAATCTAGACAACCGAACACTAGCTTTCAATCTATCACTAATTGACCAATCAAACGAAACCATAGCTCACGGTATTAAAGTATGTTACACTAGACATACCTAAGAAGATTATGGAGCAAAAACCTCAATCAAAACAGCCCCGAAAGATACACGAAAGGGCAGCCACCGGTTAAGCCTAAAACGAACTTATCGATCAATAATGAGTAAAACACGCAGATTTTAGCACGCAAAGATGTATTTTATTACATAGGAAAACCATAGAAATAAATTATGAGAATTTTACCAGAGTTGTATAAATGCCTTAGGTTTTTAAAAATATTTTTATTATATTTTTCCAATATACAAAAAAATCATAAAAATTCCTCCAACACAGAAAGGTTTATGCAGCTATGTCAGTGCGCAGCAAAACTGTTATATTTGTTTAAAAATCATTGCCAAACCAAGTTAAGTGATTCCAATTGAGTTGTAATATTAACCCAAAATGTGACCTTTCAGAAGTGGAGTCAACCAATTTGGACTTGTCAAAAAGAGTTATGATGTCGGGAAGACAGACCAGAATCCGTCACCCCGATCAACTTTGACACACGATCTTATAAAATCATAAAAACCATTCAAATCTAGTCCAAAAATTACATCTTATACCTTTATAGAAACTAGAATCAAATTAGAACATCATGGAAATAAGAATCAATCAAAAACAATAAATTTTCATTGATTTACCCAAACAATAAATGAGTACGAATCTGTTAGAAATTGTTATAATCCAAACCCAACCCTAACGTGTTCAATAAAGGGTTTAATGGTGAAAAAGAGTTGTAGCAATTTAGTACCGACCTGGAATTGAACTTTTGGAGGCTGGATGATGGCTGGTTAGGTGCCGATCGGACCAGAAGTGGGCAAGGAGTTAGGGTTTTTTTTATATAACATAAACGCTACATTCTGGCCCTCTTAATTGTGAATTTGAGACAACTTGAACCACAAACTACTTATATAGACTTTTACGAATTACCAGGAAGCCTCTCGACTTAGAAAATTTAATCCCGATTAACATCCAAACTTATATAGGCACATAAGCCAATTAACGAAAATTTTCAGGGCGTTACATTGGGGGTGGTTTAGCAATCGTAAAGTTCTTGTAGTGAAAGTTGCTTAGGGCGGTTGAAGTAGCAGAGCCATTGGAGTTGATGCTTTGGATCTAGGTCACGATCTCGGGTATAGAAGCAGCAAACTCCCTAGTGATCCTAGCAGCCAGACCGTGATCATATGAGGCAGAGGGACGACATTGATTACGATGATGAAGTAGAGAAGACATTCTGCGGGAACCAAAAGTGAAATTTTATGAGATGATAGGTAAGTTGTGTAAATGAGTCAATGTGAGATAATGAGGAAATGTAATAAATTCGTGTTAATGACTTGTCATGACTTGAGGATGAATCGCGATTTAAAATAATGTGAATGATTTTGAGGTATTTAAATAAATAAACAATGTTTATTTAAAATTCAAAAATAAAATGTTATTGGGTTTGGCTTTCTATGGTAGCTTGAGAACTCAATTTAAATAACGAAGTATAAGCTTTGTGAATTGGGCCTCCCAAGAGTGTTTATGGCATTTTAATAGCCCAATTAAATAGCGCAACATAATTTTTTTGAATTGGGTCTCCCATGAGCATTTCATGGTATTTTAATAGCCCAATTAAAATATCGAGTAACAAGCAATTGAGTTGGTAGGCACATGAGCGTTACATGGTATTTTAACTGACCCAACTAATTAACAAATTATAAAATCAATAGAGTTGGTCGGCCCATGAGCGTTACATGACATTTTAACTGACCCAACTAATTAATGAATTAACAAATCAATGGAGTTGGTCGGCCCATGAGCGTTACATGACATTTTAACTGACCAAACTAATTAATGAATTAACAAATCAGTGGAGTTGGTCGGCCCATGAGTGTTACGTGGCATTTTAACTGACCCAACTAAATATCGAATTATTGAATCCAAATATGAGTAGTTGGAGTATCTCGTGAATCACCACGGGTGATACTTCCAACCAAATATCAAATCAAAACGGGTTGAGAAATGTATAGTTGGAGTGTCCATGGGTTGTCATGGATTTTTCACCCAACTAAGCATTATAAAATAAAGAAAAATAAAGTATTGGAAATTTTCCCGAATTTAGCCACGTATCACCCTCAATTCGGTTTTCAAAAGGAATGTAACCGTTGAACCGGTTACGTTTGACCGCTTAGGGTTCTGGTCGTATGACATCTTGTTCCGCTTTGGCATATAAGATCGAATACCGTGGTCAGGTTATCCTCAAGGTATGGAATAGTGTCTTACCTTGGGTTCTAGGAACCGTTTTTGCCAAGGCCCGACTCACAATACTCTCCCCCTTTCTGTTACTACGTGAACATGTCATACTCCCATGCCCTAAGGTGAGGGAGTAAAAAGAAAACTCGGGAATTCTTAAGGAATTTCCCAAAATAAAGAAAATCTACTAAAAATAAAAAGGATTTTAAAAATATTTTGAAGGCGAGACATAGCCTAGGAATTTGTTGTGCGCAATAAATAAAATAAAACAATTACATAAATAAGTTGTAAACAATTAATAGGCACATAAGATAGTCAGATAAGCACGTATCGGGTCCTAAGCATATGTCTAGGACAATTTTCTAACGACCTATCTTAAAACCTTTGTCTCTGATACCAATCTGTCACACCCCAACCTACGGCGGAAATGCCAGAGCGTGAGCTGATTGTTCACAGCTCAAAGATACTATCATGAAATAAAAATGACAATATCTATTAAGTTAATTATTTCATATTAAGGTGCACAAATTATCCAAACATAACAAATAATCCAAAACAATTAAAAATAATCCCAAACAAAATTTAAATAGTAATAGTCTTCATTAAGTTCTCTAAGGTATTTTCTAGATTTCCTTCACGTCAAACTTCAAGTCAATTGAAAACCTGCATATGCGTAGAAAATAAATAGAATTTGTCAACACTAGGTTGAGTGAGATTATCACTAGTTTTTATGATATAATAATAATATAAATAAATAAGCAAAACACAATAAATGCCGTAATAAACAACCAAACCGTGAGCAATTAATGTGTCAGTTGACCATTGCCTAGCGAATCGGGCGTTGGCTGCTATGACAGTCGTATGATCATACTATAAACAAGAATATGACGGACCTCTCCGAATGAGATAAAGTAATAAACATACTAAAATATGATCATACTAAAATGCCGTAATAAACAACCAAACCGTGAGCAATTAATGTGTCAGTTGACCATTGCCTAGCGAATCGGGCGTTGGCTGCTATGACAGTCGTATGATCATACTATAAACAAGAATATGATGGACCTCTCCGAATGAGATAAAGTAAACAAATAAGCATATAACAAGTAACATTTGATCGATCACACACAAGTATACGTTTGCTAGTTTGTGTATGTATGTAGTATAAAATAATGATTAGTACGCATATGTCCCCAAAACTTATGAAAATCAGTAAAATAAAGGGGAATGATAAAACTCACCTTATTGCGTAGGCGAGGTGATTAAAAATAAGAATAAGCAGTTAATAAATAAACGAATCGTCCTCTAACGCGTCGAACGAAGTGACTCAAATAAACCTAAAACTTTGAGATAAATAAATATGAGTAAACCCGAAACCATTGCCGCTGGAATCGTTCCAAACCGATGCCTAGAACTCCGGTCATGAGAATTTAAACGTTTAATCATGCTGTTACTGACCAGAATCCAAACAGCGAGTCAAAAGTCAGCTTTTGGTCAGTAGCTTAAAAGTCTCAAAATAAAAATAAAAGTCTCCTGGACCGAAAGTCAGTTCCAACCAGAAGTATGAGGAATCGATTAGCCAAAGTTATTGACTAATTTGCCCTTAAACGGGTTTAAGTTAAATTGACCTGTCAATACCCCTCAATCTCAGAAATTGATTGGGGGTTATTGACAAGTGAGTATTATAGAACAATTCATCAGTTAACAACTTACCAAAATAATGCTTGAGTTGACGAGAAATCGAAGTCAAAGGTCAAAAAGATGTCAAAGTCAAATTGCAGCTTCCAGTCTTCGAGTAAATAAGCAAGAACGAGAGAGAAATCATCGGTATAGGGAAGGTACGGCTGGGAATGCAATGTTTCAGTAACCTCTAGGATTTGGAGTTATGATACGTTTATATAATCAGTATATCAACTTGTAGGTCAAGAAACCGACTTGATTTGGTAAACGAATAACATATTAATGACAAAATTGAGTCTTATAATCATCGATATATCAACCAAAATATAGAGAATGAACCTAGAAATCATTCCCTATATTCAATAACTTGTTGCTCAATTTTCGTGATTTAGGGTCGATTAGGAAAAGATTTAGCATTAAACGAAGATCGAACCCAAAATTGGCTGGTCTAAAAGTTCTTCGCACCACGTGAAGAATATGATCTCCATCCTTCTCGCCGCACGAAGGGGGTCGTTTACCAGACTTTGATTTTTGGCAGTTTTGGTCCCCGAAGTTCCAAAAATTGCATTTACGCTGAGGCGATTAGGGTTTAGAGCATCAATGGCGATATAATCCATTTGACCCGATCCAAACCCACCAGAAGATCCATTACTCACTGATTTTATAAGGTTAAGTGAATGAGAGCTCTCCATTTAGAAATGAAGCAATCTAGTGGCTCTAGAGGGGGTGGGGAGCGACCGGAGAACAACACATAGGATTTTATGGTAGATAATTATATAGATAGTTAGATACATATACATATATACACACTAGCTTTAACCAACGTGCTATATGGGTATATTTAGATTTTTTTATATTTTTTGACAACAACAAATGTACCCGTTAAAAATCCCACTAATAGCTAAGCTTTTAGCAGGGTATGGGGAAGGTGATATATAGGCAAGCCGTGCCTCTATCCCAAAGAACAGATAGGTTGCTTCAAAAAGAACCCATCTCAAAAATCATATGTATGAAACCGAATAGAAAAACACAAGGTTCAAACACTAGAATCTAGCCTGGAGAGAAAAACATAAATAAATACAGTAATTAAATAGGTAACAATAGCAGCAAAAACAACAACATCAATAGTTAAAAATAATAAGTAGATAAATAAAAACAGTGGTAATAGTAATGAATCATTACAAAAAAGAGCGGTATATGGGACTGAAAATTTAGTCACTGATACTAACGAATCAGTCCCTAATGGTTATCAAGGACTGATTTTTCCAGTCCCAAGTCAGTCCCCTATTCCTAATCCTAGATAGTAGTTTTAATAACTGAAAATCAGTCCCCATTGCGTGACATCAACAAGGACTAACATTCAGTGTCCAATACACATAAATTTAGTCCTTAAACTGATCAATGGTACCACGTCATTTCAGTCTCCAATAGGTATCTTCTGTGAGTAAAAATCAGTCCCTAGTATTATGATATTTCAGTCCCGATTGCATTTATTTAAGGACTAAAAATCAGTCTTCTAAGTCATGTCTATTTGTCTCTAATGCGTTTTATTATATTCATAACCCTGTACCAGATCAGTCCCTAAAAAGGTGTATTAGAGACCAGTGTTTAGTCTCTATTATCACAAATTTCAATCTCTAATAAAGTGTTTTAGTAACTAAAAATTGTTCTCTAATAACATGTCATTTTAGTCCTTAATATGTTTTTTTAGTGACTGAAAATTAATCTCAAATGCATTGCCATTTTAGTCTCGAATATCTTTTTATATAAACTAAAATTCAATCTCTAATAACAAAATTTACAAGTCTCCAATAAGATTAATCAGATTCTGAAAATCAATCTCTAATACACTCCTTCAGTAACTATAAATCAGTCTTTGATAGTATATTTAAATCTAACTTGATTATTTTATAGACTAGAAAATAGTTTCCAATAAAATCTTATTCAGTCCTTAATATGTATTTGCATTGTCTTAATTTATTTATTTTTAGGACTAAAAATAGTCTCCATATATCTTCATTTAACTGTCTATATCACAACATTGTAATACTAAATCAATAATATCATAACTTTGAAACGCTAGACATAACAAAGTAACAAACCTGGTTTAGTATTTCCAAACATTAAAATGCTAGTAAATAAAACAAGTAATAAACCATAAAGATTAAGTCTTAACTAACATGCTAGCTAGATCAGGTCTTCGCTATCACTTTCATTGAGTTGCCCACTCGATCCATTTCCTCCATTACTTGCAGTTGCAGCTACAACGTTCTCAAAATCTGGAAATTTTGAAATACTATTTACCAAGAAAGATGAGCCCGCTTGCATCCAGATTCGGTACAACAGCAGGAACCTGCTTAGGTTTCCATTGAGGATATGCCAATCCTTGAGCTCACCTACACCTTAGTTATTTGATGTACCCGTAACCTAAGCAAATGTTGCAAAAAAACATTATATAATTGTGAGGTAAATATCCTAAAATAAACCAATAAATGACTTGAATGAATATGTGACCCAAAACCAATTAACGCTAAGCCAAACATACAAAACATGCATCATCTTGACAGAAGTTGTGTAAAGATGTTTGGGTCGGGTGACAAAGGTCAACTTGGAGTGAAACTTGCTGATAACCAAACCGAGAGGGGTGCGCCGGAGCGGGTTGAACTTGATATCGGTTTGCAGAATAATAATACTATGGTGAATGATGATCACTAGTATCTTTGAAGTTGATGAATATGATGATGAAATGAAGTTATTTGTGTTCTTTTCTTTTCTTTTACTTTTGTGTACATAGCCAAAAAAATTGGAGGATTTGTGAAGAATGTTAGGTGGGGTAGAATTTGATGTGTTTCAGTTGTTTTTACTTTTTACTTTTTAATTGAGTAAATATTTCAGTTGCATTTGTGAATTATGGTTTATTTGGTAAAAAGTTAATTCTCTAAAGTTTCTTGCTTATATGAAGTGTCTTTTGGCATGTTCTCTATACTTATTATTTTTCCTTGTGTGTTATATATTTATAGTGTGTACAGACTTAATGGCGGACTCATGAATTTTTTTCTTGGGGGTGACATAATTCCATGAGATTGGTCGGGATTTTAACGCATATATAGTAATAATTTTTTTTTTTAAATAGGACGGTCGACCCCGCCCACTACACTTGAGTCCGCCCATGTATGTGGTCATGTCCTACTTGAGGCACCACTTGCCTGTATACTTTTACTCTTTTATTATCAGGAATATGCGATCAGCCCACAATCTTTTTCCCTTCATGTACGGTTTGACATTTGTGGTGTGTAGTTCAAACTGTAATTAGTAATTTGTAAACCATTTAACGCATACATCGAGTGAAAATTTATGCTTTTCTATCAATGACGGTGATCACTTTTTTGCAGCTATTCTCGAGTTATGCTTTTCTATCAATGACGGTGATCACTTTTTGTCAGCTATGCGAGTTGTGCAACATTCTCGAAATAGGATTTCTTGTGTCGTAGCTACAAGTGTTAGACACGACTGACATATAAAGGATTACATCTAGTTTAGTGCGTCATTTTCAAGAGTTAGTATTGTTTTTCTTTGCATTTCGGCATCTGTTTCTTCATCATGATCTATCTCAAAACTCGGTTATCAATAGAACATTTAAAAAGACTCGAGCTATCTATATCATCTAGAGCATTAACAATCATGCATAAAAAGAAAACACGATAAAGGACACAGTTGATCGTTTAAAGCTGATAATAGAACAAACATGTCTAACAATACGATCTGAAAGTGCGTGAACATGAAAGAAATAAAAATTAACAAAAACACCAAACCGACAGCGCAACGCAACTGGTTGCAATGTTGTACGTTTAATCAAAACTTGAAAGTTGGTAAAACCCATGATATCAGTATTCTGATGGAGAGATGACATCATCGATCTTCAAGATCATCTTCACGACCTGTGTGGCAAGCAAGATCTGTTGTTGCTTTCCGATTAAGGTTTCAAATACATTTTGCTCACGCATATCATTCGTGCCAGTATCGTTGCAGTCAATACCACAGCAATGATTGTTCTCCTACACATATTCAAACAAAAATATATTTTAAAACACACTAAACGCCAACGGTTAATAAATATTATAATTTCCAAATTTTGCCCCTCTACAACACAAATACCTTAATTTGCTGTGCTTTTACTGCAGATAATGTTTCAATCGGTTGCAAACCGCTATTCTCTGCAAGAGCCATGGGTACGGAATCCAACGCATCAGCAAAAGCCCTGATGGCATACTGTCGAAAAAAATAACATATTCAGTAAACAGTTACACAACGGGCCCCACAAAATGTAGATTATGGTTCTGTACCTGTTCAACACCTGGATATTTATCAGCAGCAGCTTCAACTGCAATTGAGCACGAGATTTCTGCAGCCCCGCCACCGTATGCAATCGAGTTGTTACGAATGAGATTTCTAGCGACACATAATGCATCGTGCATGCTGCGTTTTGTCTCCTCTATCATCATCTTGTTACCTGTATTCTCACAACAAATAAATTGAAGTACATAAAATAATGTGATAAAAAACAATCGAATCAATGTTATTAATAAAACATAAATCTATAACTTACCTCCACGGATAAAAATGGTTACAGCCTTTGAGTTTGCGCAGTGCTCAATATAAAGCATTCGATCTTTTGTGGTACCAAATGCCTTTTCTCTAACCAAACCGGCCTGTCACACACAAATAATTACAACATTGCCATGAGTGTCTATCTACAAAATTGTTTTTGTGAAGGACTTCTTTAAATCTCATGACGTAACTCACTAACTCCTTGCAATTGATCTAAATTTTCATGTGCACACAACAATTATAATTTTTTACCAATTTACTATCATTATAGAACACTTGTGTTTTCTAGTCTCTTGAAGATGTGATGGTAAAAATGTCGAAGATACTTGTTGCGAGCACGTCAATTATGGTTGTGTGTATGTGTACAAAGTATCTTCCTATAAACAAGCATGAGAAAAATATGAAATAAGATTTACCTTTCCTAGTTTTTCAGGTGTTAGTTCCTGGAACCTAGGAACAATTCTACCACCTGCACAAGATTAAAAAAAAAGATGTTTAAAAACTATATAAACAGTGCGTATTAAAAACAAAAGTTG
The DNA here is from genome assembly GCF_021521415.1 of Bidens hawaiensis. Taxonomy (NCBI): domain Eukaryota; kingdom Viridiplantae; phylum Streptophyta; class Magnoliopsida; order Asterales; family Asteraceae; genus Bidens; species Bidens hawaiensis. The sequence continues at coordinate 92,623 of NW_027493584.1, read as the reverse complement.
CTTATAAATAGTTATTAGAAGGTACAAACCAGTAGCTATGGCTATTAGCTCCAGTTCAACACCACCAACCCATCTGACAGCTGGCAAATTTCTGTTCATCAGTAAGTGATTTGCTTCATCATCAAAGCCCCATTGGCAAATTACCAGTGTGGCCCCTGCATCCTGAACAGATCAACGTCAAGTTATTAGAGCATGAAGTTCAAACAACCAAGTACAGGCAATAAACGTCTGGTTCAAAAATAGTACATTGATAATGTGATGATTACACACTATACTATTTCAACAATAATCTAACTTTTTGACAAAAAAAATGTTTAGAAAGTTTTATGCATTAAAAATAAAACTTGGGCCAATTTTGACCCATTTAACCCATTTCCTATTTTACATCTTTTATCAATACACAATTGAACAACGCTTTTATCTTTTTAAAAATGATTTAGGAAGCTTTACACATTAAATATGAACCTTAAGCCACTTTAAACTTGTTCTACTCTACCCTATTGATAGTTAACTTTGTAACAAATCTTTTAAATTGACTCGTGTAGAGCAGCTTCGTTCTAGGAACGTATCCAATGTTACATACCCCCCCCCCACACCAAAAAAAAAAAACATAACCAGGATCAACCCATTCATAAGTAAACAGGTGTAAACTCTTTACATGATATAAATATCAACTTACCTTGCATTTCTGAACCATGTCATCAAAGTACTTCTGTTCTTGCTTCCTCAAAGTTTGAAACTTTTCAACCGTATCGATGTCAACCTTATGCTTGGTCTTGGGCTTTGGTGGCTCAAACGGACAGGTCAAAATAGCAATTTTTGCATCTTCAATATGCTTTGGCATTTGTGGATGACTCATATCTTTATCAACAACAATTCCATAAATAAGTTCTGTATCCTCCAATTTCCCACCAACCTTTCCCTCCACTTTGATCAAATCTAGGTTCACATCTTTTCTCTCTAAATCAGCAACCGCCAAGACGGCTTTTACAGCAATCTCAGCCAAGCTACGCTTGCATCGATTCACACTGAAAGGCAGAGCTCAATTAAAAACTATCAAAAAAAGGAAAACTAACTGCAACTTGCTATTAAAGATTGCTCATTTAAAAAAGTTGTATTGCATGTGTTATAAGCAGACAAGCACTATTGAGTGTTTGGGTGAAGGGAAGTGTTTATATAATTATTTTAGGGTAAAATAAGTTGTTTGTTTTCAATAATGTGAATAAACAGGTTAACAATTCACTCTTTAATTTGCTCTTAAAAAATACAAGTATACCCTTTGCAACCAACGTTAAAACTAGGCTTAAATAGAAACCAGCTTACGATAAAGTACATATTTTAGCAATCAACCTTGTCATAACAATTTTCACATGTTTGTGCTTATGTGAAAAAAACGAACAGAGGCTTTTTTCACATTATACTTAAAATAATTATTATAAAACACATCAAAAGCCATGTGACATATACATTACTAGATAAACACTAAAATGACAAACAAGATATCATCACCAATTTTGAAAAAAGGGTAAAAAATTGACCTTTTACCAGTTGAACATGTCACTCGTCGCTACAACCAGTGATAAAATGTAACTTGGTTGATAAAAATGGGATTACTTTAAACTTGTTAAAATCTGGTAAAAACATAAAATACGTTTCTATTTCATGCAGTTCGCCTTTTCTTGAATAATGATTGTTTCACGAAATACAAAATTACAAGAACTCACATTTTAGAGGATAAGGTGGTCATGCAAGTTTGAACCAACGGCTCAATACTTGTAGCACTGAAATCAAATTTATGGGATATCTTTTCCAAATGATCAAAAGCAATCTTTGAAGCAATTTCAAATCCCTCGGCAACTCGAATGGGATGAATTCCACGTTCCAAAAGCTTCTCTGCTTGTTCTAAAAGTGCACCAGCTGCAACAACTACTCCAGTTGTTCCATCACCAATTTCATAATCTTGACTACGTGACAGTTCAACCATGAGTTTTCCAATTTGGTTGTCAACATCCATTTGCTCCAAAATTGTTGCACCATCATTTGCTGAAAATGAAGTAAATTGTGAGAAAAACAAACATTAAATCCAACTTTTATTAAGCAGAAATCATAAGCCAATTAAAAGAACCTTCTGATACACATGATTCTTTGGTCTTTTAATGTCATAATCCTACAATTCAACCACATCTAACCAAGAACATCTTCTACACATACAGGCCTTTAGAAAATTGAAATAAAACACTAGCATACAAGACTCCATAAATCTATGGGTGCAAACAAGCTGAGATGCTCGCAAGATACTTGAGATCAGGCCATTATAAAACTTGAAACAGGTCAAGCCTCAAATAAAGCTCGTTTAGTTATCGATCCTGGGCCCTAGCCTTGTGTATTTTTCAGATTTACTTCTTTTGGATATTAGTTTCACACTGCACAGCCAAGCTCGAGCCAAGCTTAGACTCCTTCACAAATATTTTTCAAAATATTTATAAATAACTAAAAAACGTATAAAAACTAATTGATAAACAATAAACAAGCCAAGCCCTCACGCACCCAGCTCAAGCTTACAAAAAAAGATTATAACAAACCAAGCTCAAGCTCTAGTAAGTCAAAACAAGCCAAGCTTGGGCTCAGCTCGTTTACAACCTACATAAATCAGTACAATTTCTGCTTAAAAACTTACAAAACCATTCTTCAGTCTCTCAGTAATCACTACTTTACTTTCAAAAGGTTAAATACACATGAAATTCAAAACTTTTAGAGTATCACATTTGATATATCAACTCTGCTACTGTTAAACAAATATAAGCCATTGATTACTAACAAATACCGTTAAGACAGTCTCAGCTTACAGTTTCCAACAATATAAACAATTCCACATGAAAGCTTAACATCAAAAACCAAATCAAGCCCTAACTAATAACTAATCAAAACGACACTGTTCAAACACATAAAACAAAAAACAGATAACGAGTTAGAAATGTATACTGATGCTAAAAAATTTGTTCGATTATATCCTTGTCTTTGTGTTCGGCTAAAGTTATATGAACCAACACGAAACACGCCGTTCACAATAAGCCCTAGCTAACAGTAACATTAAGCGACATCGTTTAAATACATATAGAGTGAACAACACAAACACGTACAGAGAATCCGAGACACCACAACGCTGGCTCGTTTATTATCTAATCTTTTTGTTTATAAACTTTATATATCCACAATTATACATTTTATATATAGCATACATAATACACATACTATTAATTGTTTTAATCATAATTTTATATAAAACTATAACTATTTATACAAATATACATTTCATAAACTATATAAAAAGCTCGTTTAGACTCATGAGCCGGCTCAAACTTGATATGTTAAACTCGGGCTCAGGCTCTATAAGTAGGGGTTCAAACGAGCCAAGCTGCTTGCGCGCTACACAAGATCGGCTCGCTAAAAAGCTCGCACAAACCGATCTTAATCAAGCCCGAGCTCAAGCCTTAAAAGTAAGCTCGGTTAATAAACGAGCCCGGGCTTCACTTATCGAGCTCGAGCCAGCTTGTGAGCCTACACGAGTCTGTCATTTATATTTATGAAAAAACAAATAAAAACAACTAAATAATATATATTATTTTATACATTAAATTATAATAGAAAAAAGTTATATAAACGAGCCGAGCTTGTGCTTTGAAAATAGAGCTCGAAATGAGCTCGGCTCGGCTCATTTCGAGCATATTATTCGATCCAAAACCTAACACCTAAAACCTAACATATAAAACCAGATCAAAACCCTAACTAATAATAATAATAATAATAATAAACCAAAACGACATCGTATAATTAAAATCGAATACATACTGATAGTAATATCTCCGTCGGGACTCTGAAGCATCTTATCCATGCCTTTGGGTCCGAGTGACGTACGGAGGATCCGAGAGACGGCCACACCGGCGGCAATATTAGCCTTCTGAGCGTCTAGTCCGCGTAACCTGCTCTTGCTTTCCTGTTCTCGTAGTATTATGAACGGACGTCCGTACTCGTCGAACGCTAACGCCATTGTTGCTGAGATCCAAACACAGTGAGACTGTGTGTGTGTGTGTGTGTGTGTGTGTGTGGTGTTTCTTGAGTATGCTGGTGGTTTTGTTTAGATTAGCCCTAATGTTATTATATAGGTCCGGTGTGTAAACGGGTCGGGTTATGCACAAACCAGTTTAAAATTCAAAAATCGGTTTAGGTTGAAACCGGCTCGGGTATGGTTAACAAAAGTTAAAAGAGGTTTATGATTGGTTTCGATTCGGGTTACGATCGGTTTCGGTTCGCGTTTTAGGTCAGTTTAGTTAAAATTAACTAGTTTATATAGGTCGGGTGTGTGTAAACGGGTCGGGTCGGGTCGTTTATTAGGTTCAAGTAGAGTTGCACAAACCGGTTTGGGTTTGAACCGGTTGGGTTTAGTCAACAAAAGTTAGAACCACTTTATGATCGGTTTTGGTTCGGGTTGAAACCGATTTCTTGGCCAAGTTACGATTGGCTTCGGTTCAGGTTTTGACTGGTTTTGGTGAGACTGTGTGTGTTCTAGAGTATGTTGTTGCTGAGATCCAAACACAGTGAGATTGTGTGTGTTCTAGAGTATGCTGGTGGTTTGGTTTTGATTTGCCCTAATGGTATTATATAGGTCCGGTGTGTGGGTAAACGGGTCGGGTCGGGTCGGGTATTAAGCTCAACCATATTAATTAATTGATTTTTTAATTATTTATTTTTTTAAACGGCTAACAAATTGTTTAAATGGAGTGCTCGCTAATTTCATATATCAAGATATACTCGGTTTTCATAGGGGCTCAACACAAAAAAATATAGGCTTTGAGTCAACTGACACGACCCGTTTACTTAAACGGGTCAACCCGAACCCGACATGTTAAAAAGCTGATTGACCTGTTAACCCGTTTAGGAATTTTAGTGAATATTATATTTTGATTTTAGATAAAAGAAGTTTTAAATTTTACAAGTTAAATACTTTGAATTTTAATCTTTTATTGAGTAAAATACCAAAATTGTCCTTGATGTTTGGTCAATTATACGAATTTCCTCCAATTTTTTTTTTTTTTTTTGTGTAACTAGACCATCAAAGTTTCTCACTTATTGCCAACTACGTCCACATTGTTAACTCTGTTAATTTCCATCATTAACTCAAAGATAAAACCGTCATTTTTAATTGTTAATTGATTTTAATTCTTTTTAACATACCCTCGGCCTTAGTAATTTAAGCCTTTTAAGACGTATTAAAACTCATGGCCTTACATATGCTACCACTGTGCATTCTTCCACGCATTTCCTGACAACCTTTCTCCCGCACGTACATAATAACCAATTTATTAGAACATATAATCAAACCATGATGGGTTTAATGACCATACTTAACGAGATTAATGAATTCGGGTTTAATTGCAAGTAAATTAAACCATAGGAAGAAAATTGCAAATTTGAAACCACTGGACTAAACCCGCAGAATATTTGGAACAACTACAGGGACAAGGACCGCAGTTCACTGGAATAATTATTACAATAAAATAAGAGTGAAAAGACATGTATACCTCTGACTTAACAATTAAATTTAACGGGGTTGGTAATTTGGATGTAATTGCCAGTAACTGAGAAACGTGGATGATCCATATGCAAAAAATAAACTTTTTGACTAAATTCGCATTATTTGCCAAAATATAAAGACGAAAATGACACTTTAATAAATTACTTAAACTATGTTTCTTAATAAAGCAAGCCTTTAATAAAGCAAGCCTTTTCTTTGGGTCAAAATAAAAAACAATAGAACAAATACTTTTAATAATAACACTAGACCAATTCAAGATATTAATTACTCTTCCTTAGAGTTTATTTACTAGTTTGTTCTTCGGTCACTGTAGGTTCCCAGCCGGATCTACACAGGAATATCTCGTAACACGAGGGTGCGGAATCCCCACGTAATACGATACGAGCGTAAGATATCTAATACGTTGAGACGATACACAAACACACGTTACAATACTAATAAACACGTTTGTATTGCAACCCTTCAACACGTGATCTCAATTATCACTTACACGTTCTGAAAAAACTTAACAAAAACAAAGCCGAAGTTAGGATATATAATCCTCGACAACTTCGCCTAACAGACTAGGCAAAGTTGTCATAACTTCGCTTGCCACCAAGTTCGCCTACATCCCAGGCGAATTTATGTAAAACAATATTCTAAACCAAAACAAACAATCTAACACGATTACAGACACATACGAAACACTAGATACTGAACTACTGACATTATGCACCAACAGACTCCCCCTTGGCAGTAGCTTCATATCTCTATCTTCATTCTCGTGTCTCGTAATCCCAAAATCTCGTGTCACCGGTCTTCAAGCATGAACGCCCTGTCTTACACAGACAGAGACCACCCTCTGGTACTTCTTAGCTTCATCTTTCCACGCAGGAATGTAGAATATCTTCTTATCGTTTAGTACCTGCAAATCAGCTTGAGACATATTTACCAAGTGCATGGGATCATACACTCTTAGAATCTCCTGTTCGTCCTCATCTTCCATAAATGCTTCAGCCGTTTGACTATCAACGTAACACCACTTGAGATTCTTTAAGACATCCTTGGGCATCGTCTTCATCGGCACTTCTTTCAAACACCGAACTGGCTTATATTTCATCACCATCCAAGGTTTGCCATCAGCTCGCATTCCTCTTTCCTTATCTTCAACTAACTTCCCTTTCTGCGGCTTTAACAATTCAAACTTCTTTTCTTTCACACTTTCTTTCCACACAATCTTCCCAATTATTCTGGCCATATTGTCATCACTTCTGTTAATCAATCTCAATCTAGCTAAATCCTTCACCTCACACTTAGGCAAGGTATTGAGAGATCTCAACGTCCTCTTAAAATACTGAATCCCATCAAAACGTTTAATCACAAATAACTTCAACTGCTCATCATACAGCCAGAAAATAATACCCTTCTTCGACTCAGCATACCCTTTGATATTGTAACTCTTTTTGAACATGGTTGGAACCGCTGGCTTCTTTGTCTTTACAAACCACTGAGCGTAGCCTTCTTTCCATCTCAGCTGCTCTTCCCACTCAGACTCATCTGACACATCCATATCTTGACTTACATTTACCTTATCAACGTCTGGAATATCATGTTCTACACTGTCATCCACAATCTCTCCCTCTTCAATCTCACTATCAATCACAATCTGTTCTCCTATCTTTTCAATCTCCTCAATAGTTAACACATCTTCATCACCCACATCATCATCACCCAACATTTCCTCATCATCCACAACCACGACATCTTCACCACCTGATCCACCTGCCATACCAGTTGACTCCCCCTGAGATGTGGAAGTCCCAAGAGTTTGTTCAGTTCTTGGCAACTCACCACCTGCACCTTCCGATGCATTGGGATCATCGTCTCTATCATGACTCTTCTTTGTTCTCAACTCGTCGCCCTTGCAGCTCGTCTCCCCCTGAGATGCTAAGAACTGTTTTAGAGCATCAAAAAGTTTACCGTGCTCAACAAGGAGGGACGATTGGATCTGATTTTCTGCTACAAGGCGCTGGATGGCTTGAGTCTGGATTAGATTGATTCTTGATTGTTCAGCAACCACCCTTTCAAGAGCCGCTATCCTTTCAGAATCAGACAAGGTAGCATCAAAATCAAAACGCATGTGAGAAACGTCTTGAGCATAAGGTGGAGGTATTCCCAAACTGGCTGGAGTATCAGAAGCAGGCTGAATAGTAACCGCGGGTGGTATAGTGACAGATAACCCCGCAGTAGCAACCAACGTTGACTCGACAAATCTTGCAACAACCTCCGATGGAGTAACAGTAGGAGGTGGCAAGGAAACTATCTCTGGAGCCGAAAACTGAAACGTGGTTGGTGGAATACCAAATGATGATGATGTTGTCACCACGGGAACACTGGAGGTGATCGGTACTGTTACAGTCATCGAAGTAGGAACTATAGACATACCAGATAACGAGGGTGGAGAGAAACGAACCACCCTTGAGCTTTCACCAGCTCCCGAACCCTCACCAGCTCTGACCTTCCTCGATCTTCGTATCAACTTGTCTAACTCCTCCTCATAGTCAGATTCACTGTCATCCGAGTCTCTCTTTCTCTTGCCATGTATTCTTTCTTGTCTGACCAGAATCTGTTGTGCTTCAGCGATATCATCAGTGGAGGAGTCAGAATCAGTTCTCTCAGAATCTGCTACAGACGTAGCTACCATCGAAACATTCACACCAGAAGCCTCAGCTACTAGGGCTTGAACCTCTGCAGCTGGATCAATTTGCTCCATATCAAAGAACCCTTGGCCACCAAAAGCAGCTTCAAGATCTACCTGTTCCTCCGGAGCTGCAACAGGATCAACAGGCAATGCTTGTTGTACCATAGGTGGTGGTTGATGAACATCAGCCTGTTGCGGTGCCGGGTCTCGAAATTCATCTCCAAGAGGAGCAATATAAGCAGGGTTCACCAAATAACCAAACAATGGAGTGTGTCGCCGACGAAGCTCTGGTTTGCTACGAGCGCTTGACGACCTACATTGCGCAAAGATCCTCTTGCTTACACTCTCAACATAACGGATGGGACGTCGTTGAGGTAGCTAGGGGCTACATGATTTAAAATCATCTGTAAAAATCTCGGGTACATTAAAAATCTTTCACGAGCGATCGCGCGTCTCTGACGATCGATTTCATAAAACACCATTTGACTGAAGTTGTAGGGCTTGTTGTAAGTCAGGGCTGTCATAGCAGATTGCATCGTTGCTCCCATACCGTCAGTACCAACTTTACGACCTGACATGCACACAATCATCACGTGCATCAGAAAACGCCACTGATCCAGTAAGAATCCCTTTCGTCTTTGAGTGTCACCCAATGGACCCGAATAGCCCAGCGTAGAAACGCACAATCTCTGAATGTAGCCGGAAAATCTGTTGGATCATCTGTAGTTTCAGACCCGAATTGCAAAGCGGCCCTTATTTGATTTGCCGAGAATTGTACAACCTGATTGTTTACTGTAGCGCGCATAACCGGAGGATCAACTCTACAGTCATATTCTACCGTTCGCCAGAAATCTTTAATATTCGGTAGAGAGACGGGGAGAGTTGTAGTGATGGCGTGAAAAATGCGTGAGCGAACGAGGAAGGAGATGATCTCGCGATAATCGTCGACACCACTAGCATCCGGATCCAAAGTGATATACATGTTGTGACCCGGAAAGAACTGTCGGTTGTTGTCACCACCTTCGTCACCACCAGCACCACCAGCTCCTGCTACATCAGCCATATCTGCACAACAAACGATCTAAGTTAGAATATCGACAAAGCAGATCATAACTTCGCCTGTTACCATGAGCGAAGTTATGATAACATCTTATGTGCAGGCGAAGTTATCCATATGGCAAAGTTGAGTACAACTTCGCCTTAACCTTAACTTCGCCTGATAACAACTTAGAACTTTTAAATAATATTAAGCAGCAGGCGAAGTTAAACCTTAGGCGAAGTTGAGTATAACTTCGCCTAACCCTAACTTCGCCTGAGAACAACCAGACTAAATAATTAATTTAAAAATGAGCAGGCGAAGTTGTGCCTAGGGCGAAGTTGAGAACAACTTCGCCTAAACCTAACTTCGCCTGAATCTGAGACGGCGTAAATTATTATCCGATCAAGGTTTTGTTTGGTGTTTCTGAGAAGAACACATGAGAAGATAGTAATATCAAGACCTAGAAGATTAAATGGGTTACGAACACATTAGAAACATGAAGTTTATCGGGTGTTTAAAGGGTTGCATGAACTAAGTTACGAATCGGACCAAATAGGCTTCTAATTAACACCATTAATATGAAATACAGATTAAACCGATCCTACCCACCTTTAACACGGACAAGAAATTGATAAAAAAGAGTTCGATTCAAGGATCAAGTTCGCCGAGGTTGGTTGTTTGGTTATAAGTTCGCTGGGGTTTGAAAGTTTTTAAAGAGTTTGACCAAGTTGACCCCTTATATAGGTTTGAAAATACTCAGGCTTCGCTTACCCTTAACTTCGCCCCTGAACGACTTCGCCCTTATACTTTACCAGTAACTTCGCCTATTTTATTTACAAAACAGGCCCTTATAATTTGATCAAAATGCAACTGTCTATTAAAATTCTCCGTTAAAGGTTTAAACTTTACGATCAAAGAACCAAGTAACCAAGTTTTAAACCATAAAACAAAATATGCAATGAAAATTTTAGTAATTAAATAAACGGGATCAAATTTCAGTCTTGACGAGAACCTGCATGTTTTAGAAAAGATCCGAACAGGAATCATACTAATTAAGTGACTGTCACATAGATCCATGTTCAGCGGTATTATGACATAAAGAAACAGGTTGTAAGCAGGTATAAAACTTAGTATGATTTTCATCGCTTCTGTGATACGGATTAGGTTCAATTAAGCTCAAAATTTAGATGGACATCACATGAGAGATTGTGATGCCTCCTATCTATTCTCAAAGCGTATTTGGCTTTCCCCAAGCCACCTCGAGTTGACCTCGACCCGTAGTGTCTGATTAAACAGTAAGTACATATTGATAATTAGAGTCTTCTTCCCGTTCTCTTTCTTGCCTCTTGATTGATATTTGTAACAACATAAGCTTAAGAAGGCTTAACAACATTTTTTTTAAAATAAAGATATTAATACAGCTTCAAATAGTAGACGACTGCAAGTCCCGAATCTGGATCACTGCAGGTACTTGACACACCATCTTCTCGGGAATCAGAACACTCGCGGGCTCGTGTATGACTGGGTAATCACTTTTCTGCCTATCATTCGGAAAGATGTATATGGAGACATGCACAACTCAGAATGATTCTCCACATTAAATCGAGGAGATTTAGTTTGTATCACATCTACTTTTACGCACCATATAAAGCTACCATAACTTACAATGGCTGTTCTAGAGTCTTTTAGGCCTAATAACTTCACCAGTTAGGCACACATAAATAGGTTTTCTATCACTTTCCAAGGTTGGATCAATTTTCTTTTAAACATTGTGTTGAAACTTCTTACGAAGTTATAGACTTGAAAAATTATATCATCTCCCATAAAAAAAAATTTTAATTCTATCGCCCCGATCAAGTCAAAGTCTTCAGGTAAACGGCTATCCTGAAGATCCAATGGATCAGCTGGACCGACCACATACGAGTATGTGTCCTTTTAACTAAGTATGAACGACGATTTTTTAGCGAAAGAATAAAAACCCATCAAAACCGCCCCGGTCACTTTCAGTCATCTGGTTAATGGCTATCCTCATAATCTACTAGTAGAAGTAAGGACCAAACATATCCGAAGATATGTACTTCAAACTGAAGCAACCGACATAATTCTAAGAGATAGTGATGTTTTTTTTTCTTTTTAATAAAAACGAAAAACAAGGTTACTCGGGATTGATCATCCCATTCAGCTCAACAAGATTTTGAAAACGGGTTCGGTCAAACGCTTTAGTAAAAAGATCGGCGAAATTATCCAAAGAATCAACCTTTTCAAGCACAATTAATTTCTTCTCAGCACAATCCCGTATAAAATGATGACGAATGTCAATATGTTTAGTTTTGCTGTGTTTGATGGGATTGTTAGTTACTGAGATTGCAGCAGTGTTATCAATGCAAATAGGAGTTTGAGTGAAATTCAGACCGTAATCGCGCAATTGCTGTTGTATCCAAAGAACCTGGGAGCAGCAGTTTGATGCTGCCATGTACTCTGCTTCACATGTGGAAATGGCTACTGAGGTCTGCTTCTTGCACTGCCACGACACCAATCTTCCTTCAGAAACTGACATCTACCGGTTGTTGACTTCCTGTTCTGATTGCAACCTACATAGTCAGAATCCGTGTAAGCTACCAAATCCAGTTCTCCCCCTTTCGTGTACCACAATCCCAACTTAGGCTTGCCCTTGAGATACTGCAATATTCTCTTTACTCCCTTCATGTGAGATTCCTTCGGGCTTGTCTGAAAACGAGCACAAAGACAAACTGCAAACATAATATCAGGTCTAGATGCAGTTAAATACATTAAAGAACCTATGATTGCTCGATATTGGGTGGGATCAACGTCTTCATCACTGTCAGAATCAGCACCCAGTTTGTGGTTGACGCAAACCGGAGTATCAAATGGAGTGCTATCGTCCATCTTGAAGCGTTTGAGCACATCATGGACATATTTTGTTTGATGATAAACATCCCATCTTTCTTCTGATCTACCTGCAATCCCAAAAAGAAAGTTAATTCGCCCATGGCGCTCATTTCAAACCTCTTTTTCATGACTGCTTCAAATTCCTGACACATGGCGACTTTTGATGCAGCAAAAATGATGTCGTCCACATAGACTTGCACTAGTAGAAAATCTCCCCCTTTTCTCTTGACAAACAGTGTGCTGTCGATCTTTCCTCTTTCGAACCCATTCTCAAGCAAATAATCGGACAAGGTTGCGTACCAGGCACGAGGTGCCTGATGTAGCCCATATAAAGCTTTACTCAGTTTGTACACATGATCAGGAAAATCTGGGTCAGGGAAACCCGGAGGTTGTTCAACGTACACCACCTTATCGACTTTACCATTAAGAAAGGCACTTTTCACATCTAACTAGAACACTTTCATCTCTTTGTGTGCATCAAATGCTAAAAATAGTCGAATTGCCTCCAATCTCGCCACAGGAGCAAACACTTCGTTGTAGTCGATTCCTTCTTGCTGATTAAACCCTTTTACTACCAGCCTTGCCTTGTTCCGTATGATTATCCCTTTCTCATCTCTCTTACATTTAAAAACCCACTTTGTGACGATAGCAATGACATTCCGTGGTTTTTCAACTAATTTCCATACTTCCATCTTCTCAAACTGTGCTAATTTTTCTTGCATGGCCTCAACCCATGAGCTATCCTTTAGAGCCATTTGATAATTCTTGGTTCAATCTGGCTGATGAAGCAGGTGTACAAGCATTCATTTATGATACCTGTGTCTTTAATGCTTGCGTAAACACATGTGTGTTCATCCAAACTTCTTCTTGTTTGAACACCGTCAGACAGATTACCTATCACATTCTCCAAATGGTGATTTTTGTGAACTCAAGTAGTCTGAACTGGACCGACTTCCAGATTGTTTTCTAAATTCGAAGAGAGATCATCAGAGGGTGATTGATGTTGAGAGTGAAATGGGTTGTAGAATTCTTCTTCAGTAGATGCAGCAGGAGTATCAACGGCACTTGACGAGGAAGGTTGACTTTCATCGTATCGCGGACGTTGCACAAAATTTTCTTCCTCGTCATACAGAATCTGTGAAGCAATTTTCTCATCAACTTCTGCAAAATCCAAGTAAGGCATATTAAAAGATTTGAACAGTTTATCATAGTCGAAAGCTTCAGCGGGTCCCATGCTAGGCTTTGGTGATTTGTAACTCGTAATGTCAGTGTTACATACCACCTCAACCTTGTTGTTCGATAAATTAAAGACTCTTCTGTTGGGAGTCCCAACAACATATCCAACTAAATACCTTCGTCGGCTTTTTCACCAAATTTTGAGTTTGTCTTTAATATCGTACATGGGGACCCTAAAGGTTCAAGAACATTCAAGTTTGGCTTTCTACCATGCATGAGTTCATAACAAGTTTTATTTAATCTTTTAACAGTTAAAACACGATTAAGGATATAACAGGCTGTGGCAACAGCTTCAGCCCAAAACACCACGGGAAGTTTAGCATCTGCCAGCATGGTTCTGGCTCCTTCGATTAACGTTCTATTCTTCCTCTCAGCTACCCCATTTTGTTGCGGAGTATACGGGGCGCTGTACTGATGTTCTATCCCTTTCTGTAAGCAGAACATCTCCATCTGGTAGTTCTTGAATTCTGTACCATTATCACTCCTGATGTACTTAACTTTTCTCCCAACAACATTTTCAACCTTGGTAATCAAGTTAATTACCAACTGAACTGTCTCATCTTTTGCCTTCAGAAAGTATACCCAAGAGTATCGAGAGTAATCATCAGTTACAACCAAGCAGTATGACGTTCCACCTAGACTCTTTACATTCACGGGACCAAAGAGATCCATGTGAAGTAGGTCTAGGGTACTGACAATTGAGTTAACCTTCTTGGAGTGATGAGGTTTTTTGTGTTGCTTTCCCTTCTTGCACGACACGCATTGATCTTCAAAGTTGAAATTCTTCAAGGGAACCCCAAGCACCAGCCCATTCTTGACAATGTAATTCATTTTACGAAGATGTATATGTCCCATTCTTCGATGCCATAACTCTGACTCAGACTCAGTTGCCTTTGACAGAAGACATGATTCTTCTGTTGTCATCTCAGTTGACCTCATATCCATTACATACGTGTTCTTTTCTCTTGGAGCTCTCATCACCACCCAGGCCTCTGGTATCTTGAAACCAGGATAAAGAACGATTGCCTCATTTTTAGTAAAATGCACCGTGTATTCTTTGTCACAAATCTGAGACACACTCAACAAGTTATGCTTTAACTTTTCCACATAATTCACCTTCTCTAACTTCATTTTTCCATTTGTCACCGTTCTTATACCACTGATTCTACCTCCACTCTCTCCAGCGAAACTAACCCTTCCTCATTGAACAGATTTCCAGTCACGTAACAAATTCTTGTTACCAGTCATGTGCCGGGAACAGCCACTGTCAACAACCCACAGATTGTTTACAGCTCTGTTTGACTGTTCTTGCACAATTAAAGAAATAGATTAAAATCTGGGGACCCAAGACCTACTGGTCTTGGGTCGATTAAATCTGTTGACCGGCATCCAGTACATTGGTTGCCCAAAGTCAGTTTGAGGATGATTTATGTAAATTCTGAAAGGAAACCTTCTCGAGGATTGACTATGAGGCCATCCATACCTTAGTGAATTAACTGAATTATTATTTTTGGTTTGATAGTTAACTGGGAAAAAATGAGACCGATTTCTTTGAAATCTTGGATTAGTCCAAGGTCTCAAATTTGGTGTGTACGCCTTCTTACCAGTATTATAATTAATATACGTTTTATTCTCAGTTTTCGGAGGCCTCATACCTCTAGATTTTCTCTGGTTTAGAGGACAATCATCAATAAGGTGTCCTACTTGATTGCATCTGAAACAACTTCTGTTTTCAACTTTCGTCTCAACAGTTGTTGAAGATGTCGAGGTTGCATTACTACCCGTTTGTCTAACTTATGGTGGGACAAACGGATTTAGGGAAGAATTCTTTTCATTTGGCTTATATTCCTCCCCACGTTTTAGTAACACTACCTCTTCTTTTATTTCACCCGATTCGGATGACTTGTCCGAATTTGATGAGACAGAGCTAGGGACAGAAATCTCAACCTTAGAAATTGACTTACTTGTTTCGCTCTTATTAGCTTCAGGTTCTTTAGTCGAAATTTTGACTGGAACTGTCTGACTAATCTCAATATCAGCAGATTTCTGATTACTAGGATTATAAGTATAGTTATTGTTATACGGTGGTGGAACTTCAGAAAATCCAATTCCCCCTTTATTAACCGGGGAACGTTGAACACTTATGACGTGATCTAGCATTGCAAATGAATTTCTAAATTGTTCAATTTTTCTGTTTAGTTCCACCACTTTTACCTGATAATCAGCTATCTGTTTATCCTTTTCAGCAATTAGTTTGGTTTTTTCTTCTAACACTTCATAACTAAGATCAATTACTTGTATTTTATCAGCTAAACTGGCTTTAAGACTTCTGATATCCTTTTCACTAGCTTTTATTTTTACCGAGTAACTGTTTTCTCTAGTTTTAGTATAGTGATGATCTTCTTTTAACGTTTTAAATTGTGCGTCCAAACTAACAAACTGATCAGTTATTGTTTTCAATTGCTCAGACAGATTTTCACATTGCACACAATGAAGTTCAGAACTTACCTCAGAGAGCTGATCGTTCACTTCTGCCATATATGCTTGATTTTCTCCCGTCTCCCTCTCACTTCCTCCAGTTTCGATATTTACCAAATTAGCCTGTTCGAACACTTCCTCAACTTGTATATTCCATTTGTATCCACCATTCTGTCTAGATACCATAGCCATATTCTCACTACCTCCCCCATTCTGTTGTGCAGGCCTGTTCTGACTTCGTTCGACTCTCTCATTTGTACATTCCTTAGCAAAGTGACCATTTTGTTGACAGTTGTAACATCGAACCTTTGATTTATCAAACCCTGGTCTTTCTCCAACGAACTTTCTACCCGTTTTCTTCATGAATCTCTTTACCCTTCTTACTATCACAGCCATCTGCCACTGCAGATCCATCTCTTCCAAATCATCAGCATCGATCTGATCATAGTCTTCATCCAAAGTTGTAGGGTCGACTATTTTACCTTTGATGTAGTTCTCATAAGATGCAATGAAGGATGCATAGAGAGCAAACTGCTGTTCAGCTGATTTAACACTCATGGGCATCTGTGAGTAGTTGTAGCTCGGAACATTTGACGAGAAATTACCAGTTGTGGCTAGAGGTTTTGAAGGATTACTACCTCCAGCTACGAAACATACGCCGCCATCCATATTGAGAATCACATGACCATCTCGAGTTGAGTTGGAGTTTGATTCTCCCTTTGAGTAGTAGGCAGAGGATTCTGATTTTGAACTTGAACTTGGAGTGACTTTCGCACCATACATTCCCGGATCCTGAACCTGATCAGTTGGTGTCTCCTTCCGTACCATGTTAAGTTCAAAATTTCGTAACTTATTGACTGCTGTTTCCAAATCAATATTGGCAAAGTCTTTATCCTCTCTCATCAGAACCGTGTACATTTCCCATTTCGGTGGAAGAGCATCAAGAAGTTTCTCTACTATCTCTTCTTCCTTGTATTTAATAGAGTAATTACTAAGTTCGGTCATCAAGTGATAATATCTTGTGATGATATCGTCAAGTGATTCATTTTTCAAATACTTGAATACAGAGAATTGGGTTTTTAGCAGCTTTGTCTTGGAAGCACGTATCCCCACATTACTTTCATATCGATTTTCTAATGCTTCCCATAGCTCTCTAGCGGTTTTGTACTTCTTGAAGGTATGAAGAATCTCTTGTGGAAGAGCCATTGTTATTGCTGCATGAGCTTTACTTTCTGCCTCATACATTTTCTTTTCCTCCTCTTCCATCTTATTGTACTTCTTAATTTGTTCACGACCTTCAAACAAGGATGTAGGTGGAATGTATCCATCTTGAATGCAGACCCACATCTTAGCATCTTGATACTTCACATATTGTTCAAACCGATCTTTCCATGCAACGAAATCGGTACCCTTAAGCATTTTTGGAGATTTGGTTGCTGAACCGGCTTCAACCTCCATTTTTACCAGTTCTGTAATGTTTTTAGAAGTCATAGTTGAAAGAAATACGACTCAAAATACAAAGAAAGTATATTATTATTTTTTTTTATTTTGAACAGTGATCAGATGGCGAAGTTGTGCTTAACTTCGCTTGCTTAACTTCGCTGCTTCCTATCTTCGCTTGACCTTAACTTCGCTTGCACTAACTTCGCTTGACCTTATAAGTTCGCTTGTACTTAACTTCGCTTATACTATAACTTCGCTTAAACCCTACGAAAGACGACGGCAACTTCGCCTGATGAACACAAGTTTTTGCAGGTTTTAGTTGGACGTATTGCGAGGTATGCGAAGGTGTATTGGGTTATATTTGATGGTGGGAGAAGGGCAAGACACAAAAACTAGGTATTTCAACGTAAACTCGTTCCGCGAATAGTCGAACTGAACGATCTTAACACCCGTGTGATAATCCTGAACCACACAATCACGAGCAAATGCTCTGATACCAATTGTAAGTTCACAGCCGGATCTACACAGGAATATCTCGTAACACGAGGGTGCGGAATCCCCACGTAATACGATACGAGCGTAAGATATCTAATACGTTGAGACGATACACAAACACGCGTTACAATACTAATAAACACATTTGTATTGCAACCCTTCAACACGTGATCTCAATTATCACTTACACGTTCTGAAAAAAACTTAACAAAAACAAAGCCGAAGTTAGGATATATAATCCTCGACAACTTCGCCTAACAGACTAGGCGAAGTTGTCATAACTTCGCTTGCCACCAAGTTCGCCTACATCCCAGACGAACTTGTGTAAAACAATATTCTAAACCAAAACAAACAATCTAACACGATTACAGACACATACAAAACACTAGATACTAAACTACTGACATTATGCACCAACAGTCACCCATAGATCCTGGTACTTAGCATTGATGCTTTAGTGGCCTGAAACTTGACCGTGTACGAATTCATGCGCGGTTACTGCAATGGTTCATCCTCCATGCCCAGGCCAACTCTCTCCCACTGATATAAAACCAATAACGTGTTTTCAGAACAAAGAAAGCTTACATATTTTGTTAGCAAAGTCACATAACTTAAAAGAGGTCATGGATCTTACATAACACAATGCTCCTATTTTCTTTAACAATATATCCTGCACGGTCAAGTTTTATAGATAGAGTAGTCGTGGTGCATGTGTTAGTACACAACGGAAGAGATTAATTAATATCGAAAAAGTTATGAAAACCAGGTAGCGGTTATTTGAATATTGTGAAAACCAAGTAGCAGTTGCTCGGTTGGCATTGGTTGTTGGACCCTATTATATATATAAATAAATTTGAAATTAGATGTATATAACTTCATATTAACCCGAGTACCCAACCCATTTGATCTCATATGCAAGCTGTGGTGTGTACGATATGTTTGGATTAGTCAACAAACCTTGCAATCACTACACTCAACACCATATGTTGACTAATCCAAACATATCCTTGGGTTCTCCTTCCTTCCACGCCTTCGATAGTTCCTCGTACCTTCAAATAAGTCCAAAAAATGGTTTAAAAACTTAAAACTATACCGACCAAAATGCCGAAGGTCAAGAAAATGTCACCATCTCATTCCCAAAATATCCACTCCTAAATCTCGTCAAATTAGTGGATTGACTACTTGTCCAAAAAAATCTTGTGGAACGCTTAAAAAATCAAGATTTTAAAAGAAAAAACTATATACCCAATAGTTTTATAACGTGTGTGAGGATCTTGTTGGTAGAAAATCCTGTCCGCTGAAACTTTTAAAAGTGTGATGGTTCACGAAATTTAGTGTGGACACTATGCATGCATAAGTCGTCATTTATTACCATTCGATCTGAGTTTCTTCATATGAGATATATACCAATCCAGGTCTATAGGAAGCTGTAAGTAAATTGGTTAGTTATCGTAACGATTTTTATTATCGGTTAACTAGTTAATAACACAACTGAACCGGTACATATTTTTCACTCAAAAACCGGTTATGAACAATAAGTCTAACATATTATTGCCAATAACAGCTTTACTTTATGACCAATAACCGAACCGATATTCCAAAAACTAGTTAACTCGTTAACAAGTATTGGGTGTGCACGGTTTAGTTTGGGTTGGTTTTGGGCTAAAACCAAACTTCTGTGTTTGGACTTTTGAAACGTTAAAACCAATGGCATAGCCAGGATTATATTCCTTCAGGTTTAAAAATTTTCTAGAGATGGACGAGCAATTGTCTATCACTAATATACGCGGTTTATAGTCCAGTCTAGTTAAGTGGTTCGGGCTGAGTCAGATAATAAAATAGAAAAAAATCAAATTATATATAGTTAAAATATGGGTTAGGGTTCGTTGTCAACGTTTCTAAGGGCTCGGTGTAAATGTTTTTTACGGGTTTGATGTCGAAATTTCTAAGGGTGCGATGTCGAAATAGACGAATATATAACACTAAAAGGGATTTGTACGGGTTCAATCAAACATGTTCCCCAAAAGCTGCCTACGCCCTTGGTTAACACCGAACGGTAAGTTAAGTTTTTTCTTGCGAAAACATAAAACCAACCCGTCTATTTTTATTTGTTTCTTTTTTTCGGTTTCATACACACCCAACAACTCTAGATAAAGTACATACCTTGAAGCCTTTAGGGTTAATTAAGGGTACGTTTATAAAGTATTTCACATAGGTACCTCAATCTTCAATTAGTTGCAACTTGTTCATAAAGTAATTTAAAAACTAGGTTTCAAATCACCCCCTTCAAGATCCATTTGCATGTTAGTTAGGTTCATTAGTTACCCGACCAAGCCCTGGTCAAGTTACATACGTCTATACATAATTGTACAACAAGGGTTTACAAAAGTTCGGGGCGTTACAAAAGTTGATGAAATTATGTTGTGGGTTCTTGACTTCTTGTGTGTATGTTTAAGAGAACTTCGCTAAATAGAAATTTTTTTGTGTGTTTTTGAATTATATGTGGTTATATCGATAGTATTATGTAAAATAATCACGCAATATTTATTATAAAGCCTCATTACTGCTTATTTTTCTATTACCTAAAAAAAGAAAAAAAAAATTATTAACGTAAATTGGTTAAAGAAAATAAATTATTAAAGTTCAATGGTCATATAATAACTCTATTAAAGTTAAGGGGTAGAAACGTTATCAAGGTATGGGGTTGTAAGTATAAAACACATTAAAAAGACAAAATCAAAAATTGGAAAACAAAATTAACAAATGTTATGAATACACCATAAGTAGTGACTCTCCACATTCATAACCTCTACTTTTCATTATGTTTGTAATAATGTTATAGCCCTATAAATAGTGGCTCTTGTTATTGTATTAGATACACATATCAATGAATAAGAACTTTTCCCCTTTCTCTACTTCTCACTTTCTCTCTATACTATGATTACATACATATTCTATGTAGCTAATAGGTTGTTGTTTTACAACAACAAATTAGAATTTAGAAGTTTACACCGTTGATAAATTGCAGTCATAGAATTGTGACAATTTAATCTTACAACATTTAGTGCTTGACATTTTCTTTTAGAAAAGAGTTAATGGCCATTTTCGTCCCTGTGGTTTGCTACTTTCGCCACTTCAGTCCAAAATTTGTATTTTTGTCAATTTAGTCCTCATAGTTTTAAATATTAGCCAATTACATCCTATCCGTCTAACGGCATCCAGCTATGCCGTTAGTTTAAGGGTATTTTTGTCTTTCTCCTTTTTATTTTGAGTTATTGGTCATTTTCGTCCTTGTGGTTTGATACTTTTGCCAATTCAGTCCAAAGTTTGAAATTTTGTCAATTTAAGTCAGTTTTTTTCTATAACCCTAGAGAGCATTATCCAAGCCCAAAACAAGTCTGCATTTACTCTGTCGACAGTAGTAATCATACCCCCTCCTCTCGTATTTAGTTTCTAGACGGTTCCTAAACTCTCCCCCATGGTGGAATTCAATGGTAAAGTGATCAAAGCAATTCCGTGAAACCGAATTGTACGGAAAAAACTAAAAATCGTTTCTTTGATGAATGCATAATATTTAGGGTTTAGAGATTAACATATCATAGCGAAAATCTGGGTCGTAATCAACTATTATACATTAATCAACAAAACAATTTTTAGTTTTTTTGTGTATAATTCGATTTCAGGGAATTACCTTGACCACTTTACCATTGAATTCCACCATGGAGAAGATTTTAGGAAATGTCTAGAAACTATATATAAGGGGGGGGGGGGGTATGATTACAGTTGTCAACAGAGTAAATGCATACCAGTATCTGAGGTTGCTCGATGGTTTTGGGCTTGAATTATGCTCTTTAGGGTTATAAACAAAAAACATAAAAAATAAAAAAAACTGAATTAAATTGAACATTAAATTGACAAATTTTCAAACTTTGGACTGAATTGGCAAAGATATCAAACCACAGGGACTAAAATGACCATTAAATCAAAATTAAAAGGAGAAAGACAAAAATACCCTTAAACTAACGGCATAGCTGGATGCCGTTAGACAGATGGGACGTAATTGGCTAAAATTTAAAACTATGAGGACTAAATTGACAAAATTAAAAATTTTGGACTGAAGTGGCGAGCAAACCACAGGGACGAAAATGGCCATTAACTCTTTAGAAAAAATTGATACTATCTTATAAATATATAACTTTTTTTTTCATATATTCATCCCTTCAAGCCATATAAAAATGACATATAAAGGGGCATTATTTTGCAACATTAATCATTAACCTTAATGACGAATGATATTGAAAAATAACGGTTTCAATGGACAAATGTGAGGTCCATTTGTTACACTCTTTATTACACTTTAAACAAAAACTATTTAAAAGAAACACCCGACAACAACAACAGCTGCTACAATTGCGTAAACAGCAGAGGCCTTAAACGATGGAGCATCACCTTCGGCAGGCGCAGCGCCACTAGTTGCGCCACCAGCAGCATCGGGAGATCCAGCATCTCCAGTACTGGCAGCACCAGCAACATCAGCACCAGCACCACCAGCAGAATCCGGTGCCCCAGCTGCTCCCCCTGCTGGGGCTCCTGCACCGTCGCCTGCCGCAGCAGGCGTATCAGCACCGGCCGATACGTATGCCACCATGGCAACGAGGACGAGTGCAAGAACAACAAATCGGTTGATGGCCATCTTATTTTCTTTATTTGAAACAAATGGGATATGTGGTTTTTATTTATATTTTGGTATGATGATTTTGGTGAGATTGAATGAAGTAGAATGTTGGATTAATACAGTAGAAGAAATTTAGAAGTGGTTGTATTGACCGTTAAAGTAGGCAGTTTAATGGTATTTTTGTTTCTTTGTGTTCTAGACCACAAAGATGTTGAATCCAAATATAGATTATTAATCTAAATATAGAATTGTAAATAGATTTTCAACAACTTTATTGTTTGACATACGTCTGTCATTTTTACTCGAAATCCAACCGGAATTTGAAGCCACCCACCAAAATTAGAAAATACCAGGAATACCTTAACCCGATCAAACCGACATGGCAAACCCGTAACCTGAAAAGGACAAAAAAAACCCGAACATTTATTGTCTTTTGTTTATAGATACATTTTGGGTAGGAGTTTTGGTATTTGAAATATTAGGTTTAGAAATTTTTTAACATTATTATATCATATTGCCAAATGCTGCTTGAATTTTGATGCTATTTGGTGAAGGAAAAAAAATTAGTTTTTCTCATTTTACATCTATACCTAAACCGAACTAACCCATACTACTCGACCAACTAGAACATTAAATTGGTCCGAACTAACAAAAATAGGTTGGGTTCAAGTTGACCCGTATAAAATTGGGTTGATCTGTTTACTTGTTTAAGTATTTGAAAAAATATATATATATATATATAATTATATTTTTGTTATTTTTTTGGTTTTCCATTTCTCTTAATATATTGTTACAATTTCCAATTCGATTTCATGAACTTTCAATATTTTCAAAAAGAACAATTCATATTACTCGTGTACTCTATTGACTCTCAATTATAAATATTTTGTTGTTTGAAAAACCTATAAATACTTTTTGATAAATAGGTTAAACAAATCACTTTTGGGTCGACCCAAATTGTGTGCTTAGGTTATGGTTTAAATTTTGACACGAATAATGATATGATCCGGGTTCAATAATATGGGTCGCCAACCCATTATCAAGCCTTAATAAAAACAAATTTTCAGAATTTTGGTATTTTTCTAACACAACTTGAAAACATCCCAAAACCTAAAGTTCTAAGCCATGAGCACTTAATAAACTTAAACTTGAGTTAGAATCCAAGGTTGTTATCTAAACTATATAATTGTGTCTTAATACAAGTTTAAAGGCATGATTAAGCACCTCAATATAGGTAAATCAACTTTTAATAAACCCTTTTATGCAAATAGAACTCTTCATATAGATAATATATTCTAAGTAACGATTTGTGCTAAAAAACGCGTTGTTGCAACCAAACATCAACTCAATTTCTCAACATAATCATGCTCAACAAAAGAAATTTCCGTGGCGTACTTGTCAACTTAACAAATGTCAAAACGAGATCCATGTTTGACAAGTATCGATTCATAAACTTTTTAGTTAAATCTCTCGAGTCGAGTTGTATGTACATGTATCTATGCAAAGACATTATGGAAACCAAAACAATATATGTAATCTTCATATTTTAGTACTAAGTTATACTTGGAAAATACTAGTTTGCAAAAAAAATAAATAAATAAATATATATATAAAATCATACAAACTTGAAGTCCATGCATAATTATAAGTTTCTAACAACGCCGACGCCTAAAGCAATGTAAAGGTCATCATGTACTCGAGTATATGTGATATCCATATTGTCGTGGACAAGGAACGTTGATATGACAACCATATCCTGATTTTAATCACTACTACAGTAGATCCATAATGCATGTTTAAAGTACAAGAAATAAGCATAAATGATAACATATAACGTATCAAAAGATTTGAATAACCATCTCTTCTCTATATCGGCCATAATATGCCACCACGGCCATGAATGGTCAAGAACGACCCGTTATGAATGCTCTAAGAGATATCTATACACACGAAATCTCTCCTATAAATGTGTTCCTAACTACTAACTACCAACTTCGTCGCTTGATATATCACCATACGCATTCACTCTAACCAATCCTACATTGTACTTCTACATAATTGAGCAAAAGAAAATTTAAAAGAACTTATCAATATTTACATGAGCACATTTGACAGGCAATCCATTCAATCTTAAAATAGCTTATTATGCATCAAAAAATTATGAACATATACAAAAATTAATAACATATACAGTAGATAGCTTTAATATGAATATGAATCCACCAAAACTAAATTGAAATGATAAGGATCAACCACATACTTGCCGAGCATAGCTAGAAAGGTGACGAGTAAGCAATTAGCCGTACCGATTGCTAAACTTGGCAAACGAAAAAACCAAGTGATGAAGTTTAACACCATAACTTACAATGATCTAACACAGACAAATATCACATATAAAGCACACTATAACATGCAACTCTTAATAGTAACCAATATTGTTTGCTTTGCAAAAGTAGTATAAAATCACACTATTAAGTAGTAACATCCGACTATTAATTGTAACCAATATTGTTCGCTCTGCCTGTAAGAAACTAACAAGTATATGTTGACTGTCTGGGTACTAGTGTAGATTTTTCAGGAGATCATAGTTATCCCACCTAAACACGTTTAATAGTGGAGTTCTATTCTCCTAAACTCATCCACAACCAATATGCCTCAGACTATAATGATAGTGTTTGAGACGAGTTATACCTTATGACCTAATATATGGACTGGAATAATGAGGGACTCACCTAAAGAGCCGCACACACGACACGCAGTATGCAGAGGTGCACAAAATACCTGATTCCAGACCGACCAGACCCGGTGTACCCAACCCGGAACCGGTTCCTACCCGCGGGTACAACCTAGTATTGGATTTCTCCCCAGAACTGTACCAGGAATCGAAACTGGAAATACCCGGTCAAAACCAGACCCACCCCTACCCAAAAGCCGAAACCGATCAAATGCCCGACTATACCTGGAACCGGTTCCTACCTGACCCGATTTTGACTTTTATTGACCATACCTGGAACCAGTTCCGGTTCCTAAAAATACCCGGTTTGTGCACCTCTAGCCGTATGTAACCACACATTAAATAATCTGAACAGATTAAACCCAAGATTGATCAAGTTCAAAATCTCAATAATATGAGATTCAGTATGAAACCACATAAGACAAGATACATTATGGGAAAATCAAACTCTTTTTGATGCACAAAAGGTTTAGTACAAAAATGTGTGTCATGTTTGATAGTATACTATACTATGTTACAATGTACAGCTAGAAAACAACAACATACAAGCATGCAGAATACTCTTTCGGTTTCAGTCCTTCTAAAACACAGGAGCAACCGAAGAACACGAAGTAGGCCTAAAACTAGATCTACACATTACATCCCCATTTTGGAACCTACCGACAAAACACAGAGCCTAAATGCTACATATTACAACGGTATTTACAACTATAAAACGGGCTGCATACACCCTGTACGAGATTCTAAGAAAACATAAACAGATTTCTAATACAACTGCATGGCAATATGGGGATGATGTTACAACATAAAACATGATATACATCAAAAAACTAATAAAACTAATTTTGGTGCAGACCAGCAGTTGATGAAAAATATAACTTGTCAGCTTCGTCCAGGTCATAATGTTTACCTGAATACGGTTAACGACAAAAGCACCGAAAGTTAACGCATTTCTCTCTCACACACACACAAATAACTACATATGTATCACGGTTTTAACTGTTTTAAGTTGATTTTACCACAATAATTAAAGCATTGAAGTCTGTAGAGATATATCGTATATAATATAATCTACGTCGTGCTTCCAAATGTGCAGAACTTACTTTTATAATCCCAAAAGATTAGCGCCTCCTTTTCCCGTAATCCGCGTCTCGGGACCGGGAACGGTGATGTCGGCGGTCATCTTCAGGCATAGCTCGGGACCGGCTACTGGACCGTGTTGAAGACTGACCTCCACGGTCCCAGTCATCCTCATAACTGGTGTTGCGTTCCTTATGGCGGTGATGGTCACGGTAACTATCTTTTTCTTCTTTGTATTTGTAATCTTTTTCGTACCTATCACGGTCCATCGGATCCCGTTCATCACGGTGCCTTTTTTCAGTGTTTTCTGACCATTCACGATCTTTTTCCAGAGAAGCCGCGTTCGACCGAGTGGCGGTCAACTTTTCATGGCTACCCTCACCACCACCGTACCCGTGTTCCGAATCGCCATCTTCACCTCCATAACTTGACTCTCGAGTTCTTTGACCTTGACCTTGACTTTGACCATGGTCTTCCCCACCCCATCCCATACCCATACCCGTGTCACCCATCATCCCTCGATTAAAAAAAGCTGGGTTCACATGTGGCGCCACCCCAGTTAACCCCATGGGATTAACCCCGGGAAACTGTGGCATCATACCGGGAAAACCGGTTCCTGGAAACCCGCCATACGCCCCACGACCCATATATGTCGGGTCAAACCCAGCACCACCCATCATACCCTGAGGATGCATAAACCCGCCTGGCGGACCACCGAAACCAGGTCCTCCATAGCCACCGCCAGTTGGCCCGTTTCCAAACCCGGGTGTGCTCACATTCTTTGGCCCCATTCCCCCTCTACCTCTCATATTCCCGCCACCCCGGTTCATACCCCCTCGGCCCCAATTACCACGGCCATAATTTCCACCACCTCTTCCTGCCATGTCATTCACCGGTCTTCGCCCTGGTGGTTCCGCCTGAGATTGAACTGGTTGGCTTTGACTTTTATTACTATAAGAAGCACCCATTTGTCTTATACTTTGCGGTGAAGCAAAAGCCACCACACAAGGCCGCCCATTGAACACGTAACCGTTCATCCCATCTTTACAAGCGGCAGCAGCACTCGAATCATAAAAGTCAACTTGGCAATACCCCTTTGACTTTCCACTAGCCCGTTCATCAAAAAACTTTATTTCTTTCACCCTTCCATAATGAGACAAAACATTTTCCAGCTCAGCATCTGTTGTCCACCAGTGTAACTCCCCAACAAAAAGAGTCGTTGCACCATTGTCCACAGGTGGTCTAACTTGATTCCCACCCATCTGATGACCTGGTACTGGAACATCACCTGGACCATGACCCGGATTTAAATTTAACATAGGCCCGTTATCGTTTCCAATGGGCCCTGATATGGGCTCAACCGAAGGTTTTTGGGTCATGTGAAAGCCCATATCGTTACTCACTTCAGGAACGGTTCTTTTTTGAGAAAGATCAACAGTCAACCCTTCTTTCTTCAAGCCAGTGTTTGAATAAACAGTTTCAGATGCAGGCCCGGGTATGTTTTTGTCTCGCGATACCATAGATTCGGGTTGGGCTTCCGGGATATTCGGTTTTTGATCATGGATCTTTCCGTTTCCAATGTTACCAGATGGAAGTGACTCGGCCCGTTGCATTTGTAGGAAATTTTCACCAACATTAACGTCATTATACAAATCATCATATTCATCATCTTCCCCACCAATTTCATCATCTGCAAGTGCAGGAATTGCTCCGTCACCATGATATCGCGTCTTTTGGGACCCACCAAATTCCTCATCTCCATAATCCAATTGTTCCTCAGCCATCTAGTCAACACCTCGTCTTAATTGACGAGTCAACAACAATTTAACTTAACCTGCATGATATAGAAAATGGTCACTAATGTTTCATGATTTATCACTTGCATATCTTAACAAAAAGATATATGAATAACAAATTTATATTATCACTAAGGTGGGATTTTTAGAATTCTAATTGCCTTTTATGATGATAAACTAAACAGTTAGTAAACTGATAATTGATGTCTAGACTCACAACCTAGGAGTTGTAACAATTCACTGATACTAATCTACCATTGGGCCAAAGGTCACTTGGTTCCTATGCTTTAAATCACCTACAAATGACACTTCAATTTGTAACTTGTTTCCATCAGTCATCTCTTTAGTTTGTATAAAATATAAATAGATATATAATAGTTTAAAAACCAACAGATAGAAAATGAGATATTATAGCTAGTAATCAATTCATGAAATATACCTGATAGACGAGCTATGTGCATACTGCTCAAACTATCAAGTACTGTGCATTCGTTGTTTTTATGTTCATTCACATTATAATCTATAGTATGCATCCACATGAAACATAACAGAAATACAGTCAATGCCACACAGAATAAGTTTCATAAATCAAGGAGCCTATTTACCGATTTGAGCTTCAAATCATGATATGTATACATATTTCTTGCAGTTATTGACTCAAGCTTTACTCTGTTTTGTTAGAAACTATCAGAAAATGACCAAATTAAAGTTGCTGCCAGAATCTTAGCATGTGACTTGACACCAGTTTGTTGTGTGCCAAAACCATGTCATGCCACAACATCACTTTCCCCATGTCTCCATGCATCACACCTTTCAATTCTTGTATTTCTTTTGAAAATTGCATATAAAAATTCCAATTCAATTAATCCCTATTAATCGCTAGTCTGTACCCCACCGCCCGACTAGCGCCTAACACTGCTAACAAAATATGCAAAAAAAAAAAAAACTACCTAACAAATATTTCATCACAAACAGATAGATCTAAGATCAATAGAAGTGGTGCAAACGAGCCAACCTGCTCGCGAGCTAGCCCGAGCTTCACATTCCGACCTAGAGCCGGCTTGCGAGCCTAACCAAGCCTATCATTTATATAATATTTTAAAATATACATTTAATAAATATTAATTAATATATACATATATAATGTCATGAAAAAATAGATAAAAATAACTAAATAACATATATTATTTTATACATAAAATTCTAATAGAAAAAGTTATTACAAAACAATTATAATTATATAAAAAATAATAGATAAATAGTAAACGAGCCAAACTCGAGCTTGAAAATCTACTCACAAGCCAAGCTCGAGCTTTGAAAACAGATCTCGAAACTAGCCGAGCTCGAGCATAGACAATAGACACAAAATTCATCTCCATCTAACCTAATTACAAATAACATCAATATTATGATACAAACAAACCTAATCTCCTCAATTCACAACTAACAACAGCTAACATAACGTATAAATTTCTAACGATCAATAATAATAATAATAATAATAATAATAATAATAATAATAATCGGATCGAAGCTCAATCGATGCAAAAAATGGCAATTAAATTAAAAGGATGAATAATAATAATAAGATGTATGTATACCTGTTGTAGGAGATCGGAGTTGATAGAAAATGAATTTGATTAACGAAGAATTGAGATATTTATTTATATGTGTGTGTGTATGTATATATGTATGTATGTATGTATGTATAAAGACAGTGTGTATGTGTGTGTTGGTGTGTTATTGGAAGCAAATTCAGGATCTTATCTTTGTTTCGTTGTAGAGTTTTTTGATAGATGAAACCTAATTTCTTATTTTTCTTGCCCTTTTTGTTTTCTTCATTTTTTTTAACGACTAACTAACGCCGGGTAGTCTGTACGCGGCTCTCATTGGCTAAAGGTAGCCCGAGCCGGCTACTAGTCCGAACGGACGGCGCCCCTAGCGGTCCACTTGTTGAGGGATTCACCGGATAAAACCCGACACCCACGCCTGCCAAACGGCACGACAGCGAGGAGCCGGTAAAACCGGGTGAGATTAGGACTCGAACCCTGGCAAGTCAGGGTCATCCCTCATATCTCCCATATAAGTTGGTGGTAGTGAGGTTTGATCCTCCTACCTCTCACTTGTAAAGCGAGTGCTCTACCATTGAGCCACAACCAACTTATTCTTCATTTTAATAATTGAAAACGTGTTTCATAAAATAAAATAATAATAATAATAATAAATTCACTTTCGAAATATGTTATTTAAATGAGCAATTGTTAGACAGGAAGTTCGTTTATGTTCACTCATTTAATAAATAAACGAACATGAATAAAAGTTTGTGTTCATTTAATTAAAAGAACAAGTGTGGACAAATATTTCGATCGTTCGTTTATGTTCGTGAATCGTTTTTTTTGTGAAACTTCGGATGAATCATCTAACTAATTTTTTATATTTGTTCATTTAAGTGTATTTATTTATATTCTTCACTTAAGTGTATTTATTTATATTCGTTTATGTTTGTTTTGTTCATATATATACATATGTGTTCGTTTATCTTTGTTCGGTTATGTTAATTTATGTTCGTAAACTATTTGTTTCGAACGAACAAACATAAACACGGATATTTGTTTGATTAAGTGTCTGTTTTTGTGTTCGTTGGTTCGTTTAAAAAGCTTAGCCACATCAATGTCACGAACTCGCAATGGGTGAAAAACGTCTCACAAAGAATATGTGTAATGGTTTCACCCATCTAAATAAGTTACAATAAATGGAGAATGGAGTAAGTTTCTTATCTATTAGTAGAGAGAATAAATGCCAACGGGTTTCTATAACTTACTTATTAAAAGGTTCCATGAATAATTAAAAGATATATTTAATTAAATTATTACTCCTAATCACCACTTAACAACATCTTATATTCTTATTATGTTGTGAATTACTTTATCTCACAATCCTAAAATCAACCTCACAACAACATTAATACCCAAAACATCTCAATCGTTGACCATTTCCACTAATCAATAGAATTTGTTAACTTAGAGTTCAAATTTTCCAAGGCATCACACCTATAAATCACAAATGGAACCACCTACAACCAAGTAACAAGTAGTTCTATATGATTTTTAAAAGATGGCATAAATGTTACCAGACACAGTCACTGCTTGTCACGGTCGTGAACAACCATGATGCACGTAAGGCCTTGTCATTATCATGACAAACTCAAAAATTGGAAGTAGATACGCGTTTGCTATGTTTCGGCTAAGATGAAGCAAATTATCCATTTATTCAGAGTAAAGTAAGTCGTTTGCAGTAACTTTAAAAAAAAATGGTTCTTTTCTATATGATCAAGATCATGAGAGAACCTTTCTGAAATTGAGAACTATTTTGGACCACAAAAAATTTAAAAATAAAAAAAATCATAAAATAAAAAAATACACAAAAATCAAAAAAGTTAAAAAACCAAAATTATTATTTTATCATCCCGGTTTCATAAAAAAAAAACTCGGTTTAGCTAAATTATATACACATATGTATACTATATACATATATGTACATTTACATGATTTTTTTGTACACATGTGTATAATTTAAGATAAATGATACTGTACATATGTGTATATTAAGTAACTAAAGATTATATAAAACTATACATATGTGTATAATACGACGTTTTTTTTAATTTTTTTTTATTTTTTTCATTTTTTTTATTTTTTTTAATGAAACCGGAATGAAATATAAGAATTTTGGTGTTTTTACTTTTTTAAAATTTTTATTATTTTTTGTTTTATGATTTTTTTAAAGGTGTTTTTAGTAGTCCAAAATGGTTCTCAAAGTTCTCAAAATGCAAAGGGTTCTCTTAGGATCCTTACCCCTTTTCTATAAGCTAGTTATCTTGCTTATGCGTATAAGCACGAACATAAAACTCATTAAATAAGCAGATCCCAATTCCCAAACACCCACTAAATAGTAACCAACCTAAAAACCTACACAGATAAACTAGAGGTACACAAAATGCTCAGTTCCGGACACGACCCGAAACCAATTCCTACCCGTACCCGACCCGCAGGTACGCCCTGGTATTGGGTTTCTCCCCAGACATGTAACCGGACCCCACCTGGACCCTCTGAAACCAGTTCCACCTTTACCTAGTCAAAACCCGATCAAATACCCGACTATACCCAGAACCGGTTTTTACCCGTTTTCGGTTCCTAAAAATACCCGGTTTGTGCACCTCTAGGATAAGCATGCATAAAACAGCAGAAAACAAGAAAAAAGGACACAAATATGAAAATTACCAAAAAAACATTGATGTCTTGAAGACACCTTTGTCTGATCAACTTATGTCATCTTATAAATATGGTTAAAGAAACAAACATGTTACTGGGCATCCTATAAAACAAAACCTATTTGCTTCTTAAAAAAGAATACAATTAAATTCATTTTTTTTTCTTACAATAAATGAAACATTAATCTAGTGCACACCTAATCTGCGGAATGTACACAAAACATGAAGAGAAAGAAAAAAAAAACGAATCTCGGATCAATACATTCCCTTGAAAACAGGATTTGTTCTGCATATGCTTGCGCCGTATTCCTCATACTCTGCTTTCGTATGGCAAGCCTGTTCATAAAATTGTTAATTATTCAATAAATTTTAAGAATAAAAAGATAAAAAGTGTATACAGGTGGGCCTGGTTCGTCTAGTCCTAAAATGATTTTAACTGGTAATTCCCTGTCTAAAATATAACCGGAAAACAAACAAAAAGAGTGTATGTGTGGGCCCGACCCGTTTCGAACCCGATTATAAATTACCCGTTTGCCCACTACCCAACCCAACCCACTATTGAGTTGTCAAACCATTGTTCTTGCTAAAGTGACAATAAAATGAAGAATACCGTAAGTATTTATCTGATAATTCAAAAAAGAAAAAGATGAAATATTAACAGGTTGGCATGGCCCGTTTTGGCTGTGACTATGAATTACCTGTTTGAGGGCGTCCATGAACCAAAATAACCGACCCGCAATCAAAATAACCAGTTTTTACGGTTCTGTTATAAAAGTCGTTTCGCTTTTCGGTACATTCAAAATCAAAACCGAGCCAGAAAATCGTATTTTCGGAAAAAAACACAAAACCAACCGTCGGTTTTGGGTTGGGTTTAACTTCTTTTATGGAATTTTTGAATTATTAGAGTCGTTATTTTTGAATGTTAATACTTTATAAGAAAATAGTAAATGATGTAGCCCCAAAATTTAAGAACTCTAAATGTATAGCAATCAACTAAACATTAGTTAAGAAAAAAAATTTTAGGCCCAAACTTTCATGCTCAACTTCATTATATTGGGCCAATTTTGTTTTTGGCCCAGCATTTGCAAGCCGAATGGCAAAACCAAATAAAAACCCCAATGTGAAAATCGATGAGTGAAACCAAACGTTTTCAAATTTTTGTTTTTGGTTTGGTTGAGCCCAGAACCAACCCATGCACACCCCTTGATTTGATCCTGTTAGGCTGTTACCCAGCCCGTCTGTCTGTCCATTTTGCCACATTTAGTTACACGCAACTGCACTTTGGTTTTTTTTGTTGCAAATAAACTGTTGTGCTTTGCTAAAATGCAGAGAGTAATTTTAATAAATACCGTAAAAAATTCTGGTGTGGATGCAAGAACCGAGCCTCCAAACCACGCTGCATATCTCTGGATAGGATGACTGACTACATTGAATTCCATTTCAGCAATAGATTCAGGTCCGATTAAGCCGTTAAACGTCCCACTAAAGACCCTAGGAGCATCTCTTTCTAACGCTTCAACAATGGAATGAGCTTCCTTCTTTTTACCATTCACCCTCTTACTCGCATCTCGCAGAAACGACATCCGCTTAAAAGAATTCCAAAACAGAGGATGACGCGGTACCTCTGACACCTTTGGCCTGACAAATGTATGTATCATAAAAAAATGCTAGTATATATATAATAAACTTACTTACAGAAAAATATGAAAATGTTGTACCTTAGCTGAGGTTCAAATTTTACCAATCGAGATATTAAATCCTTGGCTTCTGGAATGTGTTATACCAGGGAGAGATTCACCATGTTGTTGTCGGCCACATTGTTTTCACTTTCACCTAACGAATGTTTTCCTCGAGTCAAAAGAAAGAAGAAAACACAACCTAGATTAAACACATCCATGGCTGGCGTTTGGGGCAAATTAAAAATTTGTTTAGGCGTTCGCCATCCTGGAGTTCCTGAAACTGACATGTAACAAACCAAGTGAAAACATGATCTAAAAATACAAAATCAAACAAGCTAAATATATATTTCTAGTTTACCGGTATCGTCAGATCTTAATGATGTCTCATCCTTAGCAAGGCGCCTGCAAGTACCCACAATAGAAAGTTTGGCAATATCGGTTCCGAATTTATCTATCAACACGTGGGAAGGGTTCAGATCCCCGTAAATAATCCTTCGATCATGCAAGTGTTGAAGGCCATCAACAATGTTCCTACAAAACAAACAAACAACATTAATACATAAATACAAGTACAAACGAAAAATGCCCAACAAACACTTCCATGCATCGATCACTCACTCATAGGGATGGCAATGTGTCGGGTTTAGGTATTCTCAAACCCATACCCGGTTATTAAAGTCCATCCCAAACCTGTCGGGTTTTAATCGGGTAATTACCCGTCGGGTTTCGGGTTTTCCCATCGGTTTTCGGGTTTCCTATCGGGTTTTGATAAAATACCCGTCGGGTATCCCCGGCTCAAAACCCGCCTGGTTTTGACAAAATATATTAATCGATTACAATGATGGTTACCATAAAGATAAAATATCTCAAATAATTAACATAAACAAGTTTCGACAAATAATATATTTGGAATATAGTAAGCTATATCGGGTATATAATCGGGTAATCAGGTATATTAGAAATCCAATACCCGTCCCAAACCCGTGAAAAATTTTAAAACTAATCCCAAACCCGTCCCAATATTTATGCCTGGTTCAGGTTTTCTCATCGGGTTCGGGTTTCATTGCCATCCTTAGTGAGTCACTCACCTCATCAAGCCCAACAAGTAAGGTTTAGGGTATCCGTTTTCCTCCAACAAGTCCGCATAGAGCCATTCGTTCTTCACCAAGTGATGAAAGTCGTAATCACAAAGCGATACCATAGCGTATATAAAACCCTCAGCTTCTTCGATTGCAAACAAAGAAACAATATTCACACAACCTTCCCCCCCCAACGCCCAAGATTTTCATATCCTTGTCTCTTAGCATTGAATTGATCCTCCGACATGCGTTTCACAGCTACCTCACGCGACCGACGTGGGTATGCACCTTGACAAACAACTATTCCATTGCTTCCATGGCCAATTTCTTTATCAAGAAATATTTGGAAAGGAAACCTTATCACTTTCTCCCTGTCTTACTCCTCCATCTGTACAGATTATTAATACGTTAGCAGCATGCATGCATACGTACAAACGAACAAAACATTAAAACCCTAGAAACAAACAATAAATATATATCTAGTGTCGATGATCTAACCTGCAACTCGGATATTATGGATTGCGTGTGAAACAAGGAGAGAAAAAACAATAAAATCCTGATATTTAAATCCAAGAATTGTCGGCTAAGTTATTTGTTAGTTTTCTTTAAATATAAAAATGGATTGGGCCGCCATAAGAGAAAAGGCCCAGTTGATTAAGAATGCCTGACAGAATAGATGTGAAGACAGTCATAATAGATATGTTGGTCGACATAATAGATATGAAGGCTCCGACGGATTAAATTCGTTGGCCGACTGTTTATTAAACTGTCGGACTGGCCGTTTAAAGGTTTTTAAATCGTCGGACCGAGTGTTTAATAAACGGCTGACGTCAAAACTGAACGGCTTTTTTTTAAACGGTAGGGTCAATCTTTTAAGTGTATATGCGTCAAGATATGGTTGGTTTAAAAACGTGTCAGAAAGATCTGTCGGGTGTCAGCTATATTGTGGCGGATCTTACCATTTAGAAACGGGTCATTTTGGGTATTTTTTTTAGTTTGGGGGCTAGTCAAGTAATTGGTCTGGTCAAATGTGAAACGTAAAAGGCCCCAAACGTTAGATGAAGTTGAGTTTTGCATCAATCAGCTCGTATCCTTTTTTGATCAAAAGCCATAAAACATCAGTTTGAAACTCAAAAAAAACTTAACAACGTTAAATGTTTTTCATTGAAAAAAAAATAGTTAAAATGTTGGACCATTAGTAATTTTATAGGTGAAATTATTACTGACCAAATACATAAAAGACTAACAAAGTACACACTATAGATAAGATTACATATTATGTACGATAATTACCACTCTATAATATTACTAATGACTCGTTGGATGAAAATAAAACCGTAAATTCATATATGAGCAACACATTTGAAACAGAGGCAAGGTAGGCTAGGAATGAGCAGATTCGTACCAAGTTTTGTGTTTACGGTACCTATATAGTTTAGTATCAATATTTCCCGAATTTTGCCTTCAATACTGATACTGGTAATACCGGTACCGATTTCATCCATAAAACAGACAATATTCTAGCAACAATTTACTCATGCTGATACAAATCCATCAAAGCTAGTGGCTTGTGGCTATGCTAGCGAGGACCTTGACCTCTTTTGTACTTCTATATATTAATCTCACACCATACAAACGAGTTTGAGATGTGCTTTGGCTCGTTTATGGTACTACACGAGCTTAGACTCTTCATAGTTTTTTTTCTCAAAAATCATAAAAATAATAAACAAAAAACATATTTAAATTATTAATTAAAAATTAATAAACGAGCCAACCGGGTTTTCGTCCCACCATGTGTACCTACTAATAAACAAGCAGAACCCGAACCCGAACTTAAAAAAACAACTCCTTTCCGGTGTTTGTTTCGTTTGACTCTGTTTCTTTAGCAGAGGTTTTACAAATCAAAACCCTAGAATTCGAAGCGGTAGATTTGAAATTGAAATTGAATGGCTTCGAAGCAGCTTCCAATTCTGCAATTCGAAGAGAAGATACTGCACACGGTGGATCAGAATCCGGTTGTGGTGGTCATCGGAGAAACCGGTTCCGGCAAAAGCACTCAACTCTCTCAAATTCTACACCGAAGTGGTTACACTAACTCCGGCGCCATCGCCGTCACTCAGCCTCGCCGTGTCGCCGCCGTATCCGTCTCTAGGTATTATTATTATTAACTATTAATTATTAGTTAATAATTAATAATTAATATAGCTAAATAATATATACTCGAAGTCGGCTGAGCTGAGCCTGTGCTTGACTAGGCTCGAGCTCTACTCATTTCCAGCTCTATTTCTAAAGCTCGAATTCGGCTCGGGAGTTGCTTTTCAGGCTCGAGCTCAGCTCGTCTTCTATTAAATAATTATTATTATTGTTATTTATTAGTATTATTACTGCTATTATTATTAGTATAACTATTATTTGTACTATTATTTGTTTAGTATTATAGTATTATTATTGCTATTATTGTCACCATACCAATTACAGTGCCTGTGTGAATGTGATTTTGAAGTGTAAATGAGCTGAGCTGAGCTGAGCCAAGCCTGTGCTTGACTAGGCTCGAGCTCGGATCATTTAACTTTCAGAGAGATCCAGCTCTACTTGTTTCTAGCTTGAATTCGGCTCGTGAGTTATTTTTCAAGCTTGTGTTCAGCTCGTTTTTTATTTAATAAAGATTTTATAATATATGTATAGTGACTATTAATTTTATATATATATACATACATATATATATAACAAGTATTTGCTATTTTTATCATATTTTTATGTATAATAATAGCTATTCAATTAGTATATCTTAAATATAATATTTTTATAAATAAAGGCTCATGCTCACAAGCCGGCTGGAGCTCAATCAGTGAAACCCGAGCCTGGGATCATTTATTAAACAAGCTTATATTAAGGCTCCGTTCGGATTTTTTCGAGCCAATCTCGAGTAGGTCGTGAACGGCCTGGCTCGTTTACACTCCTAAAGTGATTATTATACAGTTATTATGTTCTATTACTCTTTTTTTTTTTTGTTAAAATTTTGGTTTTTGAATTTACAGGAGGGTTGCACAGGAGCTTGATGTTCGATTGGGTGAAGAAGTTGGTTATGCCATAAGATTCGAGGACAGGACTTCAGAGAAAACTTGTATTAAGTAATAACCGACTTACCTAATTCTTTTGGTATATTTATTATTTGATGCCTACATAGTGAATTGATTTGTTGATTATGTTTTATAAAATTAGGTACCTTACTGATGGAGTGCTTCTTCGTGAAAGTCTTTCTGACCCTGAGCTTAAACAGTATTCAGTGATAATATTGGATGAAGCTCATGAAAGGAGTCTAAACACGTAAGATCTTGTCTTATATTCTGTAACTAAGACTGAACTATATAAAGATAATGCACTAGTATTCATGAAGCATTATATTTTTTTCTTACTTTATGATTATGCTGTTATACCAGTTCATTAGTTATTATTGTCTTGGTGATAGCGTCATTATATTAATTATATGTAGAGTAAATGCCCATGAAACCTTACACCATAAAATTCTTGTAACATTTACAAGGTTAAAAAAGAAGTCATCAGATTATTCACAAATATGCCTTTTTTTGCATGATTAAGTCCCCAATCTACAAAAAATAAGTCTTTCTTTTGCATGATCAAGTCTCTAAACTTTATAGAAAGGACCTTTTTGTTAAGTATATCAGTTTTATTAAGTTTAGGGACTTCATAATGCAAAAGTAAAGTTGAAGACTCAAGAGCTTATGTGTGGATTAAATACATGATATTATGTTTTAGGGATATATTGATGGGGTTGATGAAGCGGTTGATTAAATTGCGTGCCTCCAATTTGAAAGTGTTGATCACTTCAGCTACTCTTGATGGTGAAAAGGTGTCAAAGTTTTTCTCTGATTGCCCGATTCTAAATGTTCCTGGGAAATTGTTTCCTGTAGAAATCTCTTATAGTGCAGAGCAACCGAAAAGTTATATCGAGTCTTCTTTGAGAAAAGCTATTGGTAAGCATACATATCTTTTATCATTCACCATGATCACCATAGTTGTATGATTGATTTTGTGCTCACATTTGCATTTCATATTCAGTAGATAACGTGTTAGGGGTCTGTGGGTTTGCTTATTAAAACAATTTAGCTGCGTATCGTGTTTTTAAAAGCAGATAAGCACTTTTGAGTGTATGAATGAAGAAAAGTGTGAATGACATCCATATACTTTTAGGTAAATTGTAATATAAGTTGTTTTCAATAAGCAGTTTGAAATTGTTTGTTCCAACTGATTATTCTTTGTGGATTCCAAATTACAGTTTTGCTCTTCGAATGAAATGTAACCATATTTGTAAAGTTGTAAGTTGTTTAAATAAGCAATACCAAAGTCCCCTCAAAGTGCATCATTTTTCTGTTGCTTTTTTTTTAAAATAATTTTTTATGTTATATGCTGAAATGCTAAGTTGCTGATTACTATTTTTGGGACTCATGCTGGTAAACTTTTTTTCAGATATACACGTTAATGAACCCGAAGGGGACATTTTGATATTTATGACCGGGCAGGTAATTTATATTTCATGTCTTATAATACCTGCTTTTGCTGTAATAGTTTTTTTCTTACACATTGTTCTTTGCTATTTATATTATCTATTGGAAAGTGATAAGATTTTCTTTAGGATGACATAGAGAAATTGGTATCTAAATTGGAGGAAAAGATTCAAAGCCTTGAGGTAGGATCTTGTTTGGATGCATTGGTCCTCCCGCTTCATGGCTCTTTGCCACCTGAAATGCAGGCATGTGATAAACGTCCCCCTTATTCAATTATTTTTTTTCTTTCTCTGATTTTGATTATTTATTCTTATGTTGGTGACATGTTACTTATTTTCACATTTAGCTAATCTTTTCCTCATTTCTTATACAACCATTTTCGCTATAACTGATGTTGAGTCTTGCTTGTTTCTGCAGGTGCGAGTATTTAGTCCTCCGCCTCCAAATTGTAGGCGTTTTATTGTGGCTACAAATATTGCTGAAACCTCATTGACTGTTGATGGTGTTGTGTAAGTGACTTCATACTTGCAAGTTGCAAGGGAGTTTGTTATTGTGTCAACTTAACAACATATTAAAAACATGGTTTTGATTTAAAATGTTGCTTTATCATTCATAGGTATGTCATCGACTCTGGCTATGTGAAGCAACGGCAATATAATCCATCAAGCGGAATGTATTCCCTCGATGTTGTTCAGATTAGCAGGTAATAACTAATTGTATAGGTTTGACTATTTGACTTAATTTTCATAATTTTTTTAAAGACATTATAGATGTCCACAAATTAAGTATTTAATTTCAAGATAAGTTTAGATGAAATTAGTTATGTTTATTTATAATTCAATCATTATTCTAGACAAACTTTGATTAATATAGAGTACAAATTAGATGACGCATGTCAGTGAATTTTATGTCTATATATTTCATGTTTTGATCATGACGAATACAACAACAAACATAATGCTTTTAGTTTTCTCATGTTTCTACAATATCTAAGCAATCACGCACACGTTTCTTTTTCTTGCATGCTTTTATGATTTAAATTGTATTACTTTCCTGAAAAATCTCATTTTTAATTGACAATCAAAAGTTTAGGAAAAGTGTAGGAAAAACCTTATGGACTTTTGTTGATTTAACACACAATTCCCTGAACTTTATTGCATGGTTATGTCTCTAAACTTTTAAAATTCAACTAAAAGGTCCTTTATATAAAGTTTAGGGACTTGATCATGCAAAAAGGAATATTTGTCCAAACAACAAGGACTTGTGTGCGGTTTTTTAGCTTTTAGCGGAAGCACATAAGGTCCTTTCAACAAATTCTTCATCTTCTTGTTGGTTTGTAACAGTTGATTTTCTTGTAAATAGAGTATTTTCTGAATTTTGTTTGATTATTTAATGGAAGGGTGCAAGCCAACCAACGAGCAGGGCGAGCTGGGAGAACGAGACCCGGGAAGTGCTATCGGTTATACCCATTGGCTGTTTACCATGACGATTTGCTGGATGCTACTGTGCCTGAAATACAACGCTCTTCTCTAGCTGGAAGTGTTCTTTATTTAAAATCACTTGACCTTCCTGATATTGATATTCTTAAATTTGACTTTCTTGATCCACCTTCACGTAAGTTCTTTATTTAAGGTTTTAACGGGACTCTGTTCACTTACACACTTAATATGTCCGATTTTTCCACGAGCTCATAGGATAACCTTTCATGACTTTTGCTGCAGTTGAGTCTTTACAAGATGCTCTTAAGCAACTGTTTTTGATTGATGCCATAGATGAAAATGGTGCCATCACGAGGATAGGAAAAACTATGGCAGGTATTGCATTGTTCTCTTAATTGAAGGCTAATTGTATTATCATGCTAAATTTTTGGGATAAAGCATGTGGACGCCTCCATATTTCTTTTAGTTAATGAGTTTATATGCCACCAAGTTATGCATTTGGTTTAATTTATACCAAATTTGAAAAAAAAAATAGCCGGATGATGAAATGGCCTTTTTAAGTTTTTGAACGTACACAATTTTAACCTATAACATGTTGACACCTCAGTTGTATCTTTTGACTCTTCAATGCATTGTCATCCGAAATATATTTGACCAGAGTCGCTATAAATAAATTCGATACATACTTGGGTGGCCTATAAAGTAGTTTAGATGTATGGGTGGCCTTAATGGATAAAGTTGAATACTCGACTGGCCTTGAGATACATTATCCCTAATCTTAATATGGGAGAAAAAAAACAACAGGGTTGCCAAATTTGTTTTATTTCATTATGACTGTGTACGTTGATTCAAGTGTATAACAGAAAACATTAGCTTAAAACGAAAGAGTTTAAACATGTAACTTGAAATGCTTCCTATAAAGCCTCTTGAAGTTGAGTCATTTCATTAAAATGATGTGTTGCTCTTGAAGTTTATTAACTTCTATAATCATATTTGACACACATATTTTTTATGAAAAATCCAACATGTTCATGTTGAGACACTAGAAAATTGAAGTGTACTATCTGCCATTAATTTTTTTTCACTGTTGACCTGTTTAATATTCTTTTGATAGAGCTTCCTTTGGAACCTTCATTAGCAAGGACTTTAATTGAGGCAAATG
Organism: Bidens hawaiensis; assembly: GCF_021521415.1. Taxonomy (NCBI): domain Eukaryota; kingdom Viridiplantae; phylum Streptophyta; class Magnoliopsida; order Asterales; family Asteraceae; genus Bidens; species Bidens hawaiensis. The sequence goes on along the minus strand of NW_027493584.1, from coordinate 50,309 downwards.
AAAATGATTGTTTGACCCAAGCTTTGACTGTAGCTGCTATGCTATCGGTTGAAGGCACACTGCTTCATGGACGAAGGTATAATTCTAAGCATGCTACTTGTTTACCTTACACTTTTTGATATACATTATAATAGCATCATCAAGGTGTTCAACTTGTTTATGCATTATTTTATGATTTGCAGTAAAAGCAGCACAGACAAAAAGAGGAAGCCTCCTCCCTCAGAGCTTCCTGACGGTTTGGGATTGGGTGATCACATTCAGTTACTTCAAATCTATGAACTCTGGGACCAAACTGACTATAGTATTGACTGGTGCAAAGATAACAACTTACAGGTACTTTTTTTATTTATTTTTTTACCTAGAATCATTAAGGGGAACCAATGTGTTGTGTTATATGCTATTCTTGCTCAATAGCTTGGACTTATACAGTATACTTTGTTATGTGTATATTCAGATACGGGGGATGCTATTCGCCAAAGATGTCCGTAAACAGCTGTCTCAAATAATGCAGAAAATTGCAAAAGGTCAGCCATGAACTGACTTAAAGTAACAGAAAATATATTTACTCAAGTTTTCATATTATAAGATGCCAAATAAACGAAAGCAGACATCATGCACCAAGATTATTCTAATTTCACAATAATAACATTTTTTACGCATTTACTTTTTTTTACAGGATTTTTTTTAACGACTACTTTTACAGAAGATGAATATGATGTTGCTTAATGTTTTGAAAACAAAAGTGATATCGAAAATTTAGAAACACGTGCAAGAAATTTTGGATGGATCTATATGTAGTTAATCTTTGTATGTGTATGCATCAGGGAGCTTGGATGTAAAGAGAAAGGAAAGACGGAGAGATAGAGAACATGATTACAAGAGTTTAAGGAAGTCTCTGTGTGTTGGATATGCAAGCCAGCTGGCTGAACGGATGATTCGTCACAATGGTTATCGAACTCTTGGCTTCAAGTCTCAGCTTGTTCAGGTAATAATAAAAGGGTTTTTTATAGTTTTTTCCTGATATTAGCATCCAACTTCAGTTTAGGTGCAAAACAGAAGCCAAAAAGAAAATAAAACGGGTTGTAATTATTTTGTTTTTTATCTTTTTGTTATGTAGGTGCATCCGTCTTCTGTATTGCGAACAGATGACGAAGGAATGCTTCCGAATTATGTTGTATACCATGAACTTATTTCCACTTCACGCCCGTTTATGCGTAATGTTTGTGAAGTAGAGATGCAATGGGTTACTCCAATATTGCAAAAGCTTGACAAAATATATGTCAACAAGCTCAGGTACATAACTCTCTCTCCCTCTCTCTCTCTCTCTCTATATATATATATAATATATATATATATAATATGCAGACATGTATATGTCCATTTAATAATTCTATTGTTATCTTTTAAGCAGTGGTGGAGCCTACCAGCCCATAGAGAACACCCAAGAAAACCCGAATATTCCCATTAAAGAGGTTAACAATGTGGCCCCTGCAGATGACTCCAGCAGTAGAATACAAGCAGCCCGTGACCGATTTCTTGCTCGTAAAGCAGGCAAATAAAATGGAAACTTTTGGTACACTCATTTTATAACCCCAAAATGCAGTATAGAAACACTCGATTTGCAACAGTTTTTTACACAATGTAACCTGTATTTAACTAACATTGTAGTTATACTAAAATTTTTGAATTTTTGATCATTTAATTAGCATGCTAATGGTTAACCGCATGATCTACATGCAACACGAGCCATGGTGGTGATCTAGGGAAATCTTTTGGAAAGAGAAACTGATGTTTTAGTATTTACTATTTACTTAAAGAGCCATCGGCTTCGGATTTATCTTCCATTTGACTTTTAAAGTCAAACATATTGATTTTGACTTTTAAAGTTAAATGTACTCCTTCAGTCCCAAGAAAGTTTTCCACCTTTCTCTGATTTTAGTTAGAAGAGTGTTTTGACTTTAAAGCAATTTTTTTCAAGTTTCCCATTCTTTCTTTCTTGTTGACAGCCTTTTGAGATAATAAGAAAATTTGTTTTATCAAATTGAATTTCATAAGACAGTCCGCAACATACGCATTTCTAACATGCTAGCCTAGTCAGTATGCCACATCAGTTTTCCACCTATTCTTCTCAAATGCACATTTTAGCCTCAATGTTACCATTTTCATTCTTTCTACATGCAACCTTATTATTTCCATATCATTACGTTTATATTTTTATTTAACACACTATTATTTTTATTAAAGATATAATTTAAATAACTAAATAAAATTTATTAGTTAAGTTTTATTATAATATTATTCTTTTAATAAAATAGTCGTTGGAAATGTATAAAATAAACTAGCAGTTGGATTTTTTTAATTCTCAACTAAATGGCCATTGTATGTTGTAAGATTATTAAACAAAATTAAAATAATACATAAATATATTGGCGTTAACTTTAAAAATATTGAATAGATAAACCATAATAAGTTATTTATAATGGTATTTATTAAAATATTATATATTTATTAGTTATTATTGTTAAGTATGATGTTAATTAATTATTCTTATTTATCGATATTTATTATTATTATTGAAAAAAGAATATGATGCGAGTGTAGTAGTGGACCCACCAAAAGATGCATTTATCCACGTGCGTCTACCTGCATGTCTGGAGTTCACTGGTCATGTCACAACGTGTGCCGTATTTAATCCGCGTTGTGGGTGGTTTAATAAAAGTTACAAATTTAACAAATATGTTCAGTATTTATTATTGATGAGGAACTAATATCTCAATTGGTTGACTCACAATCTCACAGGTAAAACATAAGGGGAAACAAGTATTTTCATCCTTTTAATCTTGCCAAATAAGGGTTTTTACACATTATTATTTTAGTCTTATTTGAGTTGTAGTGCATTTTTTTTTACATTTGATTCATAATAACTTTAGAAGATATATCTATGTCTCATTGCAATCATTATGACATACTAAGACTATGTGCAGTGATTTAATTAAAAAGTGAAAAACGTCATCATCCACGGACAAACTTTTACAAATAAATGAAAGTACTAAATGAAAATATTTGAATTTGGAACTCAAAAGGGTACTTATTCAAGAATGACTAAAATGAACCCATGCAAAGCCATAACTAAATAACTAATTAACTCAGTTTTTGTTTATGATTTCAGATTTTATTAAAAGTCTACATTCATTTTAAGTTCATACAAATAAGTGAATAACAATGTTGTAGGGGTGTAAATATTAGATTAAAATAAACCCAGTAAAGTTATTTGTTTATTATTTGGTTAAAATATGTTTCCCTTTTTTTCAAAGAAATATATCCACATAAAAATGATCGAGATAATCAAATAGTTAATATAAAATCCTTTCCAAATGTGAATACGATTAATATTAATACTAAAAAAAATAGATTAATAGTAATAGCTTAATAGTTTTTAATTTGATATATGTATGGATATTATTAAATGAAGAAAAAGGTTTTAGGGACTAATATGTATATAAATAATGTTAAAAGCTAATAGCAATTGATCTAATAATAAGTTCAGGAGAGTGTATGTTTAGATAATATAGTGGGGGTATTCACAGCACCCATTTTAAACATTTTATCAATTACATAATATGATAACAAATATTGTTACCAAAAATATATATATGATTTTTCCCATATTATTTTTCAAATTTAATAAAAATGAAACTTATAACGGCCAATCACATCCCAAAATTAATGCAATAAAACGCTTAAAATATGACCAATGTAATAATTAGAATACAAAATATTTTTGGTAACACTAAATATATTTCATTAATACCCAAAATCACATGCAATATTACCCAAACTAAATCAAATATATAATTACGGCAGTTATTACCCAAAACCATAATAAGTTATTATTTTTTAATACGTATATTTTATATAGAAATAACCAAATATAATCCAAAAATAATAACATAACTGAAAATCTCATGCATGAAATGATCCAAATAAACTACCATCTTCACCTATATATATGTATATGTATAACAACATCTTCTACAAACAACCTTAACAACATTAACCATAACTTGAACCAGTTTTCCTATTTTCGACATGTCGATGAACCGAAAACAAACTGTCTTGATGTTCCCATGGCTAGGCCATGGTCACATTTCACCTTTCCTAGAACTAGCCAAAAAACTTAACAAAACAAACCTCTTCAACATCTACTTATGTTCCACTCCTGCTAACCTCAACTCCATCAACAAAACCGAGTGCGATTCCATTGGTTTCATCGAACTACACCTCCCGACACTACCCGAGCTCCCACCACACTTTCACACCACAAATGGTTTACCATCCCATCTTATGCCTGCTCTTAAACAAGCCTTTGACATGTCAAGCACAAAGTTTTCAAGAATCTTGAAAACATTAAAACCCGAGTTGTTAATTTACGATATGATCCAGTCGTGGGCCCTGGTGTCGGCTGCTGCGCTTGGAATCCCTTCGGTGGTGTTTGTGACTACTAGTGCTACTATGGCTGCTACCATGTTTCATCTTTACTTAAATTATTCTAAAGGCATTGGGTTCCCGTTTCGAAAGATTTACTTTCGGACATATGAGTATAAGCATGTGCATGAGATTCTTGAGAGCTCGGAGAATGGACGGAAAGATAAGGATCGTGTGATGGAAGGTGTTGGGAAGTCGTCAAGTATTGTGCTGGTTAAGTCTGTTGAACTGGTTGAAGGTAAGTATGCTGATTATCTTTCTATGCTGACTGGTAAAAAGTTGTACCGGTGGGTCCACTTGTGGTGGACCCATGTTCTAATAAAGATGGGGAACAGGAACAGGACAGTGTGATGCAGTGGCTTGACAGGAAGGAAACTGGGTCCACTGTGTTTGTTTCTTTCGGGAGTGAGTATTTTCTTTCGAGTGCGGATTTGGAGGAAATAGCTTATGGTTTGGAGATGAGTAATGTGAACTTTATTTGGGTGTTAAGGTTTCCAAAAAGTGAAAAAAAAGTTGATATTTTTAAACATTTGCCATTAGGTTATGTTGAAAGAGTGAAAGATAGAGGCTTATTGGTCGACGGGTGGGCCCCGCAGACGATAATATTAAAGCATAAAAATATAGGTGGATTTGTGAGTCATTGTGGATGGAGTTCAGTAATGGAAGCAATGAAACTTGGTGTTCCAATAATAGCAATGCCAATGCATCTTGACCAGCCGGTCAACGCTTGGTTGGTGGTGGAAGTTGGGGTTGGGATGGAGGTGATTAGAGATGGAAAAGGGCGGTTAATGCGTGAGAAAGTGGCTGCGGTTGTGCAGCGTGTGGTGGTTAGTGAGTTAGGACGAGTGGTTAGAGAAAAATCCAAGAAAATGAGTGTCGGTTTGATGGAAAACGGTGACGTGGAGATTGATGCGGTGGTGAATGAGCTGTTGAAACTGTGTCAAAGCGGTCGTGGTAATGATAGCCCAAAGGGTCTTCTGAAGACGAAAAGCGAGACGTTTGCTCTTGACTCGTATTTTGCAGTGGAAACTGAAGTTTAGTTTATCTTTAAAAGATGACTAATTAAGGTACCGAAGAGCGAGTTTAATTAGAGTACTGCTTCTTCTGAGTATCGATTAGCTACCGTAACTCGGGTTTGTTTTTTGAAAATATTTTTAAATTATTTTCATTAAAACAAACTCAAATTCTGATGTTTTTGTTTTTGTGTTATAAGATGTTTAAGGGGAAAGGCTACCCTCTTTTGTGTAGCCTATATCAATTATTAATATATAACTGTTATGAAAATATTGAGTGCATGCTTCATAATTTTAGTTTTATATTTATATGTCAAACTTAGAGTCAAACAAATTTTAAGACAGTTGACTTTTAGAGTCAAACTTGTTACTTTGACTTTTAAAGTCAATGTCAAATTGGCACTCTATTTCTGTCCACTTTTCTCATTTTATTTTTCTGATAATGCGCTATTGATTCTAATGGCACGTCTAAACTAGCTACAACGGTGCTTCTAAGTTTGCCAGGTACAACCGAGCGTCTAATTAGTTACAAGAGCGCCTTTTGACTAGTTGTAATTATGCATCCGAGTTGTCAAGATCTTACACGCTTGAACAAACTCTGTGGATACAACTGTAACAAAACAAACACTTCACACGCAATATTCACTTTGTATATAACCAACCTCTATAGTATATCATAAGAAGTCATTAACCATAAAAGAACAGAAAAATTATTAATACTTTTCATCTGAATAAAATTACAAAAAAAATTGCCCGAGAAATGAACAAGCGCATTCCGAATATACAACACGAATAACAAATCAACAACGAGCTTCTTGTTTATACGACAATACTAATACGCATATCGGTCAACGGTCAACCTACCCAACCTTTACAATTCACCAATATACAACTTTCCATGCACACGGTACAAGTCATTACAGAATACTGCTCGGCAACTTACACCTTCACATTCTTGTGCAGTTGCATTTAGATTCCAGCATTGGAGGTTTCTTACTCTCTCCGTTACTCGAGTCCCGAACCCCCACAATACGGGTCTTCTGTTGGCACGTTTGACTTTGTGTTTCCGTGGTGTTTGGGGCTTTTGTTGGGTCAGTTTCGGCATCTTTCTTCTGTCGAGAGCGTTGAGATTTTGATGCGCGTTTGGTTATGGTTTGACTTTGAGTTACGAACTCAGGTTTTCCAGTATCAGATTTCCGGGTAGCGGGAATGAGCGGCCAAGAACCGATGTCATCTACAGGATCCAAACAGGTTTCGGTTTCCTTCTCGATGGCGATTGTTGCAGCATTATGTGCCAAAGTATGAACTATCGAGCTGCAAAAGAGTATTGTGTCGGTTGCTTCTTCTAAAGTCAAACTTCTTCCGTTTTGTTTGACCAAAACCGTTGACTCTTCTGCAACAAAACAAACTTATTATTATTATTCATGGAATATTCATACAAGATTATTATTCACTCATGAAATACGTACCGACAATGTTGGCAGTATGATCAGCAGTATCATCTATGCTGCTTGTAGAACTTAATGACCCGTTACGTTTTAAACCAGGAGAAACCCGACCCGTTTGATCAAATTCTCCAGAAACCGCGTCCGGTTGTACTTTATCAACATCAGTACAATCTTTTAGTGTACAAGACTCTAAACCAATAGTATCATCACATCCAGATCCTTCAATTTCTTGAAATTCAGAAGCTTCTTCAATTATGGAAGACTCGGTTAACAAAGATTCCCCGGAATCAACATGGGTTTGACTCGGGCCCCTTTCAGAGTCACCCCCTTTGTCGTTTTCAGGGGTAAAAGTGTCATTTTCTGCGTTACCGGAGAAAGTTGATACGCTGCGCTTATGCTTTGCGTTATTAAGGTCGAATTTGTAAGTTTCGATCTCGGATTTTGTGCTGCTTGATTGACGTTGTAAACGGGTACCGGGTTGTCGGTTGACACCAGAAAAGTCAGCGGAAGACGAAACCGACATGCTTCTCATGCTATTATTAGTACTGTCTCTAACATACGAAAAATCATCGTATGAGATACTGCTTGCTGAAAATGTCATGTTTCGGACAACCGTACCCTTGGTGCTGTTTGACCTTTTAAGCAGTAATGAAATTCCTGCTGCTTCTAAAGACTCAACCTTTGACTTTGAAAAGTCAACTGTGTCAGGTTGACTTGCTTCGTATCGCATTCTTCTGACCGTGATCGAGAAAGAGAATTCTGCGATAAAAAGTTCCAGATTGGTTCTCCGTATGTACCTTGACCGTCTTTGACTAAATCATCATGCTGACTAGACTGAGGTTTGACTTCAACTACAGCCACTTGGGGGTCAACTGTTGTAGCTGATTCAGTTACCGGGTCCACAGTGGTCAAAGGTAAATACAACTCTATGCATTCTCCACAAAGAGTAGTGTCATTTTCTAACCCATTTGGAGAAAACGAGCATCCGCATTTCGAACAGATTAACAAACCCGATTGACCATCAAAAGTCAAACCGCCAGTCAAAGTTGTTGGATCACGTAATTCATTCAAACCATCATCATCTTTCTCCATCGCAAACACTTCATCACTGACATCAGGCTCTTGAATTTTAACGGGCCCACTAATTACATCATCCGGGCCCATTTTGGGCTCGTGTAACCCTACGCCAGAACTAGTATTACTACTAGTAGTAACCGAAGAATTTCTGGTATTGTGAGGGGAACTTGATATCTCAACATGAAAAGTTGAACTCGGAACACTAGAAAGTAGCGGTCTAAACATATTTTGAGGACCTTTTCTATGATCCTACAGAATAAAAACAAAAAAAATAATAAGAAATAAGAACAAAAGAAATTAAAATAATATGAAAATCTTAGGGTTGTTCAAAAAGCTCATACTCGCTCGGAGATAGCTCGTTAGTAAATGAGCCAAACTGAGCTGGCTCGATTTGTAGACGAGTCAGAATAAGAAATAAGAACAAAAGAATTTAAAATAATATGAAAATCTTAGGGTTGTTCAAAAAGCTCATACTCGCTCGGAGATAGCTCGTTAGTAAATGAGCCAAACTGAGCTGGCTCGATTTGTAGACGAGTCAGAGCCAGTGGTCGGCTCGGCTCGTTGTCTCACTCATTTGGTTCATTTAAATCAAAATCCAAATGTTAATATATATGATGATAATAACAATTATAATAATAATATAATAATAATAGCATATAAATATACTGAAAAAAACAAAAATAACATATATCGCATTTTAAATCAGTCTCTTGATCGTTAAAAAAATGGAAAAAAAAATTGATACATAAAATATTTTAATTTCTTAAGTTATACATTTTTCATTATGTGAAGGTTAGAAAATTATTTTGTTTTTGTTTTTGTATATAATAATGTCTAAGAGAAGCTAACACGCCACAAGCTGGCACGAGCTTTCTATGAGCCGAGCTAGAGCTCGACTTTTCTGCTTGTTAAGGACGGCTCGTTTAACTTTGAGCTAAAGCCCGGGCCCACCTAGCACGGCTTATCTACAGCCCTAGAAAATATTTAGGATTAACGTTAACATACTTTTCTCATTTTGTATGAAAAAGTCCTCAACCAAGTTTGAAGCATTAAAGTTCTAAACTTGTTAGATTAATAAAATATGGACAATTATTTTATAACAAATTTAAGAAGTAAAAATACCATTTGTCTGAGGGCAAGGTCGAAAGATCTCTTGGGAGCCGAACTAGAAGAAACCGTGCTACTCGGTTTTTTTGAAAATTGCTGAAGTGGCTTCTTCTTACTATTATTATATTGTAAGCCACCAACTCTTCTTGAATTTAACCTTTGTGTGCCACCACTGACAACAACAGACGAAAAAGATTCCACGTCATCAGACGAGCTGATGCTTCTAGAAGCCGTGGGGGACATTGATTGTCTGCTGTTCCTAGAAGCCGGTGAGGACCCGCGTACATACGAAGCGGGTCGATCCGCCAATGAGGTCCTGAGATTTGGTGGGGCCTCGGAGGGAAAACCGGGAATGGTTGACTGCCATGCTTTGACTTTTGGTGAAGGTGAATTACCTCTACTGCCTTTTGAGCCCGGGGTACTGTTATTAGATCCCGTACTTAATCGTCGTGGACTCGGAGTGGAAACCCGTGGAATGGGTGTTACGGGTTTTCGAAATGGTGGAGATGATCTCGAGATGGTAGGTGGACTAGCGGTAGGTGCTGACATGGCACGTGCACCTCTGGATTCAAACGGACTGTTATTAGACCGCGGAGATATGCTCACACGGTTCGGGCTTGCACTGCCTCTACTGCTTCTTCGGCTCTTTTCCATCTAAAGTTATAGAATTCACAAATTATTAGTACGTAATTTTTTATTGCAAAAAATTATAGTTGGCAAAAAAATCAAGAAAGAAAGATTGTGGACGATAATGGAAATGTATATATTAATAAATACAACCACCAAAATCATTTTTGTTCAAAAGCTTAGATTTTTACCATTGTTAACAATATAGTTTTTGTAATTATAATTAACACGTCAATTATTCATAATACTTTAGACCGGACACATAAAAAAAGTGGACTTGCAAATATAAAAATAGGTGTTAATTTTGACCCGTTTACTTAAAACGGGCCAATTTTGGTTTTGTTTTATCTCAAATGGATAAAATAACTAAGCACCCAAAGTCTAGTTTTAGTGTATACAAACTCTTAAATTGTTTTCACGCAGATTTATATGTTTTGGTAACCATTATTTACACACACTATATTTATAAAGAAAACGTATAAATATAATTAGAAAGTGTTTACAAAGTGTTTTTTTTTTCATTTTCCCAAGAAAGATTATTCTTTTTACAAATATAATTTTATATTTATATATTCAAAGCAAATATCGACACGCATAATCAATAAAGATAACTTACAGTAGATGATCTTGAAATTGAAATCGGTTGAGTCTTAGCTCTACCTCTTTGTGCAACATTAGCTTGTGGCACTTCATCATCCAATGATGGAAACAAAGGTGTATCGGGAGGAGTTAATAGCCTTTAATTATATAGGAAAAAAAAGTATCAGACGTGAACTAACTAAGATAACAACCACCATAGAATTAAACAAAAAAGAAACAATAATGCCATAGCTAACGTTCGTTTTTGTGATGATATTAAAACACGTTAGAAACCACTCAACTATAAATTTGGTTTCGTTTATGTCAATTCTTGAATACCAAAACTTGCTAGAGAATTGTAAAATATTTTCAAAAATCCGGTCTTTATGATATAAAACTAAGAACAAAATAACTACCAACCATTCATAATCATTCTTCTCTTCTTCTGCATGAAGGAGATCACTGCTTTCTCCTCGAGCCGGAATGTTTATCCCAAGCTTGTACTCCGAAAAATGACTCAACTTACTTGCTGCAAAAATGCAAAAAACAAAATTAGAAACAAATCACTTAAGTATTACTACTTTCTATTTTTCTATATGTAACTTAAGCTATGCAGTCAATATCGTTGGTATCTCAGTGGTATCTCGGTTATCGGTCCTCGTGTGAAATATTGGTCAAAATATCGGTACCGATTATATCGGCGATATTGACTGATATTCCCGATATCGGTATTTTAAGTCTTTCAACTTTTAGTGTTTAATGTTAGTTTTTTGAGTATTAATCAATTCCTACTTGCTACAATTGTTAGTGTTTTGCAAGTTGCAAAAGGATAATTTGTTAATTTGTTAGCGTTAAAAGTGCCATATATATAAATTCTGCATGATATTAAAATTACCGATATCCCACCGCGATAACCTATACCTCAAATATCGATCCTCGACCGATATCCGATATTTTTCACATTAACTGCTTAGAACTTAAGAAACCCAAATTTCTTAAAACTAAAAAAGCAAAAAAACATTACTGAAAATGTCTTCAAAATCATCATTGGCATCAAGCAAGAAATTATCTCTTTCTCTGCTTTGCACTTCATTGAATAAAGCAAGATCATCGTCTCTTTGTTTTAACGGTATCCCACTCTCAAGACTACGCCCTCGTTTGTGATTATCGCCTCTCGGTTCCCTCCCCGGTGAACATCTAATCGCCGGTGACGGCGGCATTCTGTTTCCCCAAAATTCCGGTAACCACTCAACTTGAACCCAATATTGTCATCAAACACATTTACCCGCCTTACAAACTCCAACCGCCCCTTCAATCGCCCCAAATTCGGTCGAAAACACTTCAATTTCCCGTATAATTGAGCTCATGAACAAAACCCCAAATTAAAGCCAAATTCGGAAACTTTTAACTTAACACTCCTCTTCGAGCTTACACCCGCAAGTAAAGAACCGTTAACTTACAGAATTACCCGTACCAAACCGAAGCTCATTTCGTCGAACACTTGGCGGGCCAAACCGAAATATCACCAAAACATGAAACTACTAACAACCCCAATTGCAGCTTTAATCACAATGTCTTTAAGCACAAATCCCCCAAAACTAAATCAAAAACCACTTCAATTTCCAGTACAATTCAGCTCATAAACCCTAATTGGTCAAAACCAAAATACCCAACAAATAAACCCCCAAATTGAAGTCAAATTCGGAGAATTATAACTTAAAACACCTCTTCAACCACACAGTCGCAAGTAATTAACCCTTAACTTACTCAATTACCGGTTAAAAAAACAAACGCATTTCGTCGAACACTTGGTGGGCATAACCGAAACCTCACCAAAATGAGAAATTGAACACAAACCCAGGTCATAAATGGGGTGAATTAGCCGGATCTGGATGGAATTGGTGGATCATGGAGGTTAATTGTCGGTGGGATGAAATCAAGAACCCTAAAGAAACCCAATTGAATTGAATTGATGTGAAAGAAATTGAGAATTAGAATTAGAAGAAGAAGAAGAAGAAGAAGATAACAGGACAGAAGTAAGAGAGCAGGTGTTGATCATTCAACTACTGTAATTCTTTAATGGAATCTGATCATATATATCATAAAGTTATAAGTCTATATGTATTAATGTTCACCAATTTTGTCTTATCGTTTTTTCTATAGGTATTAATGTATTATTATACCTTTTTTTTTGTATTGTATAATGTGAGTAGTGAGTACTTAATATTTTGTTGTTACATAGGGTACTTGGGTTGGTAAGCTCGGTAATGCTGTCGTGACTCGTGGTGTCATTACCAGGTTAGCTTTTTAATACGGTTTATTTTTTCGAGTGCTACGGCCTGATGGAGGACGAGGGTTGTTGAGAGGCTATGTTAATGTTATTGGTTTTTTATGGCACTCGAATAGTTTTTTGGATGTCAGACACCGTCCCAACTGTGACGGTTATTTTGATAGTTTTGAGTTGTCTCTTTGTAATTGGCTGAAAGATTTATAAAATTTGAAAAACGAGAGATGTGCCCAAGTTTCTTCGCGTGTCTACAGTGGATAAAATTTTTTAGAGTTATTATAAATTGTGATTAAAAATATATTTTGATGTGATTAGGAAAATTTGCTTTGTGTATATAATTTAAGCATTTTAGTTTTAATATAAATCAACTAAAGCAACGTTAAATATGTAAAAATGAATTCCGCGTAACGAAGCGTAGGAAGTAATGATGTGATAACACACATACATGAGCGAGTTTAATGACGATGGGTATTTACGTTCATTTGCGCACACAAATTTATGATACACATATCATTATCGTGCAAAATGGTATAATAATGATAATCAAAACTAATTTTAGATTAAGACACATGTCTGCATTGTCGAAATTTCCCTGATATGTATCAATACCATGTAAAACGACATAACTATACCGTGTAAATGTAAAAATTGTATAACCATACACTTATATCTAATAATGCATTACATTTATTATATTTTTATGAAAATATAACAATATTATACGTATATAAAAAAGATAAAAAAAAACAATTAATTTTATGAGGTACCCTTGAAATAAAATAAACGTATATAAAATTTATTTGACTTATAAAAAATAATGAGACTAGTGTATTTAATAATAGAAAAGGCAACATAAAGAATTTACCTCTTTCTATTATATAATTTACAAACTTATAAAAACTCATTAAAAAAATAAATACAACAAATTGGTTCTGATTCCATTTCAGGTATACATTCCTTGTAACGAGACCTTATATAATTGATGATTCTTTTTTATCATTATTATGTGGACATTAACTATACGTAACTAATATTAATGTTTTTAATGATGAATAATCAAATTTGGTCAAATAATTCGATAATGGAATTCTCTTTAAAAACAATAAAAACAGAAAAAGTTGACATTCCATTAAACCTAAGAACACCCAAGGATGGCGAATGTTTACTTAACTTTTCTTTTTGCAACTAAAAAAAATACTTTATAATTTACATATTTTCATTAAAAGAGAGACATGAATTAATGGAAATGATTTTTCATACAATTAATCAATTATAGTTAATGGATGTTTATGTGGTGTTCGAAACTCAATTAAACTGAACGAATCATAAAATCGAAATAAACGGTTGTTTAATGGTTCAATCTAGTTTAAAATATGAAACTGACAACGTAAATTAAAAGTGACCGTTTAACATTTATTTTTTTATATAATAAACATATTTATTTTGGAAATATGTACCTTTCTTTTTGTTCAAGGTTCGAGAGAAAAAATTAAGAGGAGTTTTCGCCTAGTGGTGCGTTTATAAATATACGCACACAACTAGCTAATACTTTTTCGACACTATTGAGGTACACGATGGGCGAGGCTTTCTATCCTCTAGCTAGTGGCTACCGGCTAAAGCGGTAGACGGTGTGGGTACGACAACTACAGTTGGGTAGCTAGACCATCTACCCAATGCTTCACTGTTAAACCTCGTCAAACCAACAAAACATTATTTAAACTATACTTGTGAGATTGAGTATCTTACACCACAATTCCTACTACTATCGGTGCCACTTGGCCACTTTCTTATTGTGTGCAGGAACTGTGAGTGAATGTAGCTACCCGACCCCAAGGGAGGTTCTTGTTATCGCTCTCTGGGCGAGTCGTATGTACGATATATGACTGATTGAATCAGATTATTATTTTAATTGACTTATTTAGAAACTAAGTAATACATATTTATGGTATATTTCAACCACAATAATCTTGGTTAGTACTCAACCTGATAATGATTATTTTGATTCGTATTAGAGTGACGAAGCATGTTTCACTAATAGTTGGGAAATAATATATTCTTCAACTGACATATAGGTGCACAGAATACTCGTTTTGTATCCGACTCGTGGGTACGACCTTATAATGGATTTCTCCCCTGATCCATACTCGGAACCTACCCGAACCCACCTAAATTAGAAATACTCGGTCAAGACTCAGTCCGACCCGAAACCCAACAAACCTGGTTAAATACCAGATTATACCTGGAACCAGTTCCTACCCTACCTAGTTTTGACTTTTGTCGACCACCGTAACTGGTTCCTGAAAATACCCAGTGGAGGTGCACAAAATACCTGGTTCCGTACCCGACCTGGTATTAGATTTCACTTTGAAACTGTGCCTTGAACCGAAATCGACCCGGACCCGCCAGAAACGAAACCCCGGTCAAAACCCGACCCGACCTGAAACCCGAAAAATCTAGTCAAATACCCGATTATGCCCGGAACCAGTTTTTACCCAACCCGGTTTGACTTTTTTTTATCATACTCGATTCCGGTTCCTGGAAATACCCGGTTTATGCACCTCTAGAATTGACATATCTTATTCATTTCAAGCCCAGCCCAATTTCCCAACCCGATCCAATTCTCACACCATCTTCTCAAATCTAATTCCACAACCACCATAACCGCCTCCACCTAACCAACTACCACCGTAACCACCGCCGTTCGATCATGTGGCCGTCCGTACGAAACCGAGCTCTGTCCGACGCCGTCCGCCAGTTCAAACCACGTGTTCTTCTTAACCGGTCCGTTTGCTCGAGCGGTGAGTTGCTGAAGCTAGAGGAGGTGGAGAAGATACTCAGTGACGTTAGAGCCGATGACGTCAGAGTCATACCTGTTAATAATAATAATAATAATAATAATAATAATGAGTCGTCGTTTACCAATTTCGTTGTGGTTGCCACCGGCAAGTCGCAATGGCATGTTCGTAATATCGCCCAAGCCCTAATTTACAAGGCATGTTCTTATTTTATAATAATATTATTATTATTACTATAATAGAGTATGCCTATTAACTATTAAGTTAGTGAATTAGTTTTAAATGATTATAGTGTTTACTTTATAGAATTAGGGTTTCAGAAATGTGCTGGTACTATCAATTACCTGTGTTCTGTGAAGAAGCAGAATGCACATTATTATTTGTTAAACATTATTTATAGTTTGTTGCTCGAGATCAAGTTTAAAAAACAAAATACTCCGTTTTCTGGCTTAATGCATGTAAACGAATTGTTCGTGAACCGTTAGGCCGGAAGTTCGATTATTTAAAAAATGGACTAACATGAACATATGCTTTTGTTCGTTCGTGAACATTCGTTTATGTCAATGCATTTATGTTTGTTTCTGTTCATTTATGTATGTTTGTTCAATTACGTTCATTTATGTAACATGAACACAAAGATTTGTTCGATTACCTGTTTGTGTTCGTGTATGTGTTCATTCAGTTTGCTTACAGGCCTACCTAGCTTCCGATACCTCTAAAGATCCATGTTGTTATCTTATGATCTTATTTTAAAGATTATTTGTTAAACATTATAGTTTGTAGAATTATGGTTTCAAAAATGTGCTGATGATTGATTTTGTTTGATTTGTGAAGAAGAATGCAGTTTATTTGTTCAACAATATAATTTGATGGATGATTAACTACAAAATGTACTTTATTTTCCGGCTTTAGGCCTGTAAACGAATTGTTCGAGAACTGTTAGGTGGGAAGTTTGATTATTTAATCAACAAACGAACATGAACAAAACTTTTTGTTCCGTTAATTAAACAAACGAACATGAATGCATGCTTGTTCGTTCGTTTATGTTTGTGAACGTGTTTGTGTATGCTCATTCATTTATGTTTGTTTGTGTTCATTTATGTGTGTGTATGCTTATGTACGTTTGTGCAGTTAAGTTCATTTATGTTAGTGAACTATTCGTTTAGATATGAATATGAACATGAACATGATCCATATTGTGAAAATGTTGAAGCCCCAATTAAATTATCTTATGATCTTTAGATCATATTTTAAAATTTATTACAAATGGAAATGTAAATCTCATTGATTTTATAATTAATCTGTACCATTTAAGGATGCTGTGAGAAATTTGTCAACTTTTTGATAAAAAAAACCGAGTCTACTGTAAACCTTATATAACTGCGTTACAGAGCCAAACGAGGCATCCTGCTTTCCAATGTTTAACACAAGCGGGAAATGTTGAAAACCGAATGTTAGGTATGAATGGGTTCATTAACTATTACAACGTGATATAAATAGCTAACAATTTTCTCGTTTTATGTAACGAACTATAGTTTCTTTTACCATTTGATGTAATAAATTTGTTTATCGTTATCATTTGGTACACTTGATCTACTATAACAAGGTGTTTTCTGACTTAATATAAAGTATAATTCCAATGTTAACTCTGAATATTTACAAGTGATTATTTGCGTTTTGGATCAGGTGAAGCAAAAACAAACAGGAGCTAAGAGAATGTTGCTGCCAAGTGTGGAAGGTGAAGAAGGAGGAAATTGGATTGTTATTGATTCAGGTATATATTATATGGAAATAATAATCGTTGATTTATCTTTCATACTTTATGTTAGGGGTGTGCACGAAACCGAAAAAACCAATCCGCAACCGAAAAAAACCGATAATTCCAAACCAAAAAAACCGAACATAAACAGCAACCGATGGTTTGGTTTTATGTTTTGTAAAAACCGAACTAACGGTTCGGTTTTGGTTTTGCATATAATAAAAACCGAAAAAACCGAACCGAACCGAACCGAATTCCCTAATTTTTGTTTATTTATATTTTATATTAAGTAATTTGAAAGAATTTAATAAATATGTAACTCAAATATTTTTGGTCAAACATATAATAGTCTTATTATTTTACAATTAACAAAATTATTTATACCTAAATTCATTATTTTTTGCCAAATTTTGTTTCGGCATAAAGTTTTCAAGCTCAAATGGCAAAAACCGAAAAAACCAAAACGAAAACCGAAACTAAACGGTTTCGAAAGCTCCAAAAACTGAAGTTTTTGGTTTTAGCCAAAAACCGCACCGAACCGCACCACACACACCCCTACTTTATGTAAAGAACTTTAAGAATAAATGGTGGTTATCTTTTGCACTTTTCAGGTTCATTAGTAGTCCATGCTCTTGATGAGAAAGCAAGAGCTTATTAAAACTTGGAGCAGCTATGGAGTTCAAAAGAGTCAACTAGTGACAAAAGTCAAAGTCAAACTCAGGTAAATGTAAATATGAAATTTACAGGGTTTTTCCTCTTACATGTTTTGAATTATTTATAGTAACCAGTTTTGATATGCTATACAGGACTTGGGTCAAGCTTTCGTGAAGGTGCGTCGAAAGAACAACTCTAGAAAACCAGCAAAGTAATTTGTTTGATCATCAAGCTGTGTTAAATGAAGGATTTGTAAATTAACAAGGAATGTTTTTGTATTTGGTCTTTTAAGTCCAGATTGTAGTGAACTTGATGCATTTTCCGGTTTCTTAATTTTATTTTATATCGTCAAAAAAACACACTCTCTCTATTCTCTAGCCTTTATTTATGTCTACTTGTTAAATCTGAAAGTGTTTTGTTCAGTTATGTAGCTTTTGACAAATATATATAACCTTCTCTTGCGTCTGCTGCTTATATCTGAAAGTGTTTTGTCTAGTTATGTAGTTAAACAAAGCATTACAAAATCCAAGATAATTGCTAAAAACTTGTTCTTATAATGATATATTCAATTCCAGAACAAAAGAAGTATGGTCCAATGACCAACCGAACATCTAGGCTTCAACAGAGGCAATGTGTTGAGTCAAGTCAATAACACAAAAGCTACAAATACAAAAGAGAAAAACAAAAGCGTCACAAGACCACCTTGCTCACCGCCTTCACCCAGCGCCAAAAACCAAAAATCAAACACTTTATTAGCTATTTACAACTTAAAATCATTGTTACCGCCTTTAGTAGCAACTTTAAAGTTAAGTAAGTCGGAAGAAAGTACTTGTATCCCCATTCATTGTCATACCGCGACACAAGTTTAAAAAAGTTATTGTCCAGTGCAATTCCAGCCTTGGCATCAAAGATGCTTGATATGAAAATAATTAAAACGCCGGTTAAGAGTTAAGACCTAAAGCAAAAACAACTGTCTTTTTTTAATGCTCGAGAGATTATATCATAAACATTCACCTGTTTTCATCAATAAAGTCAGTGGATACAAGATCATCCTCAACATATCCGAAAATAACCTTGAGCTTTCCTTCTGATTCCTCCCTGGTTTACAACAACCATGAGTTGGTTACAACTTACAAGTTTGAGACTTAATTGACCGTTGATAAAACGAGTCATTGTGTGTCGATTGTGTGAAGTTGTAATGCAAGTGACGCACGAAAGGCCTTGTCATGATCATGATCATGACAAACTCAGAAATTGGAAGTTGTTCGGAAAGTGTTGCCCAATCTCAACCGTGTCACTAAGATAATACTTGGTCTTACTCGGTTTGAACACCAAACATTAACATAAAGTTTGCATACTAAGAAACAAGAACCAACTATGTTGATTTTGCTTTAATACATGATCATGTAAAGTTATCAAATGATTCTACGTGTTTCTTGTTGGGTTAATCTTACCCTATAACTTGATTCCAATTAACACAAAAGATATTATACAGTAATCACAAAAAGAATCATAAACTAATGATAGCAAGTATCGCATTGTAAGTTGCCAAAACCAGTTCCTACTAGAATATTAATTTAACCAAAAAAAAAAAAAAAACTTACTAACATAAGCTTGGGTCTTCTAAGTCCCTTTAAATAAGTATATATATTTTAATGCAACACAAAAGAGCCCATTAACATAAAGCTGGGTCTAATATAATCGTTTGTATGGCAAGAACTCCTCGAACCAGCCTTCTTCCTTGCAGCATTACAGCATGACATCATATACCCCCATCAATAGGTTAGGAAACCTTTCGCGCAAGTAGTGGTCAAGCTCTTCCAGCATAGGTAGATACTGCAACTGTGTTAAAAACGAGTCAGCTAAGATGCGCGCAAATGCCCCAACCCACCTCTACTCTTTTCATTTTTTTTTAAGAATTGTAAATAAGTGATGCAGTAATGATTTAGTGGTTTTAAATATTTGAGAAGAAAATACCAGTTCACTTTTTTAGTTAAATTCTATTTTCTATAACTTGAGTGTCGTTAAAAGCATACCTTTTTCTTAAGAGCTATGCGGCGCAAGTTTACTACTTTTATTTGAACGAGGTGGAGCAACCTTTGAGCGTTGACAAAACAGAACGGCTCGTCTTGTTCCCTTTCAATGATGATTGTTTCAGAATTGAATAAAACATTAACCGCTCCATGGAAGACCTTGCCACCTCTTTCTATTACTTCACCAATGGAACGATCTCCGTTCATTTTACCATTCACCCTCACACTCGCATCTCGTAAGAACGACATTCGCTTA
Organism: Bidens hawaiensis; assembly: GCF_021521415.1. Lineage (NCBI taxonomy): Eukaryota > Viridiplantae > Streptophyta > Magnoliopsida > Asterales > Asteraceae > Bidens > Bidens hawaiensis. Next base: position 30,189 of record NW_027493584.1, on the reverse strand, counting down.
ACAGATCCCAAAACAGAGGATGGCGCAGTACCTCTGACGCTTTTGGCCTGACAAATGTATGTATCATAAAAAAATGCTAGTAAATATATAACAAACTTATAGAAAAATATAAAAATATGAAAAGGCTGTACCTGAGTTGAGCTTCAAATTCCAATAATCGAGAGATTAGATCCTTGGCTTCTGGAATGCGTTCCACCAGGTAGAGATTGACTATGTTGTTGTCGGCCACATTGTTTTCGCTGCTTTCACCAAACGGATGTTTTCCTTGAGTCAAAAGAAAGAAGAAAACACAACCTAAATTAAACACATCCATGGCCTGCGTTTGGGGCAAATCAAGGATTTGTTCAGGCGTTCGCCATCCTGGAGTTCCTGAAACTGGCATTTTTGAACAAACCAAGTGAAAACAGGATCTAAAAATACAAAATCAATCGAGCTAAAAATATCTCTAGTTACCAGTAGCATCAGATCTCAATGATGTCTCATCCTCAGCAAGACGCCTGCAACTTCCCACCATAGAAAGTTTGGCAATATCGGTATTGAATTTTTCTATCAACACGTGGGAAGGGTTCAGATCCCCGTAAATAACCCTTCGAGCATGCAAGTGTTTAAGGCCATCAGCAATGTTCCTATGAAACAAACAACATTCATAAATAAAATGGAACAAAGAAAAAAAAAAGCCCAAAAACTGCCATAATAAGCGCTTGAACTGATCACTCACGTCATCAACTCCTAGAGAATAGGAACAATTTCAAAATATAAAAATACATGAACCGTGTGTTATAAAGTTCATGTGGAGTAACATAATTTCCAGCAGCTTCAGAAGCAACAACAGCAGGTGCTTTCATCTCAGGTGTTGTGTTTTAAGGTAATCTGATCCAATAATCTCCGTAGATTGATTGATGCGTTTGAGTTTTTCCTTCAGGTTACGGATGCGTTTGTTGAGGAGAGTCACGAGTTGGTTTGCGGTGGTTAGGAGAATGAACCAACACAAACTTGCATGGTCTGTATACGTTAACTAGCTTATATCCCGCAGGTTTAAAAAAATTAATTAATAAATATAATCTTTAAATTTTGAAAAATCAAATTAACAAAGACTTACTTGTAGATGGTCATAATATGTCCGCATGACGGGTCTAACAGGACCATCCTTGCCGGACCTCCACCCCAATGAAGTCACCAGAGGTTTTTACTTCACCATTTTTAGCCCACCCGGCAAGAAACAACGGTGGGGTACACTATCAACAACCAGATTATAAACTGGGATGAAAAAAGAAAAGAATGGTTGAAACAAAACCCTTCATTTGGGTCGGGTTCCGAAGAACGGGTGGTTGTGATATCCGGATGTGGAATTAGGGCTCCGATCATTTGGGGGTTAAATGGGTGAGGGATTCCAATTAATTTGCCCAGAAAGACAAAAAAAGCCATGTAAGATTTTTAAACGCCAACTCATCAAGCCACATGAGCAAAAAACTAATTCCGTTAATTATTTTTAACGGGGGATCATAAAACAAAAAACATGAAAAATGTGGGACTGCCAGAGGGAAATAACTCAGGTAAGATTATTATTGGCCAACACATTAAAGGTGAGATTATTTTAATCCAAAAAAAAGCACAAACCTTTGGTATAACCTTCATAATAAAGTGCAAAAAGTGCAGAAAATATCTTCTTCTTAACTGTTGAGTTTTCTTTGTTGAAGTCGACATTAGCAACGTCTGTAATTTCTTCGCGAAGTGTGACAGGTGGGACGGATAATATTCCATCTTTCAATATGTTAGCAGGACCATCGCTTCACTCGTATATTGAAACAACTTTATAGAACACCCAAGTATGTTAGCGGTTTCGTTTATTCTGAATCTGGCCAAAAACATGTCTAATGATGAAAATTTTATTAATATTTTGAAAAGACAAAATTGTTTTTAAGTTTTGTAAAGGCAAAAATTGCCCTTGTATCATTATAAAATTTTTGTTTCTATTAAATCTTGTCTTTTCGAAAACTTATGGGTATATATCATTTTGTATAATATGGGTGGATTATATATAAATGAAAACAAATACATCATTGGGTGGCCTGTAAAGTAGTTATTATATACGGTAGTTGTTGAATTTGCATACAAGCGTCTGGAATTATGTTAACAAAGTTTATGTACTTAAATCATGCAAAAACACCGTTTCTTTATAGTTTGAGAAGTCTAGGGATTTAGTCATGGATAAAAGGATTTTATGCTATAAATTTAAAAAGAGTTAATGGTCATTTTCGTCCCTATGGTTTGTTACTTTCGCCACTTCAGTCCAAAATTTGTAATTTTGTCAATTTAGTCCTCATAGTTTTACATATTAGCCAATTACATCCCATCCGTCTAACGGCATCCAGTTATGCCGTTAGTTTAAGGGTATTTTTGTCTTTCTCCTTTTAATTTTGAGTTAATGGTCATCTTAGTCCCTATGGTTTGATATTTTTGCCAATTCAGTCCAAAGTTTGAAAATTTGTCAATTTAATGTTCAGTTTAATTCAGCTTTTTATTTTTAATTTTTTTTGTTTATAACCCTGAAGAGCATAATTCAAGCCCAAAACCCTTGAGCAACCTCAAATACTGGTATGGATTTACTCTGTTGACAGCTGTAATCATACCCCCCCTTTATATTTAGTTTCTAGACATTTTCTAAAATCTTCTCCATTATGGAATTCAATGGTAAAGTGGTCAAGGTAATTCCCTGAAACCGAATTGCACAGAAAAAACTAAAAATCGTTTCGTTGATTAATGTATAATAGTTGATTACGACCCAGATTTTCGTTATGATATGTTAATCTCTAAACCCTAACTATTATGCATTCATCAAAGAAACGATTTTTAGTTTTTTCTGTACAATTCGGTTTCACAGAATTGCTTTGACCATGTCTGGCCCTCGATTTCAGCTGGATCTTACTTAATCAAGTCATAACTCGCACCAAAAGGTGTTGACAAGAGAGTTAAATGACGGATTGCTATTTTAGGAAAGATTACCGTTTGTTAAAGGCGGAATCAATAACAAACATACGGTTGCAATTAACAATCAAAGGTGGAAAGCACAACACAGGATTCACTCAAAATATTTCCATTTATAAAAGGTTAATCTTACAAAAGGATAATCGATTTAGGGTTTAGAAGGAATCCTAGGACAGCCGTCACAATATTCGCTCAATAAATGTGTCTATCTGCCTTGGAAATTGTGCTCTCTGGCGGCGTATCCTAAACATTCCTTTTATAGGCCTGCCAACCTAAGACAACTGTCATTCCTTCTAGAAACCCTAAATGTACATACATATTCAAATTACATATTTAGAAAATAAACTAAGTGTAAAACAAGTCTTCCGGGTAGGCTTTTCATAAATCTTCAGACTCCGAGTACGCAGTGTACTCTGCCATCCTTTGGACTTGGTAATCATAGAAGTGTGCTTGGTAGCAGTTTCCGGGTAACCTTTACTTGAAGAGTATTTTACCTAAGTAAAATACTTACCGGGTAGACTTCAGACTTCTTGGATTTGTCAAACTTTGCCCGACAAAACCTTACGAGCAACCTTGTTCTTCCATGGTCCTGTTCGGCTCTTTGTCATAAAATAACTTATTAGCAAAGTGTATTCGGGGATACTGTACCTTGCTTGAGCTAAACCTTACTCGATGTAACATAGAGATATTCCATTAACTTATTAAGCATACTTGGACCATATTTATTAAAGAATACCTTGCCCGGTCTTCCAATCACTTGGCTTCTTGGACTTTGTTAACCAAACCTTACTCGGACAAGTAAAATACTTGGCTTTGAAGAACTAACCTACTTGATAGAGTGAACCTTGCTCGGAAACATCAAATCAGTGAACCTTACTCGGGAATGCACTAATTAGCATACCTTGCTCGGATATTCACTAAATAAGTCTACTTGAAGTAAACCTTGCCCGAAAGGCAAAATATCATACCCGGCATAGTAAAAGCTTGCTCGGAGCTCCAAGGCGTGCCCGAATTCAGTACTTAGCAAATTCTGAGGAGGTTGAGAAGATTCCAATCTTCCATATACTTCATTTAGGTCAAATCTTCCCATTAGGTCAAATTCTTGACTCAACAATCTCCCCCTAGATTGGAACACCTCAGCTGACCCAAAACACTCTACGGTTACATACACTTAGCCAAAATACATATCAAATTCAAAGTCAAAGTTACATAATCAAATTACATAAACAAAACATTACATAATCAAAAGTGTCCGAAGACATTACAAAGCAAAGCCTATTCTATTCATTTTGTCTTTTCCATTCGTTGTAGGCAGCTTGTCTTCTCAATGCTATTACTGATGCAGCTCTTTCTCTGAAGATATTGAGAATTTGGTAGTGAGTGTGTCCTTCTGGAATCACCAAATCTCTTATATCAGTTAAGTCTTCATTATGCAGGCATGTTAGATCTGCATCTTTCTTGATTATAGCCAATACTTTTCCTTCAGAGTTCATCAGTACATAATGACCAATATTTTCTTTGTATTCCACTTTATCAATGATACCGTTCTTCTGTACTGTATAGTTAGGCTGTATCATTCTTCTTCCCATGCTTATACAGGTATTCATATTGGACAGTGGATTCTCATCTCTGACTCTCATTCGATAGTTCCTTTCATCAATGTCCATTCTTTTCAATTTAGCACTTCTTCTTGCCTTCTGAGTTTTGATTGTTCTCCAATCTCTCTTTTCTTTTAAGAATTTGAACCCTCTTTTGGCTTCATCATGCAGGAATTTTGACAGATCATTCATCTGCCTACCTGCAGATCTGTTTCTATCTCTGAACTCATACAAGTGGAGAGTGGCCATTCTTTTTAACTGTTCTTCATTGTAATCATGAAAGTCACTCCTGACCACTATCTCTCTCAACATTCTGCTCTCCATAATCACTCTCAAAGTCCCTGTGACTGAATCAAAATACAGTTCCCTTGGTAGATCCACATTAGACTGTGGTCTATATGTTCTTTGCTGTGCTGAACTGCTTGATTCACCCCTACCTCCCTGACCTCTTCCATCTCTTGGAAATCTTCTATGAATTGGAGGCCTAAAGGGTATGGACTTCTTGGGCTTTGAGGTCCCAAATTGAAAATTTTAATGTATACTTCCTCAACCATCTCTGTTGGCAGGTTGGCAAGTTCAATGACATCTTGTCCTGCTTCTTTAAGTTCTCTTAGCATCTTATCCATTCCAGGTGTTCTTGCCAGTCCAGCAGGTACAAACCTCCCATCAGAATAGTATCTGGGGTTTTCACCCTCTCTTAAAGCCTTTTCCCACTCAGCCTTCTGAATATAAAAGAGGTACTTCAAATCCTCCTTTTCCAATACATTGAAGTCTGCTTCTGTCATCCCTCTCTGATTTATCATTATGTTTCTTAGGATGCTTATCATCTCTTCATTTTCCCATGGCAGAAACCTCTCTTCTTCAGACTCTCTCTGGATCTTCTTGTTGAGGAGTAGGGATTTCAACAGTTTTGACTTGTTCTTTCTCCTTCTCTCTCACAGTTTGAATCCTTCTTTTCTTGGCTGGAGGTTCAGCAGTTGTTTCATCTTGCTTTGAGCTCTCAGTTTGGACCCTTTTTAATTTTTCGTTTCTTTTCCTCCTGTTGTACTGGTCCACAATTGTTTTTCTGTCCAAGTTCTCAACTACTTCAGGCTTCATGCCTTTCTCTAACAAGTATCCACACATACCACCAAATTTCTTCTTCAATTCTTCCAATTTCTCCAGTTTCTCATTTTCCCTTACAAATTTTTCTATAACTTTCTCTCTTTCACTGTTATATAAGTCTTGGAGTTGATCAACAGTGAAATGAGTTAAATCCTTTTCAGAGTAATTATGCTTTCTTAGATAGTCTATGTATTTCTTTGCATCTTTACTCTTTTGTTCCATCAGCCTTTTGGCTTCCTTCATACTCAGCTGAATGTTTGTCCTGTGCTCATCAATCATTTCTACTTGAGGGGACACAACACTTTCAGCAATACCAACTTTCCCTTCATCATTCTCAGGGTTATCATCATTGTCATCATCAGAGTCCTCAGAATCATCCTCTTCTTCAGTCAGCTCATTCATAGCATCTATTTTTGGTTCATCAGAGGCAGGATGATCTGGTTCATCATTAATTGGTACATCAGGGACAACCTTGCACATGTTCATTAGGTCTTAGAGTTTGCAAAGGTGTTGCCCTTATTGTACTTGCCTCATCATCGGGGGTTTCAACATAATACTTATTCTTGTCATCCCACTTCCCCTTCTTAGCAGTCTTTTCCTGTTCAGATTGTTCAGCAGCTCTTTTTCTTCTTTGATAGATCTTGGCAAATCTGTTGACTTTTTCAGCAAAATCTTCATGTAGTTTAGACAGTCTTTCTCTCTTTTGCTGAAGAGTTTCTGGTCTTTGAGTTTCATGTACCTTCACCCTTTCTGACCAGCTGTCAGTAGGGTTCTTCTTCAGATCTTCCTTTACTTGTTCTGTCCACTTCTTTGAAGCTTCAGAGGCAATGGATTCACCAATTTCCTCTTCAGGAATTATACCTGTATTCAAGTTGGTTGGTTCAGCAAACTCTGGTTGTTGACTTTGAGTTTGGAATTTGCTAACCACCATAGCTAGAGAATCATCAACTTCTTTAGCTTTGTTCATCATAATAAAAATCTCTATTGCCTCTTGATCAGCCACATCATCATAAATTTCTTTTTCAAGGTTGGCTTGTCTGATCAAGTTCTCTTGCTCTGCAATCTCTTCTGGAGTTAGGGATTGGGCAATCTTCTCCCTCTCCATTGATTCTTTAATTCTCTTCAAGGGTAGCAGCAGCATCATCTTTGAAAGATATATCCTTTTCAACATATGCCTCAACAGGCTTTTCCTCTGTTACTATACATTTACCTTTCTCTTTTCTTCTTCTCAAATCCTCTTCATCCTCCTCATCATCAGACCTTACATAATCATCAATTTCTTTTTCTAAGGCCTCCAATTCAGGATCATACCCTGTCCTCTTGGAACTATCAGGTTGTTCAGTTTGAGAGATTGGTTCCTCAACAACAGTATCTCCTTCAACTTGCACATTAGCAGTCATATCTATAGGAATGTCAGTGGCCACATTATTAATAGCCACATTTTCTTCTACATTTATCTCTTTAATGTTTTCCTCAGAGCCAATCTATTCATCAATATTCATTTTTTTAATTTCAGCATTATTGGCCTCTTCTTTTCTCACATTCTCCTCATCCTCATCACTCCATACTACATAATCATAATCATATCTCTGTTCTGCATCCTCATACTTGTCACCTTCATAATCAACATTTTCAGTTATCCTTTCATCACCATTATCATATTCATTCATAATTAACTTCAGGGCATCAACATTCTCTGCAACATTCACTGCAGCTTCACCCATGTTCACATCAGACACAGTAGGTACAGATATATTCTCCCCCTGTTTTGGGGCAGCTGAGGTCTTCTCAGCCTCCTGCACCAGGGTTTGAATTTTTAATTCAGCCTCTACTAGTCTCTGCAACAGCATCACATTCTCATCAGTTACCACCCTATTCCTCCTTTTCAACACAACATTCTCCACCATAACCTCCTCAACTCTTCTTCTCAACTCAGCATTTTCTAACGTCAAATCCATGTTTCTTTGAAATGTATCAACATGTGGACTTACAGGTGGTGATGTAGAGAAATGTTCAAAGTCAGGTTGTTCTGTGGTAGGTGGGGATTGAGTATGTGGTGGGCTGGAAATGGATGGTTCTGATTGGATTTGGCTATGAGTTGGTGGTGTCTGTGGTGGTGGTGATTGATGTGTAGATGTTTCAGTTTGGTCTATGGTAAGGGTTTGAGGTGGGGATTGTGTAGTGAGATGTGGTGGGGTTGGTGGTGGTGAGGGTATAATGGGTAGATCAGTGTGTGGTGGTGAATGTGGTGGTGTTGGGATATGTTCTTCAAATTCTTCAACATGCTCCCCTTGTTCGGGTGCAACAACCTCCAATTCTAGACCATCTCCTCCTCCATCTCCATCTACATTATCATCATCATTATCAGAATCATTATCATCACTTTCACCATCATCCCCTTCCTCCTCTGAGCTTAACTCGAACACATGCATTATCTCCAAGTCATGGTTTAACAACCATGGTAAAATCTCAAAAGGAGCTTCAGCATTGAATCTATTTGACACACCTGGGTTCTTGATTCTATTGAAAGTATCAAGGTTCTGAAGTAGGTGGGTCATACCAATGGTTGGTAGATCTTGTAATTCACTGTTGAAGATGATTTGTAGAAATCTTGGATACTGCAAAAATCTATCCTTCTCAGCCTTGTTCAAGTTTGATACCAGACCATTAAAAATCATTTTTGAAAAGTTAAAGAGTAGGTCAAACATGATACCCACAGTGGCGTTTGCTAGATCATGACTCATCAGAGTCCATGACCCTTTTCTTGGTGCAAACCCCTGTATCACATGATGTATCAGGAATCTATATATCATTGGGAACATCCCCTTCTGAAACTGTCCATCATGGATTGTTCCCTGGTAACCCATAGTTTCTTCAAAAATTCTCAACAAGTGTACAGTATTGAAGTCTATATGATTGTGATCATCATCATTCAACCTCAGGCATCTTCTAATCATCCTCTCCGTCACATGTATCTCCTGACCAGCAACTGTTGCCTCAATCCTCTTCCCATTTACATCTTCTATAAGTTCTGCTGATCTCCAGAAATCAAGTATGTGATTTCTGTAGATAATAGGGCTTTCAGTAAGGGCAAAGTTGACATTCGATCGAGCCATCCATCTGATCATCGGTGCCACCGGCTCGTTGTCAGGTGTGACTTGAAGAAGTGCACACATATTATGCTTCTTTTCAAAGAAGTACTTTGGCTGAACTTCTTCTGCCATATCTGAACATCACAAACAAACATATTCAAAGTGAAATCAGTCATAAAGTTCGGAACTTTAGCTAATTTCAATGTATAAAAATGAAGAAGATAGAGAAAAAAATCTTCAAGAACCTGATCTTCGACAAATTTATAACCTAAACACATAAACAGAATGTCAGTAATCAAATAAATAATCAAAGCCCATTATAGTCTAATCGTGATCGGAAAACACATTATTAATGCTTACCGAGTCGGAATTAGGGGCTGATAAAAGTTAGGGTTTGTATTAAAGTTCGATAGTGATAAGTCGGTTAAGTTTCTTTAGAGCAAAGGTTTTGCAGTGGAAGGAGAGAGAGAGAGGGAAAATAATGTTGAAAAATTTGCCTAAGTCCCTCTTTTATACCTTTTGAAAGTGGGTTTTAAATGCTTTTTGTCATTTTGTGAATTATTAGCTGTCAAACAGTAACATTATCCACTTGATATATTAAAAACATTTAAATGTCTTTTGACTTCATAAACCTTACTCGGAAAGTTTAAAATCTCCACAGTCTACTCGGTACATTTCCACTTGCAAACCTTACCCGATTAAAGTGAATATCATCAAATTTTGCTTGGTCAAACTAAATAATTCAAAGTCAAGACTTTATTGAAGAAAGCTTACCCGAAGTACTAGATCTCTTGAGAAATTAATCACAAGGCAAATAATCAAGTATCAAACATCAAACAAACATTCCTTCTGGAATCAATTAAGATCCCCAAATATATTTCTTGAATTTAAATTAAATGACTTAAACTAGCATTCACCCTAATAAGATAGAAATCATAATCAAATAATCATACTCAAAACATATACATTCAAGCATACTTGAAAACATAGTGTGCCCGAGCAACCTTCCAAATGTAAAGAGTGCCCGAACATCATTCTTATGAAAAGTATACCTGAATAACTCTCCTAGAGTTCAAAGTGTGCCCGGAAGAAACTCTTAGCATACAGTGTATTCGGAAAGTCATATTTTGAAATTACCAAGTATATTGAGGGAACAAGAGTGTACCCGGAATATAAAGTGTGCCCGGAAAACAAAGTTTACCCGAAAACACTTGTAATTTCAAAGAAAAACATAAACACAAATATCATAGAGCATGCTAGGAATGAAATTAAAGCACATAATCAATTAATTATTCAATTTCACATAGCTTGCCCAAAATTCCTAAGTTAGCCTTAAGCTTACTAGGAAACACATATTCAAACATCAGGTATGCCCTTTCTCAAGGGGTTTCATCATATCAAACCATACCCGAAAATGAAAAACTTAGATAAAAATATCTAAGTGTGCTCGGAAAGTTAAACAAATATTTCCTAACACATATTCACACACAAAGCTTGCTCGGTGTACTAACTTAAGTTCACAAAGCTTGCTTGGAACAATAATCAGCATATAAAATGCAAAGCTTACCCGAAACAAGAATTTCTTGTTAGAAGCTAGTTAAACACTTAATCATTTTAAGACTTCAAGCTTGCTTGAGAAATGAGTACAAAAGTGTACTCTACCCGGAAAGTGTAAACACTTTAAAGCATGCCCGAAAATCTTATACTTAGTCAAAGATGGCTAAGCATGCTCGTAAAGGTCATAAATCATCAAATCTTACCCGAAGTAACATATTCACACATATTCAACTGTTTCGTACTCGGAAAGGTTGTAAAACATACAACCTTACCCAAAAACACATAATTAAACAGTTTGTGCCCGAAAAGCTAAAACACATCAAAGCTTGCCCGAACTTACATATTCAACCTATTTTAGGTAAAATGCAACTCTTTTTGACTTAAACCACTTGTCAAAATCTTGTCAAAACATATTTTTCATTAAAGATCATAGTTTAAGAGCAAATGGTGCATATAGAGATCAAATTTCAGTTATGTTTCTTTTCAAAGCAGTTTCTTTCTTTGACTGAAAATATCACAAGGATGGGATCATATTGACTAAGTAGCTTCCTCAATACTTCATTCTCAGTATTATTATGAAAACATAGATAGGTTAACAGCAGGTATTAACTTAGCATGAATTTCATTTCCTTGGTGATATGATTAAGGTTCAATTAAAGCATAATGCGTTAATGGTCAACACTGTTCTATGATGCCTCATATCTCTTCTCAAAGCTTATTTGTCTTTCCCCAGATCACCCCAATTTGACTCCAACCTCCTGTATTTGGTCCAAAACTTGTTTTTTTGTATGACAGAACTTATTCAATCTTTTTGTATTTTTGATTTTCAAACATATATAGAGGTTGAACGTTGGACTTGCTGTTATTTAAATAATATGCCTTTCATTCAAGATGTTAAAGGACTTATATTATTGCCTCAACCCTTGTAGTTCTGTTATTAACCCTCTTTGTTTGACAAAATAATCAAAAACATTTATCAACTTTTGGTTGATTTATTCATACTTCCCCTTGTTTTTGATATTTTCTCAAAATTTCTTAAAGCATGTTCTTTGCCATATTTGAAAGATGTTTCATTTTTGGTTGACCAAATAACAATAGGCTTGTGTATGACTGGGTAATCACTTTTCTACCTATCATTTGGAGAGATTTATCTTGAGACATGCAAAGACAACTATGTATCTCCACATAAAGATTAGCATTTCATTAAGTTTATATCACCTTAGATTTTACATCATCATGGGAAAGCAACCATACATGTTAATGACTATACTAAGGTCTTTTTAGCCCATTAAATCCATATGATTGACTAAGCAGTCAATGTACTATCATTTCCCATATCATATTCAATCATCCCAATTACTCTTAGCTTCCAGGTTAATGGCTATCCTGGCAGTCTACAGGTAGTCTGCAGGACCAAACACATACTGATGCATATGTCCCTTAGGCTTAGTGTTAATGGCATAGTTTTAAGTGAAAGAACAATTTACAATTGCCCCAAATGCTTTCAGCCTTTGGATTAATGGCTATCCTATCAATCTACAAGTAGATGAGAGGACCAAACACATACTAGTATATGTTCCTTAGACTTATGCAAATGACATAATTTTCAGCAAAAGTAATTTCTTTTGAGACTTTTCATTAAAAATCCTTCTTTTAAGCTTCTTTAAAGCTTGAACTGAATAATCTTATCATGTCTCTACACCATTAACAACTTGCTCATGTTTTGATCAAAATAAATTATTTATGCAAAATTCATTTGAAAATTCATTTCATCACTTAATTTTGACATAAAGCACATTTTGACATAAACAGTTGTAACATATTCAAATCTTAATCAAACATGAAATCATCAAGACAAGTAGACAGTACTTTCATTCAGAGTTTAACCTATCTTAATAAAATCAGAAGATCAGATAAAGCACATATTCAGACAACTAAGCAATGATATCAGATAAGTGGTTTAAACAGGTAATTCATATCATGACTTCTTATCTTAACATCATATATATGCACATTAACTGACAAGTATGCAAACAGACACTCAATCAAACATGTCAAAATAATCAATCAACTTTTCACACACAGATAATCAGTTAAAGCACACACAACAGTTATCATACTCAATAACATACTCAGCAACATATTCAAGCCTATTCATCTGAACATTCAACATGTGTGACCTCTAACAAAATAATCATTTAGCACATAGAGGCACACAACTAGGCACACATCCTTAATCAGATTTCATCAGAGTTGATCATTCCCAGGGCTTTCAAATGAAAGTTGAACCTGGTTCTATCAAGTGGTTTGGTGAACAGGTCAGCCAGATTGTCACTTGTATCAACTCTTTGCATTTCAATCAAACCTTTTTCACTGCAATCTCTGATGAAGTGATGTCTGATTTCAATGTGCTTAGTCTTTGAATGTTGCACATGATTCTTAACAGTGAAGTATGCAGCAGTGTTATCAATAAGAATAGGGGGGTTCAGAAAATTCAAACCATAGTCCAGCATCTGATTTTGAATCCAGAGAACTTGTGCACAGAAGGCAGATGCAGCAACATATTCAGCTTCTGCAATGGAGATTGATACTATAGTCTGTTTCTTGCATTGCCATGACACTAGTCTTTCTCCCAAAAATTGACATCCCCATGAAGTTGACTTTCTGCTCATGTTGCAGCCATCATAATCGCTGTCTGTATATGCAATCAGATCAAATGCTTGGTTCTTTGGATACCAAATCCCTAAGTCTGGTCTTCCCTTCAAGTATCTGAATATTCTTTTAACAGCATTCATGTGGGAGACTTTTGGATTTGACTGAAACCTTGCACACACACACACACACAGCAAACATGATATCTGGTCTTATTGCAGTCAGATACATCAGAGATCCAATCTTGGCTCTGTATTCATGTTCATCTACTGACTCCTCCTTTTCATCAGCAATCATCTTTTCTTTGGTGTCCATTGGAGTTGAAGCAGTCTTGTATTCTTGACAGTTGAACTTGTTCAAGATGTCCTGCACATACTTGTTTTGATGAATGAAAATCCCTTCAGCTTTTTGTTGAACTTGCAGTCCCAGAAAGAAGTTCATTTCTCCCATTGAGCTCATGCTATACTTGGATTTCATCACCCCTTCAAACTCCAAACACATATTTTCATTGGTTGACCCAAAGATGATATCATCCACATAAACTTGTAACAAAAGTAAGTCTGATCCCTTTCTTTTGTTGAAGAGTGTCTTGTTAATGGCTCCTCTAGTGAAACCATTTTCAAGAAGATGGTTTGACAGCTCATCATACCATGCTCTAGGAGCCTGATGCAGTCCACAAAGGGCTTTGTTAAGCTTATACACCCTGTTTGGATACATTGGATCCTCAAAACCTGGAGGCTGAGCTACATACACCTCTTCATAAATCTTTCCATTTAGAAATGCAGACTTCACATCCAACTGGAACACTTTAATGTTCTTTGAGGCAGCATATGCAAGGAAAATCCTGATAGCTTCAAGTCTTGCAACAGGGGCAAAGACTTCCTCAAAGTCTATCCCTTCTTCTTGAAGACATCCTAGTGCCACAAGTCTAGCTTTGTTCTTAATCACCAAACCCCTTTCATCCCTTTTGTTTCTAAAAACCCCCTTGGTTCCAATTGCATATCTGTCATATGGCTTGTCAACAAGATCCCACACATGAAGGTGTCTAAACTGCGCCAATTCCTTTTGCATTGCTTCTACCCAACTATTGTCTTTCAAGGCTTGAGCAATATTTTTTTGGCTCTATTTGGGATAGAAAACAAGAGTAAAGACAGATGTTTGCAACTTCTGAATGACTTCTGGTAACTCTTTCATGCAAATCACCAATGATGTTTTCAAAAGGATGATTCTTTTCCACAGAAGGAGTTTGTATAATCATATTTGTAGACAAATTTGTGTCAAGATTTATTTCATTGAGTTCAGGTTCTTTAATGATCAAATCTGCTTCTGCATCATGAAACTCTGGTGCTTCATCATTGTTTTGTCCCGAAGTAGATGCACCATTATTTCCCAGATTCAAACTTTGAAATAAGTCTTGAAATCTTGCTGTGGTGACCACTTCTTCTTCATTAATAAGGTTGCCTGTGTTACCCACACTCTGGACATGATCATTCTGTACATTTGGACTGTCTTCATTGTTCACAGTATGATCTTGTTCATTGTCATTACTTGGGCACCTCTTCACAAAAGTATATTCCTTTTCTTTTCTAGCAACCTTTTTCCACAATTCTTCCAAGTCCAATGCCTTCTTCTTGTTCACTTCAATTTCACTGGTCTTGTATAAAGTTTCATCAAAGTCTTCAGGATAAATCTTGAAAGACTTAATCAAATTCTCATGATCAAACAACCATGATGCACCATCAACAGTGTTGAATTGATTCTCATTGAAAATAATGTCAGATTACTCTATCACACTCAAGTGATCTTTCACATAAACTCTGTAGGCTTTTGAGTGTGTAGAATATCCAACAAAGAAACAATCCAGGGATTTTGTTTGAAACTTGTTTAGATAATCCCTTGTGTTCAGAAGAAAACACTTGCATCCAAAGGGCTTGAAAAACTTGATGTAAGGCTTTCTATTATTGAAAATTTCATATGGAGTCTTATTATGCCTTTTGTTCACAAGTACCCTGTTCTGAACATAACAGGCCGTGTTGATAGCTTCAGCCCAAAAAGTGACAGGCAGATTAGCATCTGCTAACATGGTTCTTGCAGCTTCAATCAGTGTTCTGTTTCTTCTTTCTGCAACACCATTCTGTTCAGGAGTTCTAGGAGCTGAAAATTGCTGTAATATTCCTTTCTGAGTGCAAAATTCTTCCATGACTCCATTTTTGAACTATGTGCCATTGTCACTTCTCATCATCTTGACTTTCTTATTCAACTTGTTCTCAATCATTGTGACACAACCTTAATCAACTCTGCAGTCTCATCCTTGGTACTTAGGAAATAAACCCAAGTATATCTTGAATAGTCATCAATGATCACTAGACAGTATCTTTTCTTTCCAATACTTGGTACACTCACAGGACCAAAGAGATCCATGTGAAGTAACTCAAGTGCTTGATCAATTGAATTGATGAGTTTTGTCTTATGAGTAGACTTGTGTTGTTTTCCCTTTTGACAGGAGTCACAATGATCTTCCAACTTGAATTCTCTTGTAGGTAAACCAATCACATGCTCACCTTTGACAAGTCTATTCATGTTCTTCAAGTTTACATGACACAATTTCCTATGCCACAGTTTTGATTCACTTTCAGTGGCTTTGGAAACAAAATATGCACCACCTCTTGAAATAGCTTCTTTCATATTCAACTCATACAGGTTGCCATTTCTAGGTGCCATCATCATAATCATTTCAGGTGGAATCACAAACTCAGGTTTTAGAATGAAACAGTGAGAATCATCAAAACTGACTTTGTATCCCTTATCACACATTTGTGATATACTCAACAGATTATACTGAAGTCCTTCGACATGAAACACATTATCAAATGAGACTTTTCCATTTGTTAAGATTTCTTTCCTCGCAATCTTTCCACCATTCTCATCACTCCCAAATGCAACAGGACCTTCATATTTCTCTTCATAATTAACCAGTGACCTTTTATCACATGTCATGTGCCTAGAACAACCACTATCCATATACCATATGTCATTCAAAGGAGTGGAATGTTCCTGCACAAAGAGAAATTTGATTAGTTAAGTGATGAAGTGCAAGCTTCATCAACTTGCAGCTCATCAGTTTCAGTTTCAGAGGCAGCTTGGGAAGTGAGTGTTGTAGGTTCAGGATCTTTATGAGTGATTTCAAGATTATCAGAATTGTCAGTTTCATAACCACACTCTCTTGGAGTTTTCACAAGTGAGATTGAGCTATGAAGCTTAACTGAGTTAGTAGTATACTCTTTTATGACATAATCTTTTACTTCAGAGTATTCTCTCACATCAGTAACTATCTCAGATTTAGGTTATGCTTTAGGTTTCCATGAGAAACCTTGTGGTTCATATCCATGTTTCATCAAAAACCTCTCATCACCAGTGAGTTATGTTGGTTTCTTTCTTGAATATCCCTCTTTTCTTCTTTTCTGTTCACTGGTTGATGATCCTTGAGATTCATTAGATTTAACTGATTGATCATCTTGTTTGATCTTCAAGGACTTATCTTTCATCTTTATCACTTTCTCATACTTCTTAGGAGATTTGCTTCTTCTTGCTGAGTTAATTACTTGTTTCTTTCTTTTGACTTCAGCTTTCTTTTCATTACTTGTCTCCTTTCCACAAACATTTCCTTTTCCCAAATACATATCATACTTCTGTTTGTATAGAACAAAGTCTTGACCATACTTTGTTCCATTTGGGACATGAAATGGTTGAAACTTCAATCTTTCATTGCATGAATCTGTGTGATGACCATACTCATCATATTTCTTGCACCATACCTTGCCTTTGAGTAGTTCATGTTCCTTTGGTTTCTTAAATCTTTCACTTGGCTTGGGTTCCTTTACTCCAATTGTCCTTTTAGATTTCAAATTGTCAAAATCAATTGAGAGTGGAACAAACTCAGCAATTCTTATATCACTTCTTTCCACATTCCCTTTAACAAAGACAATTTCTCTTGTACTCAAGGGTTCTTCTTCTATGTCTTCTCTGTTTCTGGATTTTCTCTTTACATATTCCTCCATTGTTTCCACTTCTCCAATGTCAAAATCTTCAATGCTTGAAAAGATAGGATAAACAGGAGTAATGTATTCAACATTCATTTCTTCTTCAATTACTTTCTTTTTCTTGTTTTGTTCTATCCTTTCCAAAACCTTCTTACTTGGAGGTCTGACAGCATTGTAGCTTATCTTATTCTTTTCACAAATATCAAAGGAGACATGTTCACTTCTCATTTTCTTATTTTGTCTCTTCATTCTTGGTGTGACTGGAGGATACTTTGGAAGTTGATCAACAGATTCAGGTTTCATATATCTTCTACCCTTTTCAGCAGCTTTGAGTTCTTCTTCAGTAATTTGATCACTCAAATCACTCAAGTCATCTTGATTCAAATCAATTGACTCAAGATCATCTTCTGATACTTGAACTCCAATTGATTTTTCTTCTTTCAACTCTTTCTTCATAACAAACTCACCTTCATCACTCACTTCAACAATTTTTTACAAATCCACAACCTCTTCTTTGTCTTGGAAAACATCTTTAAATTGTTGTAGATAAGCATTTCTTTTCTCTTTATCAACTTTTGGCATAAAGTTGTTGTTGAAGGGTGGTGGAACTGCTTTGTATTTGTCTTCTTCTTTTACTTGATTCAAAATTCCACAAATGTTTCCAGTTGAGATCAAGTGCTTTAAGAATTCATTGTCTGCTTGCAGCTTTGTGTTCAACACTTTTTCTTCTATTACCATTTTCTTCAACCCATTAATTTCAGTTGTGAATCTTGTCTGAGCTCTGTAACTGTTCATGCAGTCATCTTCTAAACTTTTCATTCTTTCTTCACTCACTATCTCACTTGCCTCATATGCATTGATGATACTTTGTTTCTTAAAACACTCACTTTCCAGCTTGCCTACTTTTGCTTTCAATTCATTGATAAGTTCATTTAAATCAACAGTAGGAGCAGAGTGTACCTTAGATGAAGATGCAGTATCTTTCTCAACTATGGCCATGAATGCCACATTTGCTCTCTTAATGTCATCTGCAATATCCTCTTCATGGTTGCTCTAATCAAAGCTACCTTCATGTTGTGTAGTCACTGCTACATTTCCTTGATTTCCGGGCTGATTTTGATTGGCTGGAACAGTGTTGTTTAGTACATTTTGAAGATTCTGATTGTTCATCTGAAAGCCTTGATTCTGAGGTATACTCTGTTGATTGTTCATTTAAGGCTGATAGTTGTTGTTGAAGTGGGGATTGTAGTTGTTGTTGGGATTGAAGTTGTTGTTGAAGCCTTGGTTATTGTTGAAGTTTTGGTTGTTGTTGAAGTTCTGATTGTTGTTTCTCTGCTGATTCTGCTAGTACTGTTGTTGACCTCTTGTCTGTTGATTCTGGAATTGATTCATCTGATAATTCCTTGGCAGATTGCATTCTCTAGCAAAATGTCCTGGCTGTTGGCAATTGTAACAGATTGCCTTTGACTTGTCAAACCTAATTCTTTCATTTGGACCCGAAACCAGAGATCTACCAGTTCTATTGTACAACCTCTTACTTCTCAATGCTAACATTGCAGCTTTCCACTTCAAATCCATGTCTTCCAAATCATCTGCATCAATTTACTCTAAGTCATCTTGCACTACACTTGTGTGAATCAGGTTTTTAGCAACAAATGCATTATAGGATTCAGTGAACATAGACAGTAAGGCTTGTGTATCACTGCTCTGAACATGTCCTGCACCAGTATTGGGAGCATTCCCACTTGCCACTGAGGCTGAGTCAGTGTCATCAATTAATTGTACATTGAACCTCTTCTGACTTCCTTGATTACTTGAACTACCCCCAATAAAAGACTTAGGAGTATCAGTATTATGCTCACTTGGTTCTTCAATAATGGGAATTTGTTGTTGATTCTTTGTAGTCAGATTCCCCATTGGTGCAATCAAAGCATTTGAAACACTAAAGCAGGGTCTCTCCTCTCTGATCATTTCATTCTCTATTATTTCAATTTCAGCAGCTTGGAGGAAACACACCACATCATCTACTTTGAGTTCATTGAAGTTGGGCTTTGTGAGAATGAACTTGCAAGCAGTATACCATTCTTTTGGCATAGAGTTGAGCAACTTTGTGTTCAAATCAAAGTCAGTCATTACATAATCTGTTGTTCTCAACTCATTCACAATACCTAGAAATCTTTCTAGTATTGATTTCAGTCTTTCACCTTCTTTGTACTTGAATCTTTCCAACTGTTGCTTCAGTCTTTGCTTCTTAATGTTCTTCAATTCAACATTTCCTTCAAACATTTCAAGGATTGCATCATACATTGCCTTAGCATTGGGATGATGTGCAACCTTGGTGAGTATCTCCCAAGACAAGCCTAGCTTCAGCATAGCTAAAGCCTTGTCATCAACCTTCCTCATTCTTTCTCTCACAGCAGCCATTGCAGCTGCATTTGCCCCTTCTTCAATAGCAGCTTGTGGACCATTCTTGTTGGAGTTCCACATATCAACATCATTGTAGCAAACGACTGCTTCAAAGAGTACCTTCCACTTGGTAAAGTTTTTCTGTCCATACAATCTAGGTATCTTATTAATAGACACCTCTTGTTCCTCATAACCAGACATTTTGTTAAAACAAAAGTTAAGTTCTTATCAAAAACAGGGTAAAACAATCAGATCTGAGAATAAATCCTTAGATCTGATGTGTCTGATATGATTAGAACAAGATTTAGATATAAAGATTAAAACTTTAATTGAAATAAGGAAGAGAAAACACCGAAATATTGTAGATCTGGAAGAAAAATTGAAAACAGAACTGCTGACGTCACAGATCAATGGAACAGTGGTCTGCTTACGTCATTCTTTTTCAAATCTTCAATTAGCAACACAAATCTTTCAAAATAGCAGTAACAGGCTCTGATACCACTTGTCTGGCCCTCGATTTCAGCTGGATCTTACTTAATCAAGTCATAACTCGCACCAAAAGGTGTTGACAAGAGAGTTAAATGACGGGTTGCTATTTTAGGAAAGATTACCGTTTGTTAAAGGCGGAATCAATAACAAACATACGGTTGCAATTAACAATCAAAGGTGGAAAGCACAACACAGGATTCACTCATATATATATATATATATATATATATGAAGCCCATGCTCATTTATTAAACAAGCTTAGCTCTAGCATCAAGTTTTTATTTGACTTGAAGGACTTTATCTGCTTTGACCAAGCCAGCTAACCCGAATGACCCGACTGGTTGTTTTGAGCAGTTTCTTGGCATCCATTTTCACATATTATTATGTTTGATGATACACTAACCGAATAAAGTGATGTGTTTATACAAGGCAAAAGGTTATTAGTTGACTTAACTTGTTTATTATTTTTTATGTTTACTGTCTATTTGACTACATTAGTACTTATAAGTAGCGGTGCAAATGAGACGATCTAATACTCGAGATTGAATCGATGAAAAGCTTGAAATGACCCGTACCTTATCGATATAAGGTTTTTTTACTTATCGAGCTCTAGTTAGAGCCTAGCCTTGTTGGAAAGATTGTTTAGGCTTGTATAGCCTTAACGAGCCTAATGTGGGTTTTATGTTTCAACTTTCTTGGACTTCTAGTTCTATGTATTAGTTTCAAAACACTGCAAAGCCGAGATCGAGCTGATCATTGGCTCGTTTAAGATGATGTAAATGAGCTCGATAAGTTTTAAATTTATTACATAATAAACAAGTCAAGTTTGAGCTTTAGAAAAAGAGTTTGAAACGAGTTTTGTTGAATAAACATTTGTGTTTTGTTGAATTTAGCTTATGTGTATAATGTAACAGGAGTATTGTGGGCATTTTATATTTGACGGGCCTAAAAAAACTCGAATCACTTGTATTTTTAACGAGTCCAATCAAATCATCAAGTTTTAGTGAAAAGGAAACATGTTGATTGTGTTAAACGGTTTGAAACTCACCCAACGTGTATATATAATAAATAAATAAATAAATAAGTACAATATTTTATTATAATATTTACGTTCTATTTAGAAAAAGTGTGGCACATGCTTTTTTTACTTTCTTATATAATTGAAATTAGTAGGCTAGACTCCATCATTTTCCCTTATTGGTACACAAAACTTAAAACTGTCTTATAGTCATGACAAACATTTATATGTGGAAAAAAATGACAAATAAAGTAGTTAAACGATTCATATTCATGTTTGATATTTGTTTTACACGCGTCGCTTCTTACCACATGTAAAACTCCCAAAGAGCTCAGTTTAATTGAGAAAGTGCAAATGCTTGAAGCGAGAGATCAAGCTACAAGTGCTAGGATCGAGGGCCTCGAGATGAAGCTCCGGGATTTGATTGCTAGTTTGTTAGGGAAGGAAACCATGGAGCGACCGACCGACCGACTTCAAGGTATCTTTTACTTACATAATATTGTTATAATATTAGTGTAGGTTGGTTGTTTTGAGGATGATTGATGGTAGACTTGATGAGTTGATGTTACTACCTTTAGAACAAGCTAATAGCCCGTCGTGCGAGCCTCCCACAGGGGCCCACTATGCCAAAAGCGAGAGAAACCCCATCCGTCTCTTTCCTTTTTTTCGTCTCCATGCCGCCGGTGTGGTGACATGGGACGAAAAAAGGGGGATCCTATCAACTTGTTCCGACCTAAGATAATAAGCTCATTTGCTTGGTCTTACTTCACTGTCAAGAAACGAAAGAAGACTTCCATCTCCAAATTTAATTCAGAGGTAGCTCCCTTATTTTTTGGGTGTGAAGCAATGCCAAACCAAAATACCCAACAAACATTAGATCTCCCTGAAAAGGAGGTGATCCAGCCGCACCTTCCAGTACGGCTACCTTGTTACGACTTCACTCAAGTCACTAGCCCTGCCTTCGACATCCCCCTCCTTGCGGTTAAGGTAATGACTTCGGGCATGGCCAGCTCCCATAGTGTGACGGGCGGTGTGTTCAAAGGCTCGGGAACGGATTTACCGCCGTATGGCTGACTTTGATAATACTGCATATTATAATAATGTTGTGTGGTCTAAACTGTACGTTTACAACTAAACTGGCTAGTTTTACGTTCAACAACGAAAATTACAAAAACCCTTCATACCGTTGTTACTAGTAGAGCTGCAATTAGAGGTCATGATTGTCGTTTGATTATTTATTTATTGTTACATTGGATCAATGGCACACCGTTTATTGAAAGAATGAATGTATTGTTGATATTTGAATGCTCGTTTACATGCCACTTCATTGTACATCGTTTGGATGTTTTTGATTTGGTTTTGAATGTCGAAAAAAAAAATGAAGAAACATTTTCCGGCGACGAAGAGCAGCGGTGAGCAAAAGTCAAATGTGTTGTTACTTTTATGTAGTTGAATATAAATAGGAGGAGTGAACACAAACTACTATACTAATATATGAATGTTGATAGTGTTAATTCATTTTTATTGATTGTATTCATTTTTTTAAAAAAATACATGTCGCTGTCACATTTTGTTCTCTACCTAAATGAAAAGTCCTTTACACTGCCACATTTTGTTGTCTACCTAAGACCATGTGTAGTCATAAAGCTCCACATCCAGGGGTTATGCGTCACGTGACGTCCCGTCAGAGTTATGGTTTTGTACAAAAACAGGCTGTAGTCATAACTCTCCACATCCAGGAGTTATGCGCCACGTGGCGCCCAGTCATTATAATTTTATTTGTTTTTTTAAATAATAATTCATTTAAATAAATTAACATAAAATTAAAAATTACATTAAACTTCCAAATAAAAAATACATTAAACTAAATTAAAAAAAAATACATCAAATTAAAATAAAAAAAACATAAATAATACTAATAAAACTAAAACTCATTTATATTTTTCTAAAATTTTCGCTCGTCGATTGGCTTTTAGAGATTGGACTATCGGGTCGTCTTCGGATAGCTCGTTTGATAAAATCTCGATGTCTTTGTCCATCTTATTCCTTCGAAGTAGGTCGGCGGCGTCCAAATTTACTTGAAGTCGTTGGGTTCCAAGTTGGTGTAAATCTTGGAGTCGAGAGTTCATTAATTGGAATTGGCTTTCCAATTCGGGATTCGAACCCGTTGCCGACGACGAACCGGCCCCTTTCCCCTTTCCTTTGCCTTTGGTTCTTCTACCCCCCGGCCGAGGCATGTCGGTAGTATTCACGGGGTCATTATCGCTTAAGTTGAAGTTTCGAGCGTCGGAACGGGGCGTGTCTGGATCAACCGAAGATGATGTTTTAGACTTTTTTTACGTGGACCACCTTCGCCTTCGGCTTCGGCATCGGCATCCAACACCAAGCCCCATTTTGGGTGAAACCTCAAGAGGTCTTTCCAAATGCCAAAGTAGTTGAAGGTCCCGCCGACCTTATGTTGAAACTCAACCAACGCGTTATCCATGACTTCCGCGTCCGAGACACCGCTACTCCTAGTTCGATTCATCCGAGAGAAAACCGTATGGAAAGCCATGCATTTGGTGTTTATGTCGCCCCATTTCGACAGTAACGAATCTTTTTCTCGACGCGAGTCCCTGCCAAGGTTGTGAAACCTCTCTATAATTTTGTGCCAAAATACCCCCATTTTTTGATAGTTCGCTAAAAAATAAAAACATTACAAGTTTAATGTTTGTTATAAGAAATTTTAAAAAAATATATATGCATTTTAAAAACCTACCGTATTTAGCATCTTCCGATATTTGGCACCAAGCACGAGCACATAGTACGCACTCGTCGATACTCCACGATATCACCGTCTTTTTAACCCGAGGTTCGCCGGCGGGCTTCTTTGCGTGTTTTTTCGAACGTCCGCGTTGGCTCGAACCGCCCTCGGGTTGTGTCTCCGGCACGAACTCGACCTCGGGTTGGGTCTCCGGGGCGGGTTGGGAACCCGAACCCGCAAAAATGTTTGTCATTGGTTTTGGAAACCGGGCACCGCATTTGGCATAGAGTTTTGTAGAAGTGCAAAGTACGCGGCCATTTGTGGGTCATACATTTTCGGGACGGGTACGGTTAGCGTCGGGGCGGTAGATTGGTTCGGTTGTGGATTTTGGTTGGCTTGACGGGCATATTGACCGAAACCGAGAATATTTTGGTTGTTGTTTGGAAACATGATGGTAGAAATATTAGTGTAAAAGATATAAATATTTGTGTAAATTGGTAGATTGGAAGGAATGTGTTAAAAAATATAAGTTTGGTTTGTTTATATAGTATAAATATAATTAATTTTTTTTTAAAACTCCAACGGCTCCAAACCAACGGTAACTTTTTTGACCCGCGTGCCATTCTCGCATTTTAGATACAACGCGCAAAAAAAAAATTCAACATAACGCAGGGGGGGCGGTGTACCCCCCGCGTTATAGCCCATAACGTCCGGCACAACGTGCCATGGTCTAAATGAAAAGTCCTTTTGGCTGCCACATTTTGTTCTCTAGCCAAATGAAAAGTCCTTTTGCAAAACTAAGTTTCTCCATTTTCCTAATAATTATTATTATAAATTGATTTAAATTGTGTACTGAATCTAACTGGGGTTCGCGGTGGTGGAGGGACTGGCTCGGAAAAAAGAGCGATTCTAGTTGTAAGATATCTAATGAAACCGTCGCTGGAATTGAGATATTATTCAAAGAGAAAGATCTCAAATATCTGGAGTTTGTCTTTGTATATTATAGGGATGATCCGAACGGTGGTTGTTTTACCATATTTTATATTTTTAAATTATTACTTTACATAATTAATTTGTATTTTTATAATTTTATGTGATTTTTATGTGGTAAAATTTATGTAAAGAAACATGTTTTTGGTAAAGAATCAAAATCAAGTATCAAGAATTCATCAAAGTCGTTTAATATTAAAATACCAATAAAAGCATTTGAGAGCAAACTGAATACGTGGGTGTTAAAAATGTAGCATTTTTACTACAATTTCAATCTATGGGGCCTTGTAGATTGAATTTACCGGTTACTACATCAATTGGTAAAAACTAATGACTTATGTACTTCAACGGAAATTAAACATATCTATTACGACCCCCCAAAATAAAAAAGGTTCTTGTTCCGCCACTGAGCGCAACCGTTGTTATTCCTCCTATTCAAAGTTAGGCTGAAAGTGAAAGTGATGGTGCAAAAACATTGAACATTGAAAAATCTAGCACACAATTTAAAGGAAACGTTTTTTGTATTAAAACTCACGGATCTAACGGATTTGGGTACAAATCTCCCGGATATTGGATGTCGAAAACTCACGGCACGAACCCAAATATGTTGGCTCCATGAGTCTTGAGTGTAACTTTTTAGAAATTTTCAAACTTTTTGGGCCAAACATGGTTTTTTCCTATACAAAAGGACTATTTTGTTAATTATTTTGTTAAAATGTCATACTTGTCATTTTCACCATACAAAACAAGGTACCCATCATTTTCACCGTACAAAGAACAAGGCGTAAAAGTTTGTATGTATAACCCTTGTTCAATTTTTTATCACAAACTCCTTACCAAAGAAAACCTAATCGTCTTCTTCACACTAAGGAATCATGGATTGATAGAACTACATTTGTGGTATGTGAAAAGGTAACAATCTTTTATATGTTTCTTCTTAATCTTTTATAAATTTGTGTTTTATGTCAAAATTCATGAAGATTCATTCTTAATATTTCTTGTTACTTTCCATACTTTTGTCAATCACAACTTTGAGGTTGAAAGTAGCTTGTGTAGGCTTGAGTTCGGCTCGTTTAACTTACACAACTCGAGTTTAACTTGTTTCGATCTCTATTGTTAAAGTTTAAGCTTGGCTCGGGCTCAACTCGCTTATCATTTATTATTAATTAATTTTTTTATATTTATAATTACTTATATATATATATATATATATATTTTTCAGTTATAAATTTATATATGACATAACGTATATTATTTAGTAACTTTTTCAAAAGCTTTTTGGTAGAGATTTGTTTCTAATTACAGGTTCGCTGTAATGTTTTATACTCACATTTGATAACTTGGTCATAAACATTAGAGATTTGTTTGTTATTTACATATTTGTTACAAGAATTTTGGATATCAATTTTACGATCCAAGCATCGGAATTCGGATATCATAGATTTCGGATTTGGATTCGGGTAGTAAAGTTACCGTTCGAAATTATAGGATACCCGACTTTGAACTCCCTTACCCGTATAGATTTAGCCTATTCGGTACATGTGTCGTTAAGATTTTTGGGATTCCGTATTCGGTACAATCGAGTATGGATACGGGTAGTTCGCTATTTAGCCTATTTTGTACCCATCTAGAACATGTAGAGGGTTATTTGTTTTTTTGTATTATGTTTTGGTTGTGATATTATTTATGTCGTTATCGTACTGGTACGCCTATTATTTTAACACTTTAACCAATTTGGTGACTGCATGCGTACCGATATTTGGAACGATTCAACTAATTTGTTACTCGTACCGGTACCATGGTAATTAGAGTTTTGAGAAAAAAACAAAAGAAAATATATTCATATTTTATATTTTATTTCTGTTGGTACTTACACTGATCTTGATAGTTAGATTGTTCAATTACTAGTGATAAATCGGTCTGATCAAACCGTTTGTTGTTTCTTGATAGACGGAGTCAACAACAAATGCGGTTTATTAGGATTTGTCGAGCAAACCTACAATGGCGTCTTATTCAACATCATTCGAGGAAGGAGCTATGAATATATTATGATGTTTTTCTAAGCTTTAAAAGGTGAGTTCAATACCGAATTCAAAATTAACTTTCTTGTCAAATTTGATATTTCTATCATTGGTAATACATGACTTGTAAATTAAATTTTTGTAAATTAACTTTCTTGTCAAATTGATATTTCTAACATTAAATTTTTGCAATTAAAAATTTTGTTTCATTATCATTTAGTTACGCGTATCTATCTATCTATCTACACACTCGTTGTAACAGTCTAGGTTTGAATTTTTGTGAAAATTAATTAACTTAACAGCGCAATATATATTAGGGGTGTGCACGGTTCGGGTCGGTTCGATTATTAGCATTGGCCCAACCTAACCGATCAGTTATCGGTTAATAACCAGTACGTAACAGAGTGAAAAATGCTTTGAAAATATTAAAAAAATTGAAGACTTCGGTTCGGTTTCGGTTATTGCTCACCTCTAATTTATATTCGTTATTGAATGGTGGCTTTTTGAGAACGAGCGAACCTGATCGAGGAGGAGGAGGTGGTTGTGTTACCGGTTCCTTCTGTTGCCGTCGGTAACAGTAACCGGGAGGTGGTCTCTGGAGGTAAGTAGTTTTAATTTTAATGTCAGGGTTAATTATTATTATTATTAGCTATTCTAATTGCAAACTAAACCGCAGCTGCAGGTGGACTTGTGTTAGCTGGATTCATTGGAGGCGTTTTGACCTCACAACTTTTCAAGGTGATGATGAAATCTGATCCCGGTGAACTCCGCTTACTGGAGAAGGTGAAACTGCTTGAAGAGAAAGACGAGGCTACTACTGCTACGATCCAGGACCTTGAGGTGAAGCTTCGTGACTTGTGACTTGCTGGTTGCTGGTGTGCCAAGGAAGGAAGCCGTGGAGTGACCGACCGACTTCAAGGTATACTTACATAATTAAAATGGAAATTGTCTTCTCCGAAATTTCCTTAAATTGTATAAAATGTCACGGAATTGGTAGTTAACATAAATAAGTTTGTAACGTAATTCAACGATTTCTTGTATTTTAGACATGAAATTTGTACAAATAAGTTTGTAACAGAAAGTTTGTTGTTTATATAATTTACATAATTTGTATATTACTATGTCATAAAAGTAAGTTGGAATTTAAAGTTCAAGTAGAAATTACAAGAGTCAACTTGCTAAATCATATTCAGTTATTTGAATTTGAAAAATCAATTAATTGAATAGCACACAAGGCAAAAACTTTTGACGCTTTAAATACTTCGACAAATTTTGTTATTTGAAAATGGTTTTTCCAAGGACTAAAACATTTGTATAAAACGTTACGAAATTTGCAATTAACACATAAATAACTAAATAAGTTGACATTTAAAGTTCGAACATAATTTTTGAAAGAGTCAACTTGCTAAAGTTAGAGATCTATAGTTGGTGTGTACACTGTACTATTTTAAATGCTATTTAATTATATAAAAGGTCATAAAAATGAATTTGAGAATGATTTTAATTAAGCAGGGTAATAATGCTATAACACGTAACTTACTGCAAATTGCAATGAGTTTAGATGAGCTTGGTATCATTCCAGTACCGATCCCAAATTTATTAAAACTTGGTATCGGTACGGGTACCGAAAATTCTTGGTTTGTATCGGTATCGTAGGCAATAATTTGGTAAATTCCAACACCGATACTGATTGGAACCGAACCCCCCGAATTATTCGATCCTATTTTGTTAAAAAGTTTATGTATCGATACTACAATACCCGTACCATTTGCTCATCCCTAATTCTAGGAAACAAATTTGGCAATTTGCTTATTAATAACAATTCATATTTATATTTTTGCAAAATACGATCATGGAAAAATCAAAATCAAAAGCCATTATAAATTCACATGTTGCGAAGAGAGTTAACATTCATATCTACGTCATAACAAGCATCGGTAATTTTCTGTGAACTTTTTAACTTTCATTAATATAGCTGATTTATTGTTGTAAATTTCTTTACAGATTCTTTTGCCGACCACTATCTTGAAGTGTCTTACATCATTGTTCATTGTATGTTTGAACACTTCGTTTTTTGTTCCACTGGATTGTATTTGCGTTCGTTTTTCTTTTGAATATTTTTTTTACCCGTTGACATGTTAATTTCTGCAATATAATGAAACATCACTCTGTTCACATAACCAATATATTTAGCAAGAGTAATGTTTCTATCTACATGACAACAAATATATATGTTGGAGGAAGGGCAAATAAGTAATTTCCCACGTGACTTGTGAAGACGAAAGAAGGCTTTAACCGGTAGCAGCATCCAGTGTGGTTTTTTGTTCATTGTTTAATATGCTTCCAAATAACAGCACTCAAATTCTTGATGTGGTGTACTGTTACGTCTTTTTCCAGAAACAAAATGTTCATAAATGTTTTCTTCTCTAGTTTTATCTCCACTGATTTCCTTAACTTCCAGTAATAATGCTGCATTATGAAAGAATACGCATTAAGTTTTATAGGCTTACATTTATGTGTAGTGAAAAAAGAAAAACTTTACATTTTTAACTACTTTTAGCCAGAGGCGGACCTGCTGGTGTCCTAAGGGGGACAGCCGCCCACCTTAACTTTTTTGTTACTAGTGGTATATATGTGTTAAAATCCAGATTGTCCCCCATAAAATTTTGATATCACCCCATCTAAATTGAGCTTTTGAAGCCAACTCCTGAGAAGATGACCTCTTATTTTGATAAACTTTCACAACTCCCGGCTATTTTCCGGCTTGTGTGATGAACACACGTTGAAATCATGCATTTTGTAGAAGATGACCTACTACCTTAACTTTGAAATGAAGGGTGTTTTTGTAATCTAACAGCCAACTGAAAAGTAAAAGTAGTGGCCCGAAGCAAAAGATTGAGTGGCACAATTTTCCTTGTCAGATGGAGTAACTTCAATTACTTATGTTAACTCTTAAAAATAATAACAATGTAATAAAAGAAGCTTTTTCCTTGTTTGAAATTCTAATTCTAAGTATTTACGCAACCGGCCACAATAATGTTGATCGGAATTCACTAGTCACCAAAACTTATACAAGAAAGTGGCACCATTGTGAATGATGTCTAGAGCTACAAGGTGATTGATGGATTCATGTAGTGGCAATACAACTTCCTTAATGCTGTACATGTCATGCCCAAAAGTATAAGGCGGACATTTTACTTTCCAAGCATCCATCTATTCATTATAACAAAAAGTTACTCATTACTAAAACAATGATAGTAACAAAAAGATTTATAAAATAACCCGCACGCCTTCAAGTGAATTGTGGTTAAATGAAATTATATAATTATCCCTTCTCGTAGTTGCAATTTTGTTGTTCACGACCGTGACAAGCAGTGACTGTGTCTAGTAACATTTATGCCATCTTTTAAAAATCATATAAATTACTTGTTACTTGGTTGTAGGTGGGTACCATTTGTGATTTTATAGGTATGATGTCTTGGGAAATTTGAACT